>NC_088423.1:5938173-6246673 GCF_034236695.1 Oncorhynchus nerka | reverse complement strand
GCTAGCTAAAACAGTAGCTAAAACAGTAGGTGAGACAACAACAGCTAATCAGCTAGCACAACAACAGCAGGTAAAATGGCGTTGACTAGGCAGGGAGGGTCAGATTAACTACACACAGAGCCTGAGTGCGGCTGGGGCCGACAGATAAAACATAAACAAGCAGAATGGAGTACCGTGATTAAATGGACAGTCCAGCATGCATCAGCTATGTAGCCAAGTGATCAGGGTCCAGGGGGGCAGCGGTGGATGGGGCAGGGAAGCTGGACTGGCGAGTGTTATTCAGGTAATAAAAAAAAACTGTCTGGCTGTGCAAAAGGTAAAAGCCTCTAGCAGTGGCTAACAATGACTAAATAGCTTGTAGCTAGTTAGCTGGTTAGCTTCTGGAGGTTCTTGAGTGTGTTCTAAAAATTAAAAATAATAGCGATTCCGTATCACATTGGGTGAGGCAGGTTACCGGAAGGTATAAACAAATAAAAAATCGAAAAGAGAAAGTAAATATGGGTCCAGTGAGTGTTTGGGACGCGGCGATTCAGACGGTTAGCAGGCCTGTGCTAAAAAGCTAACAGTTAGTAGGCCAGGGCTAAACAAGGTAGCAGTTAGCGGACCGGGGCTAAACAAGCTAGCAGTTAGCAGGCCGAATTAGCAAGCAAGGAGATAGCAAGGGCTAGAAAGTTAGCCTTTGGGGGACGTCGCGATGGGGCGAGTCTGTTTATTCCTCTTCATGCGGTGACATCGATAGACCGGTCGTGGGTCCGGATATTGTAGCCCAGGAGTATGCTTCGGTGGTAGCACAGGAGCTCTGGCCGGGCTAGCTTCAAGCTAAGTGGGTGGAAATGCTAGCCAGGAGTAATCATCTGGGGTTGCGGTTAGCTAGATAGCTAGTTGTGAAGAATCCAGCTGAAAATGTTCCGTTTGCGCTGGGACTGATAGCTGGTAGCTAGCTGGCTAGCTTCAGTTGAGGGGTTCCGGATCCAAAGTAGATATAAATACTTTAGAAAAAAATAGCTACATTGGGTGAGGCGGGTTGCAGGAGAGTATTTAGAAGTTGAGGTTTAGCAAAATGTTTTAAAAGATATGCGAAGAAAAATATGTTAAAAAAAAAAAAAAAACGATATATACAAGGGACACGACACAAGACGTCCGACTGCTACGCCATCTAGGATCACATCGAAAGACATAGCCAAAGACATTTAAACTCAGTTTTTCACAATTCCTGATATTAGTCCCTCCTGCAGCAAAGCACTCCCACAACATGATGCTGCCATCCCTATGCTTCATTGTTGGGATGGTGTTCTTTGGCTTGCAAGCCTCCCCCTTTTTCCTCCAAAGATAATGATGGTCATTATGGCCAAACAGTTCTACTTTTGTTTCATCAGACCAGAGGACATTTCTCCAAAAAGTACAATCTTTGTCCCCACGTGCAGTTGCAAACCGTAGTCTAGCTTTTTTATGGCTGTTTTGGAGCAGTGGCTTCTTCATTTCAGAGCAGCCTTTCAGGTTATGTCGATATAGGACTTGTTTTACTGTGGATATAGATAATTGTGTACCTGTTTCCTCCAGCATCTTCACAAGGTCCTTTTGTTGTTGTTCTGGGATTGATTTGCCCTTTTCGCACCAAAGTAAGTTCATCTCTAGGAGACAAAACGTGTCTTCTTCCTGAGCGGTAGGATGGCTGCGTGGTCCCATGTTGTTTACACTTGTGTACTATTGTTTGTACAGATGAACGTGGTACCTTCAGGCATTTGGAAATTACTACCAAGGATGAACGACTTGTGGAGGTCCACAATTTATTTGCTGAGGTGATTTATTTTGAGTTTCCCATGATGTCAAGCAAAGAGGAACTGAGTTTGAAGGTAGGCCTTGAAATACATCCACAGGTACACCTACAATTGACTCAAATGATGTCAATTAGCCTATCTGAAGCTTCTAAAGCCATGACATAATTTTCTGGAATTTTCCAAACTGTTTAAAGGCACAGTCAAATTAGTGTATGTAAATTGCTGACCCACTGGAATTGTGATACAGTAAATCATACAATTATAAGTGAAATAATCTGTCTGGAAATATTTGTTGGGAAAATTACTTGTTTTAATGACTGCAACCTAAGTGTATGTAAACTTCCGACGTCAACTGTACATAGAGTTTCCTATTCATACATACAACTGTTAAAAGTAGGCTATTTTGAAAAATATTGTTTACTTGACATTTTTACAACAAGAAAGAAAAACAAATTATGTATTTTTATAATGAGATCCCAACAGATTACAACATACTGGCATGTCACTTTCTGCGAGTGTGGAAATACATTAAATATACCTTTAAGTAATAACAGCATTACAGTAGTATTACTACTTTATACTGTCAGAATCATTTACTAGATTTGTTGCCTTACTTCCATTAGAGATGTCACATTTACAAAGCATTCGGAAAGTATTCAGACCTCTTGACTCTTTCCACATTGTGGGACGTTACAGCCTTATTCTAAAATTGATTAAATATAGTCTATGTCTCATCAATCTATACACAATACTGTCACGAACCGGCTCAAAGCCCGTAACAAAAGGGAGACAACGTGGAGATAAGGAGTAACAAAATATATATTTATTAAATAAGTAACTAAGTATAATATACAATGGTGTCTGTAATCAGTAATCAGTAGTGTAAGTGAGAGTTTTGCATGCATGAATGTGATAATGCAGGGTGTTGAAAGATGCTAAAGCAAACAACCAAAAAACCACCAAGAAAAACAATCAAATCTATAAAAGTGTCTGCATGGAGAGAGTCTCCCCCATGAATGGGGAAGTGGTGTATTTATCCTGGGAGACACCGGGCCCAGGTGTTTCCCATGTAGCTGACGACCCTCCCAACTCCGCCCACCAGCATCCTAATAAGGAAATAACAGAGAGAATACGGCAGACAGAGTGGGAGGGTCGTCACACCCCCCCCCATAAAACCGGGGACCAACAAGGACCCCGGAACAAAATACCAGCCTCTAAGTTCCAAATTGACACAGCTTCTGCGCCACAAATTGATGAGGGTTTACGTGTTCACACTTACAATTTGCCCCAGCCAACCTCCTCCCCAGACCTCAGCGACCTTCACACAGGAAGCAACATTTAAGAGGAAAGAAGAAAACAAGACCAGGAGGGAGCAGACAGGACAGAGAGAACATGACAATACGAAACAATGGTCAGTCACGTAAACATTTAGGAACAGGGCGCACGAGAGAGCGCATCAGCAATCACGTTTTCAGTCCCCCAGATGTGCCTCACATGGAATGATTGTAAAAAATAATCACCATCGCATTATCCTCTGGTTTGGACACATCATGGACCTCACAAAAGTGAGGGGGTTATGGTCGGTGTAGACCACAATGGGTACTACCCCCAACCCGACATACACTTCGAAGTGTTGTAGCGCCCAAATGAGTGCTAGCGCTTCCTTTTCAATAACCGAATAGTTCTACTGATAATCGTTAAACTTTTTGGAAAAGAAAGTAACAGGACTCTCAATCCCAGACACATCTGCTTGCAGCAAAACTGCACCTGCCCCCACATGACTAGCATCCACCTGCAAGGTAAATGACAAATCCACGTGAGGAGCAGCCAGCACCGGAGTTGAGGTAAGCAACCTCTTTGCATCTTCAAAAGCGTGTTGACAACGAGTAGACCAAACGTAAACAGCCTTAGCTTTCAGCATATCTGTCAAGGGAGCGACCACAGTAGAGAAGTTATTACAAAAACTACGGTAATAACCAATCATGCCCAAGAAACGCATCAGTTCCTTTTTAGTAGTTGGTGGTGGAAAAGCATCAATAGCCACCACTTTAGCCCGTACAGGATGCACTTCACCCTGCCCAACCACTTTTCCAAGGTATGTAACGGTCGCCTGAGCAAACTCACATTTAGCCAGATTGATTATGAGGCGATACGCAGCCAGACGTTCGAACAAGGCTTGAATACGGGACAGATGTTCTTCCCAAGTATCTGCATATATCACTACATCGTCCAAATAAACAGCGCACCTGGTCAGACCAGCGACAACCCTGTTCATAAGTCGCTGAAAATTGGCAGGTGCATTACACAGACCGAAACTCATAACCGAATACAAGTACAGACCAAAGGGTGTAATAAAGGCAGAGATTTCACGTGCCCTACTCGTCAGTGGCACCTGCCAATAGCCTTTTAACAGGTCAAATTTGCTCACAAACTTAGCTGCACCGACTTGATCAACACAGTCCTCCATCCGAGGAAGAGGAAATGAATCTGGCTTTGTGACACTTTACCTTACGGTAGTCCGTACAAAAACGGTTTGTTCCATCCGGTTTACTGACCAAGATACAGGGAGAAGCCCAACTGGAGAAAGAAGGCTCTGCTATCTTACTCTCCAGCATGTACTTGACCTCAGCATCCAGACAACGTAGTTTCTCTGAAGAAACTCTATAGAACCGCTGACAAATGGGGTCAGCACTTCCAATGTCAATATCATGTTCTATTAAGTTTGTACGTGCAGGTGTATCAGAAAACAAACCTGGAAATCTCTGAATCAGACCAACCATCTCTTTCCGCCCATCAACAGGTAGGTGAGTGAGAAGACTGTCTAAAATATCCAGTGTTTCTGAATTTTTCGATCTACCCTGCAATATACAATCGTCAGGACCAGGAACATCTTCCTCCTCATGCACAGATCTAGCACGACAAGAACCCAAGGAAACAACGGTATCAGCCAAAAGAACAGGTTTTTACCGTCCTCTGTCGACTCCCACTGTTCAGTCTCAGAGGAACGTGCATAATAGGGTTTTAACAGATTTACATGGCACAGCTGGTGTGCTTTCCTCCGTTCTGGAGTGGCAACTAGATAATTTTGCTCAGTGTACTGGCGCACCACTGTATATGGACCTTGAAACTTGGCTTGAAAAGGAGAACCAACAATTGGCAGCAGAGCAAGAACCTGGTCACCTGGACTAAAGTGACGAGGCTCAGTTCGGCGATCAAATATGCCCTTCATCCTCTCCTGTGAAGATGATAACTTCTCTTTAGCCATTTCATCAGCGGCTACAGCCGTCGCCGGAAATCACACACATACGATAACAGGGACTGAGGAGGCTCGGGAGACATCCAGTCATCCTGGAGAACAGATAAAAGTCCACGCACCCTATGTCCAAACACAAGGTCATTTGGACTGAAACTTGTGCTCTCCTGTGAAACTTCCGAAACTTAGCGGCTAACAGTAAACAAGGAAACCCCTCCTCCCAATCCTTATCCATCTCAGTACAATAAGCTCTCAACAAAGACTTAAGTGTTTGATGGAAACGTTCCAGTGCTCCTTGACTTTGCGCGTGATAGGCGCTAGACAAATTGTGTTTAATATGGAGCTGTTGAAGAACCTGACTAAACAGATTAGAGGTAAAAATTAGATCCTTGATCACTCTGAATGACCTTAGGGATTCCAAACAATGAGAGAAACTAAGTCAAAGCTTTTAACACCGATTTAGTCGTGATAGATCGGAGAGGATAGGCAGCAGGAAACCTAGTGGTCTGACACATCACAGTGAACAGGTAACTGCTACCCTTTTTAGAACGAGGCAGAGGACCCACACAGTCAATAATCAGATACTCAAAAGGTTGGCTGAGTACAGGAATAGGAAACAATGGTACTGGTTTAATAGCTTGATTAGGCTTACCAGTTAATTGACAGGTGTGACAAGTTTTGATAAAATCAGAAACATCCCTCTTTAATCTAGGCCAAAAGAAATGTCTTAATATGCGATTGTAGGTTTTCCTCACCCCCATATGTCCAGCAACGTCGCTGTGAGAAGTTTCCAACACCAACTCACGAAGCTTAACTGGTACAACAACCTGACTAATTGCCTCCCCCAGAAAACAACTATCATGAAACACCCACTTTCTCATCAGGACATCCTCTTGGAGAAAATAGCCATGGGCGACATCTCCCAACTGTTCTACAGGCACAATTTGATCACGCAACTCTTCCAACGTGGGGTCATCCCTTTGCGCATTGATTCGATCTGAGTGGGTTACAGATAACGGGATAACAGGGAAAACAGTGACATACTTCTTTGTATTATTATCATTAGTCGGCGTAGTGACCAGTTCGCCACTGCTCATAGAACGTGTCACTGCACACACAGAGAACACCTCTGGGAAACTCTGTACACTCTCATCAGGAATCCCAACAAATGACGGCTTAGTGGAAACCACTAGAGATGGAAACACGACAGGCCATGCACGCTCACCAGCCAAGTTATTCCCAAGGATAACGTCGATACTCTCAATAGGCAACGAAGGACGCACCCCCACAACAACTTCACCCTTCACCAGCCCACAATCCAACATCAGTTTATGCAACGGAACTGACAGAGTGTTCAAACCTATTCCCCTAATTAGAACACTATTCCCCGAATCAGTCTCAGCAGAAAAGGGTAACACAGACTCCAACACAAATGATTCAGAGGCACCTGTGTCTCTCAGGATCTTCACTGGCACTAGGTCTTTACTTCCTAACATAGACACAAAACCTTCCGTAATGAAAGGTAAATAGTCTGGATCAATATGGACTTTCACATTCTCCTGGGCCTGAGGAAATGAGTCATGAATGAACTGATGTGGAACAGGTGCAGCTAACGCGGTAGGCTTAGATTTAGCGTAAGCACCCTTTGACCTGAGAAGTGGACATTCGACCTGAACCTTGACAGTAGTGACACTCCTGCCCAAAGTCAGCTTTACCATGGGAGTCAGGCTCAACCCTAGTTGAATAGAACTCTGCCCGTGAACCAAAGTATCTCGGTGAGCGAAGCCCAAATCTATCCGAACGCCCCCACTCTTTCCAAATACGGGGCTCTGCAAAGACACTTTTGTGAGTCAACACATACTCGTCCGCCAAAACCGCAGCTTCAGCAACATTCTTTACATTCTGTTCGTTAATATACGTGGCAATACGATCAGGAATTGTCTCCTTAAATTGCTCTAACATAATCAGATCACACAGCCCTTGGAAAGTCACAACTGCAGAGGCGGAACACCAGCGATTAATAAACTGTAAAGATAACTGTTGCGCAAACTCAACATGAGTCTGTTTATCATCCCTTTTTAAAGTTCTAAATCGTTGGCGGTACGCCTCAGGGACCAATTCATAAATCTGTAACACAGCTGTTTTAACTTTATTATAACTGGCACTATCGTGTACACTAAGAGCTGAATATGCTTCCTGCGCTTTACCAGTCAGCACACACTGCAACATTAAAGTGCGGTCAGAATCAGGCCAACTCCTAGCGTCAGCAACCCGCTCAAACAACGAAAAGAATGTCTCGGGGTCCCTTTCATTAAACCCGAGGCAATAACCGTAAGTTCCCAACAATATCAAATGTCTCTGGGGCACGACCAAAAGCGGAACTACCCCTAGGTAAATCTGGGTCACCTTCCCAAAACAAACTCTCCCCTGAGATCTTTCCTTCCCTAACCAACTCTATACATTCTTGTTGCAACTTGATTTTAGCACGCTCCATATCTTGTTTAAATGCCAATTCCTTTTCATATTTTACACGATCATGCTCTAGCTTCTCACGATCATGCTGCCGATCATGCTCTCTCTTCTCACGATCATGCTCCAGCTGTAACAAAAGCAGTTCTTTCTGCTGTTCAAAAAGAAGGCTACTAGGACTAACCGATGGAATGGCCATTGTAACGTTATGGGGAGACAACAAATCCTCAGCAGAGGCTGGCCCAGTGGTAACTTCAAGAATACCACTCTCCATCAGATTGGCCTTCAATATCAACCTAATAGAATTCTTTAGACGTTTATCACTAATCTCAACCTTGTAGTGTTCCGCGACCTTCAACAGCTGTTCTTTAGTACCTAAATCTAACAATTCCTCTGATGGAGAGCGAATGAACTTATCTACATAAGACGCCATAATCACACACAAAAAAATCTCGCTCTTCCCTTCTGCTGAGCACACCAGACCACAACCCAAGAATTGACAATCACCCTGAGCACCACAGAAGAGAGATGAGATACGGAGCTTCCCCAAAACCTACAATAACTCAACCCTAGTCTTCGTGCAGATTTGCGGTGGGAATTTACGCACTGTAGCCTGCTGGCAAGGAAAAACTCCCCAGCATGCTGGTAAATTCCACCAAGCCAACGGATGTGCCCCCGAGACAACTGCTCAGTCCACAGACACCACACAAAAATAACAAACATTAACCATTCCCAACATATTCCAAAAAATGAAACACGTCGCTAAACCTATCAGGGGAAAAAGGCTATAGCTCCGGGTAGCAAGTTCCATTACCCTACCCAAATCTCCCACCCAGGTACACAGCCGATTACTCACCTCAGACTGACGTCCCAACAGAAAGTAGAACAAGAGTTCAGGCTAGGCAAGGCCTGGAAACGAACCATTATACTCTCTCCAACACAGCACACAAACCAAACAACAAAGGCAACCAATACTGGGCCTATCAAACTCAAACAAAATATGCAAACCAAACACGTACCTTCACGGTCTCCCAAACCAATAGTTCAAATATCCCGGATGAGCCCCCACTTGTCACGAACCGGCTCAAAGCCCGTAACAAAAGGGAGACAACGTGGAGATAAGGAGTAACAAAATATATATTGATTAAATAAGTAACTAAGTATAATATACAATGGTGTGTGTAATCAGTAATCAGTAGTGTAAGTGAGTGTTTTGCATGCATGAATGTGATAATGCAGGGTGTTGAAAGATGCTATAGCAAACAACCAAAAAACCACCAAGAAAAACAATCAAATCTATAAAGGTGTCTGCATGGAGAGAGTCTCCCCCATGAATGGGGAAGTGGTGTATTTATCCTGGGAGACACCGGGCCCAGGTGTTTCCCATGTAGCTGACGACCCTCCCAACTCCACCCACCAGCATCCTAATAAGGAAATAACAGAGAGAGAATACGGCAGACAGAGTGGGAGGGTCGTCACAATACCCCATAATAACAAAGCAAAAACGTTTATTTTTTATTTTTCTCCAAATGTATTAACATTTCTAAACATTAATATCTTATTGACATAAGTATTCAGACCCTTCGCTATTGGAGTTGAAATTGAGCTCAGGTGCATCCTGTTTCCTTTGATCATCCTTGAGATGTTTCTACAACTTGATTGGAGTCCACCTGTGGTAAATTCAATTGATTGGACATGATTTGGAAAGGCACACGCCTGTCTATATAAGGTCCCACAGTTGACAGTGCATGGCAGAGCAAAAACCAAGCAATGAGGTCGAAGGAATTGTCCGTAGAGCTCTGACACAGGATTGTGTCAAGGCACAGATCTGGGAAAGGATAACAAAACATGTCTGCAGCATTGAAGGTCCCCAAGAACATAGTGGCCTCTGTTACTGTTAAATTGAAGAAGTTGGGAACCACCAAGACTCTTCCTAGTGCTCGCCGCACGGACCCGTGTCTCACCAATGAGTTTGTACCAATCTTAGTTGAATATTTATTTACGAGAAAGCTAAAATGATGATAAAATATACACATAGACAAAACACATTATAGGCTATTGATTAGAACTTAGTATAACGGGCCAACACACTATGGCGGGTGTTACCCAAAATGGGGATTTCAAAGAGAGAGAGAAAAGAAAGTACACGAGAAATTTACATTTTGGTGAATTTGTCAGCTATGCTATTCTAACCCTAGCCTTGCCCCAAACTGCCGCTCTTATGGGTCAGAATATAATGATGTAATTACGTGGGGAAGATCTCCGAGGATTATCTGCGTGGACCGTTCAGGCTGCTCGATGACGCACTTCCCCGGCGCACCTTTCTGGTCGTCCTCACGATGTCAGCGTCCTTTTGGCTTAGGAGTTTGTTCCCTCACCCTTGCTCTGGAAGGGGTCTTCTGAGGACAGACAGCTCTGTAGCTCAGAGCTCACAGCATAGGGATGAAACCGTTTAGATACCACGATTCGCTGGGAGATGGAGGCTAGGTGGTTCGACTTGAATTCACCCGCTTAGACACAGCTACTCATCCGTAGCTTGGGTAGAAAAATATTTATTTG
Source organism: Oncorhynchus nerka (assembly GCF_034236695.1). Taxonomy (NCBI): domain Eukaryota; kingdom Metazoa; phylum Chordata; class Actinopteri; order Salmoniformes; family Salmonidae; genus Oncorhynchus; species Oncorhynchus nerka. Next base: position 6,236,614 of record NC_088423.1, on the reverse strand, counting down.
TCTTCAAACTTGCGTCGCGTTTTGGGTTCGTTGACTTTTTAGACCTTGGCTGCAGCTTGGGTCACGTAGTCTTCCCTGTAAATTATTTACTCACAGGTTTTATACCCTTGGGTCAGAAGTGGGCGTAACCGCCTTTAGGGCAATTCTCTGGGCGTACCAAGTTAAGAGCAAGGTCTAGGTTTTTCTCAAATCCAATTTTAGACAACTAACTTAACATTTAATCTTTACCAAAACATTCCCTTTGATTTGGACATTTTCCACACAACATACAATGTATAAACATCAAACATATACTAGGAAAACTCTTCACGTTACAATGTTTTCGTAATAACGTCATCTATTAACCTTTAATAACAAAACAAAATGACATTCATTTTCATATTCCATCTATCGTCATGACCACCATTGTGGCTGACGAAAACATTTGTTCCAAAGTCCCTTTATTTCATGTTTAATGTTCTGAGGCTGGTTCACCATAGTAACAGGACAAAGGAATTTGTCTGTGGCCTGAGATTTACCAGGGGCGTGAGGGGTCATAAAACCCCAACATCTTCAGACCCCTTGATCTCTCCTCCTTTGTTGGGGTTGAGAGATAATCTGTACGGTTGTGGTCTCCTGTAAACTGACCTGATCAGGACAGTCATGACAAGACCGATAACCATTATAAACCCATTGCTGCTATCTTCAGGTGTTTGGGTGCTTATTGACTCATGGTGTCCCTTAAGCCTCTTGGCCAAGTCCCTTATCTCCTTCCCTATCCCTTATCCCTACTCTGTGAGATTGGGGACGTAGAGAGATGGGGTGTAAAAGAGAAGGGTTCAAGGTTCTAAGAGATCCAGAGGAAAGTCCCTGACCAGGGTCCTCTAACCAAATACTGTAAGGTCCACTTGACCAGGACATCACCCTTTAAAGTTTTACTAGAGATAAACACAGGTTATGACAACATTGGACCATTTTGTTGTTATTGCTCAACATTTTATCAATTGTTTCTCCAAAGATGAACATTAGTGCACTGGTACAGGGAATAGGGTGCCTGTTCAGACAAACCAAATGTAATGCACTGTTACAGGAAATAGGGTGCCTGTTCAGACCAAATGTAGTGCACTGTTACAGGGAATAGGGTGCCTGTTCAGACAAACCAAATGTAGTGCACTGGTACAGGGTGTAGGGTGCCTGTTCAGACAAACCAAATGTAGTGCACTGTTACAGGGAATAGGGTGCCTGTTCAGACAAACCAAATGTAATGCACTGTTACAGGAAATAGGGTGCCTGTTCAGACCAAATGTAGTGCACTGTTACAGGGAATAGGGTGCCTGTTCAGACAAACCAAATGTAGTGCACTGGTACAGGGTGTAGGGTGCCTGTTCAGACAAACCAAATGTAGTGCACTGTTACAGGGAATAGGGTGCCTGTTCAGACAAACCAAATGTAGTGCACTGGTACAGGGCATAGGGTGCCTGTTCAGAAAAACCAAATGTAGTGCACTGGTACAGGGAATAGGGCGCCTGTTCAGACAAACCAAATGTAGTGCACTGGTACAGGGAATAGGGCGCCTGTTCAGACAAACCAAATGTAGTGCACTGGTACAGGGAATAGGGCGCCTGTTCAGACAAACCAAATGTAGTGCACTGGTACAGGGAATAGGGCGCCTGTTCAGACAAACCAAATGTAGTGCACTGGTACAGGGAATAGGGCGCCTGTTCAGACAAACCAAATGTAGTGCACTGGTACAGGGAATAGGGTGCCTGTTCAGACAAACCAAATGTAGTGCACTGTTACAGGGAATAGGGTGCCTGTTCAGACAAACCAAATGTAGTGCACTGGTACAGGGAATAGGGTGCCTGTTCAGACAAACCAAATGTAGTGCACTGTTACAGGGAATAGGGTGCCTGTTCAGACAAACCAAATGTAGTGCACTGGTACAGGGAATAGGGTGCCTGTTCAGACCAAATGTAGTGCACTGGTACAGGGAATAGGGTGCCTGTTCAGACAAACCAAATGTAGTGCACTGGTACAGGGAATAGGGTGCCTGTTCAGACCAAATGTAGTGCACTGGTACAGGGAATAGGGTGCCTGTTCAGACAAACCAAATGTAGTGCACTGTTACAGGGAATAGGGTGCCTTTTCAGACAAACCAAATGTAGTGCACTGGTACAGGGAATAGGGTGCCTGTTCAGACAAACCAAATGTAGTGCACTGGTACAGGGAATAGGGTGCCTGTTCAGACAAACCAAATGTAGTGCACTGGTACAGGGAATAGGGTGCCTGTTCAGACAAACCAAATGTAGTGCACTGGTACAGGGAATAGGGTGCCTGTTCAGACAAACCAAATGTAGTGCACTGGTACAGGGAATAGGGTGCCTGTTCAGACAAACCAAATGTAGTGCACTGTTACAGGGAATAGGGTGCCAGTTCAGACAAACCAAATGTAGTCCACTGTTACAGGGAATAGGGTGCCTGTTCAGACAAACCAAATGTAGTGCACTGTTACAGGGAATAGGGTGCCTGTTCAGACAAACCAAATGTAGTGCACTGGTACAGGGAATAGGGTGCCTGTTCAGACCAAATGTAGTGCACTGGTACAGGGAATAGGGTGCCTGTTCAGACAAACCAAATGTAGTGCACTGGTACAGGGAATAGGGTGCCTGTTCAGACAAACCAAATGTAGTGCACTGGTACAGGGAATAGGGTGCCTGTTCAGACAAACCAAATGTAGTGCACTGGTACAGGGAATAGGGTGCCTGTTCAGACAAACCAAATGTAGTGCACTGGTACAGGGAATAGGGTGCCTGTTCAGACAAACCAAATGTAGTGCACTGGTACAGGGAATAGGGGTGCCTGTTCAGACAAACCAAATGTAGTGCACTGGTACAGGGAATAGGGTGCCTGTTCAGACAAACCAAATGTAGTGCACTGGTACAGGGAATAGGGTGCCTGTTCAGACCAAATGTAGTGCACTGGTACAGGGAATAGGGTGCCTGTTCAGACCAAATGTAGTGCACTGTTACAGGGAATAGGGGCGCCTGTTCAGAGACCAAATGTAGTGCACTGGTACAGGGAATAGGGTGCCTGTTCAGACCAAATGTAGTGCACTGGTACAGGGAATAGGGTGCCTGTTCAGACCAAATGTAGTGCACTGGTACAGGGAATAGGGTGCCTGTTCAGACCAAATGTAGTGCACTGTTACAGGGAATAGGGTGCCTGTTCAGACAAACCAAATGTAGTGCACTGTTACAGGGAATAGGGTGCCTGTTCAGACAAACCAAATGTAGTACACTGGTACAGGGAATAGGGTGCCTGTTCAGACCAAATGTAGTGCACTGGTACAGGGAATAGGGTGCCTGTTCAGACCAAATGTAGTGCACTGGTACAGGGAATAGGGTGCCTGTTCAGACAAACCAAATGTAGTGCACTGGTACAGGGAATAGGGTGCCTGTTCAGACAAACCAAATGTAGTGCACTGGTACAGGGAATAGGGTGCCTGTTCAGACAAACCAAATGTAGTGCACTGGAAGAGGGAATAGGGTGCCTGTTCAGACAAACCAAATGTAGTGCACTGTTACATGGAATAGGGTGCCTGTTCAGACAAACCAAATGTATTGCACTGTTACATGGAATAGGGTGCCTGTTCAGACAAACCAAATGTAGTGCACTGGTACAGGGAATAGGGTGCCTGTTCAGACAAACCAAATGTAGTGCACTGGTACAGGGAATAGGGTGCCTGTTCAGACAAACCAAATGTAGTGCACTGGTACAGGGAATAGGGTGCCTGTTCAGACAAACCAAATGTAGTGCACTGGTACAGGGAATAGGGTGCCTGTTCAGACAAACCAAATGTAGTGCACTGGTACAGGGAATAGGGTGCCTGTTCAGACAAACCAAATGTAGTGCACTGGTACAGGGAATAGGGTGCCTGTTCAGACAAACCAAATGTAGTGCACTGGTACAGGGAATAGGGTGCCTGTTCAGACAAACCAAATGTAGTGCACTGGTACAGGGAATAGGGTGCCTGTTCAGACAAACCAAATGTAGTGCACTGGTACAGGGAATAGGGTGCATGTTCAGACAAACCAAATGTAGTGCACTGGTACAGGGAATAGGGTGCCTGTTCAGACAAACCAAATGTAGTGCACTGTTACAGGGAATAGGGTGCCTGTTCAGACCAAATGTAGTGCACTGGTACAGGGAATAGGGTGCCTGTTCAGACCAAATGTAGTGCACTGTTACAGGGAATAGGGCGCCTGTTCAGACCAAATGTAGTGCACTGGTACAGGGAATAGGGTGCCTGTTCAGACCAAATGTAGTGCACTGTTACAGGGAATAGGGTGCCTGTTCAGACCAAATGTAGTAAACTGGTACAGGGAAAGGGTGCCTGTTCAGACCAAATGTAGTGCACTGGTACAGGGAATAGGGCGCCTGCCTGTTCTGGTACAGGGAAGTGCCTGTTCAGACAAAACCAAATGTAGTGCATACAGGGAATAGGTGCCTGTTCAGACAAAACCAAATGTAGTGCACTTGTACAGGGAATAGGGTGCCTGTTCAGACAAACCAAATGTAGTGCACTGGTACAGGGAATAGGGTGCCTGTTCAGACAAACCAAATGTAGTGCACTGGTACAGGGAATAGGGTGCCTGTTCAGACAAACCAAATGTAGTGCACTGGTACAGGGAATAGGGTGCCTGTTCAGACAAACCAAACTGTACAGGGTAGGGTGCCTGTTCAGACCAAATGTAGTGCACTGGTAAGGGAATAGGGTGCCTGTTCAGACAAACCAAATGTAGTGCACTGGTACAGGGAATAGGGTGCCTGTTCAGACAAACCAAATGTAGTGCACTGTTCAGACAGGGAATAGGGTGCCTGTTCAGACAAACCAAATGTAGTGCACTGGTACAGGGAATAGGGTGCCTGTTCAGACAAACCAAATGTAGTGCACTGGTACAGGGAATAGGGTGCCTGTTCAGACAAACCAAATGTAGTGCACTGGTACAGGGAATAGGGCGCCTGTTCAGACAAAAACCAAATGTATGTGCACTGGTACAGGGAATAGGGTGCCTGTTCAGACAAACCAAATGTAGTGCACTGGTACAGGGAATAGGGTGCCTGTTCAGACAAACCAAAATGTAGTGCACTGGTACAGGGAATAGGGTGCCTGTTCAGACAAACCAAATGTAGTGCACTGGTACAGGGAATAGGGTGCCTGTTCAGACAAACCAAATGTAGTGCACTGTTACAGGGAATAGGGTGCCTGTTCAGACAAACCAAATGTAGTGCACTGGTACAGGGAATAGGGTGCCTGTTCAGACAAACCAAATGTAGTGCACTGGTACAGGGAATAGGGTGCCTGTTCAGACAAACCAAATGTAGTGCACTGGTACAGGGAATAGGGTGCCTGTTCAGACCAAATGTAGTGCACTGGTACAGGGAATAGGGTGCCTGTTCAGACAAACCAAATGTAGTGCACTGGAATAGGTGCCTGTTCAAAACCAAATGTAGTGCCTGTTCAGACAAACCAAATGTAGTGCACTGGTACAGGGAATAGGGTGCCTGTTCAGACAAACCAAATGTAGTGCACTGGTACAGGGAATAGGGTGCCTGTTCAGACAAACCAAATGTAGTGCACTGGTACAGGGAATAGGGTGCCTGTTCAGACAAACCAAATGTAGTGCACTGGTACAGGGAATAGGGTGCCTGTTCAGACAAACCAAATGTAGTGCACTGTTACAGGGAATAGGGTGCCTGTTCAGACAAACCAAATGTAGTGCACTGGTACAGGGAATAGGGTGCCTGTTCAGACAAACCAAATGTAGTGCACTGTTACAGGGAATAGGGTGCCTGTTCAGACAAACCAAATGTAGTGCACTGTTACAGGGAATAGGGTGCCTGTTCAGACAAACCAAATGTAGTGCACTGTTACAGGGAATAGGGTGCCTGTTCAGACAAACCAAATGTAGTGCACTGGTACAGGGAATAGGGTGCCTGTTCAGACAAACCAAATGTAGTGCACTGGTACAGGGAATAGGGTGCCTGTTCAGACAAACCAAATGTAGTGCACTGGTACAGGGAATAGGGTGCCTGTTCAGACAAACCAAATGTAGTGCACTGGTACAGGGAATAGGTGCCTGTTCAGACAAACCAAATGTAGTGCACTGGTACAGGGAATAGGGTGCCTGTTCAGACAAACCAAATGTAGTGCACTGGTACAGGGAATAGGGTGCCTGTTCAGACAAACCAAATGTAGTGCACTGGTACAGGGAATAGGGTGCCTGTTCAGACAAACCAAATGTAGTGCACTGGTACAGGGAATAGGGTGCCTGTTCAGACAAACCAAATGTAGTGCACTGTTACAGGGAATAGGGTGCCTGTTCAGACAAACCAAATGTAGTGCACTGGTACAGGGAATAGGGTGCCTGTTCAGACCAAATGTAGTGCACTGGTACAGGGAATAGGGTGCCTGTTCAGACCAAATGTAGTGCACTGGTACAGGGAATAGGGTGCCTGTTCAGACCAAATGTAGTGCACTGGTACAGGGAATAGGGTGCCTGTTCAGACCAAATGTAGTGCACTGGTACAGGGAATAGGGTGCCTGTTCAGACCAAATGTAGTGCACTGTTGCAGGGAATAGGGTGCCTGTTCAGACCAAATGTAGTGCACTGTTGCAGGGAATAGGGTGCCTGTTCAGACAAACCAAATGTAGTGCACTGGTACAGGGAATAGGGTGCCTGTTCAGACAAACCAAATGTAGTGCACTGGTACAGGGAATAGGGTGCCTGTTCAGACAAACCAAATGTAGTGCACTGGTACAGGGAATAGGGTGCCTGTTCAGACAAACCAAATGTAGTGCACTGTTACAGGGAATAGGGTGCCTGTTCAGACAAACCAAATGTAGTGCACTGTTACAGGGAATAGGGTGCCTGTTCAGACAAAACCAAATGTAGTGCACTGTTACATGGAATAGGGTGCCTGTTCAGACAAACCAAATGTAGTGCACTGGTACAGGGAATAGGGTGCCTGTTCAGACAAACCAAATGTAGTGCACTGGTACAGGGAATAGGGTGCCTGGGAATACTGGTACAGGGAATAGGGTGCCTGTTCAGACAAACCAAATGTAGTGCACTGGTACAGGGAATAGGGTGCCTGTTCAGACAAACCAAATGTAGTGCACTGGTACAGGGAATAGGTTGCCTGTTCAGACAAACCAAATGTAGTGCACTGGTACAGGGAATAGGTGCCTGTTCAGACAAACCAAATGTAGTGCACTGGTACAGGGAATAGGGTGCCTGTTCAGACAAACCAAATGTAGTGCACTGGTACAGGGAATAGGGTGCCTGTTCAGACAAACCAAATGTAGTGCACTGGTACAGGGAATAGGGTGCCTGTTCAGACAAAACCAAATAGGGTAGTGCACTAGTACACTGGGAATAGGGTGCATGTTCAGACAAACCAAATGTAGTGCACTGGTACAGGGAATAGGGTGCCTGTTCAGACAAACCAAATGTAGTGCACTGGTACAGGGAATAGGGTGCCTGTTCAGACCAAATGTAGTGCACTGGTACAGGGAATAGGGTGCCTGTTCAGACCAAATGTAGTGCACTGTTACAGGGAATAGGGTGCCTGTTCAGACCAAATGTAGTGCACTGGTACAGGGAATAGGGTGCCTGTTCAGACCAAATGTAGTGCACTGTTGCAGGGAATAGGGTGCCTGTTCAGACCAAATGTAGTACACTGGTACAGGGAATAGGGTGCCTGTTCAGACCAAATGTAGTGCACTGGTACAGGGAATAGGGCGCCTGTTCAGACCAAATGTAGTGCACTGGTACAGGGAATAGGGTGCCTGTTCAGACAAACCAAATGTAGTGCACTTGTACAGGGAATAGGGCGCCTGTTCAGACAAACCAAATGTAGTGCACTTGTACAGGGAATAGGGTGCCTGTTCAGACAAACCAAATGTAGTGCACTGTTACAGGGAATAGGGTGCCTGTTCAGACAAACCAAATGTAGTGCACTGTTACAGGGAATAGGGTGCCTGTTCAGACAAACCAAATGTAGTGCACTGGTACAGGGAATAGGGTGCCTGTTCAGACCAAATGTAGTGCACTGGTACAGGGAATAGGGTGCCTGTTCAGACAAACCAAATGTAGTGCACTGGTACAGGGAATAGGGTGCCTGTTCAGACAAACCAAATGTAGTGCACTGGTACAGGGCATAATGTGCCTGTTCAGACAAACCAAATGTAGTGCACTTGTACAGGGAATAGGATGCCTGTTCAGACAAACTAAATGTAGTGCACTGGTACAGGGAATAGGGTGCCTGTTCAGACAAACCAAATGTAGTGCACTGTTACAGGGAATAGGGTGCCTGTTCAGACAAACCAAATGTAGTGCACTGTTACAGGGAATAGGGTGCCTGTTCAGACAAACCAAATGTAGTGCACTGTACAGGAAATAGTGCCTGTTACAGACCAAATGGAAATAGGGTGCCTGTTCAGACCAAATGTAGTGCACTGTTACAGGGAATAGGGTGCCTGTTCAGACAAACCAAATGTAGTGCACTGTTACAGAGAATAGGGTGCCTGTACAGACAAACCAAATGTAGTGCACTGTTACAGGGAATAGGGTGCCTGTTCAGACAAACCAAATGTAGTGCACTGGTACAGGGAATAGGGTGCCTGTTCAGACAAACCAAATGTAGTGCACTGGTACAGGGAATAGGGTGCCTGTTCAGACAAACCAAATGTAGTGCACTGGTACAGGGAATAGGGTGTCTGTTAAGACAAACCAAATGTAGTGCACTGGAACAGGGAATAGGGTGCCTGTTCAGACCAAATGTAGTGCACTGGTACAGGGAATAGGGTGCCTGTTCAGACCAAATCTAGTGCACTGGTACAGGGAATAGGGTGCCTGTTCAGACCAAATGTAGTGCACTGTTACAGGGAATAGGGCGCCTGTTCATACCAAATGTAGTGCACTGTTGCAGGGAATAGGGTGCCTGTTCAGACAAACCAAATGTAGTGCACTGGTACAGGGAATAGGGTGCCTGTTCAGACCAAATGTAGTGCACTGGTACAGGGAATAGGGTGCCTGTTCAGACAAACCAAATGTAGTGCACTGGTACAGGGAATAGGGTGCCTGTTCAGACAAACCAAATGTAGTGCACTGGTACAGGGAATAGGGTGCCTGTTCAGACAAACCAAATGTAGTGCACTGGTACAGGGAATAGGGTGCCTGTTCAGACAAACCAAATGTAGTGCACTGGTACAGGGAATAGGGTGCCTGTTCAGACAAACCAAATGTAGTGCACTGGTACAGGGAATAGGGTGCCTGGTCAGACAAACCAAATGTAGTGCACTGGTACAGGGAATAGGGTGCCTGTTCAGACAAACCAAATGTAGTGCACTGGTACAGGGAATAGGGTGCCTGTTCAGACAAACCAAATGTAGTCTCTCTCTCACTGCAGCGTGTGTCCTCTGATGTCAGATCCACTGTAGGTGGTGGTCTCTCTTACTGCAGCGTTTGTCCTCTGATGTCAGATCCACTGTAGGTGGTGGTCTCTCTCACTGCAGCGCGTGTCGTCTGACGTCAGATCCCACTGTAGGTGGTGGTCTCTCTCACTGCAGCGCGTGTCCTCTGACGTCAGATCCACTGTAGGTGGTGGTCTCTCTCACTGCAGTGTGTGTCCTCTGACGTCAGATCCACTGTAGGTGGTGGTCTCTCTCACTGCAGCGTGTGTCCTCTGATGTCAGATCCACTGTAGATGGCTGTCTCTCACTGCAGCGCGTGTCCTCTGACGTCAGATCCACTGTAGGTGGTGGTCTCTCTCACTGCAGCGTGTGTCCTCTGACGTCAGATCCACTGTAGATGGTGGTCTCTCTCACTGCAGCGCGTGTCCTCTGATGTCAGATCCACTGTAGGGGTGGTCTCTCTCACTGCAGCGCGTGTCCTCTGACGTCAGATCCACTGTAGGTGGCTGTATCTCACTGGAGCGCGTGTCCTCTGATGTGAGATCCACTGTAGGTGGCTGTATCTCACTGGAGCGCGTGTCCTCTGATGTCAGATCCACTGTAGGTGGCTGTATCTCACTGCAGCGCGTGTCCTCTGATGTCAGATCCACTGTAGGTGGTGGTCTCTCTCACTGCAGCGCGTGTCCTCTGATGTCATATCCACTGTAGGTGGTGGTCTCTCTCACTGCAGCGCGTGTCCTCTGATGTCAGATCCACTGTAGGTGGTGGTCTCTCTCACTGCAGCGTGTGTCCTCTGACGTCAGATCCACTGTAGGGGTGGTCTCTCTCACTGCAGCGTGTGTCCTCTGATGTCAGATCCACTGTAGGTGGCTGTATCTCACTGCAGCGCGTGTCCTCTGATGTCAGATCAAATCAAATCAAAATCAAATCAAATCAAATTTATTTATATAGCCCTTCGTACATCAGCTGATATCTCAAAGTGCTGTACAGAAACCCAGCCTAAAACCCCAAACAGCAAACAATGCAGGTGTAAAAGCACGGTGGCTAGGAAAAACTCCCTAGAAAGGCCAAAACCTAGGAAGAAACCTAGAGAGGAACCAGGCTATGTGGGGTGGCCAGTCCTCTTCTGGCTGTGCCGGGTGGAGATTATAACAGAACGTGGCCAAGATGTTCAAATGTTCATAAATGACCAGCATGGTTGAATAATAGTAAGGCAGAACAGTTGAAACTGGAGCAGCAGCATGGCCAGGTGGACTGGGGACAGCAAGGAGTCATCATGTCAGGTAGTCCTGGGGCATGGTCCTAGGGCTCAGGTCCTCCGAGAGAGAGAAAGAAAGAGAGAAGGAGAGAATTAGAGAACGCACACTTAGATTCACACAGGACACCGAATAGGACAGGAGAAGTACTCCAGATATAACAAACTGACCCTAGCCCCCCGACACATAAACTAATGCAGCATAAATACTGGAGGCTGAGACAGGAGGGGTCCGGAGACACTGTGGCCCCATCCGAGGACACCCCGGACAGGGCCAAACAGGAAGGATATAACCCCACCCACTTTGCCAAAGCACAGCCCCACACCACTAGAGGGATATCTTCAACCACCAACTTACCATCCTGAGACAAGGCCGAGTATAGCCCACAAAGATCTCCGCCACGGCACAACCCAAGGGGTGGCGCCAACCCAGACAGGCCGACCACAACAGTGAATCAACCCACCCAGGTGACGCACCCCCCCCAGGGACGGCATGAGAGAGCCCCAGTAAGCCAGTGACTCAGCCCCGTAACAGGGTAGAGGCAGAGAATCCCAGTGGAAAGAGGGAATCGGCCAGGCAGAGACAGCAAGGGCGGTTCGTTGCTCCAGAGCCTTTCCGTTCACCTTCCCACTCCTGGGCCAGACTACACTCAATCATATGACCCACTGAAGAGATGAGTCTTCAGTAAAGACTTAAAGGTTGAGACCGAGTTTGCGTCTCTGACATGGGTAGGCAGACCGTTCCATAAAAATGGAGCTCTATAGGAGAAAGCCCTGCCTCCAGCTATTTGCTTAGAAATTCTAGGGACAATTAGGAGGCCTGCGTCTTGTGACCGTAGCGTACGTGTAGGTATGTACGGCAGGACCAAATCAGAGAGATAGGTAGGAGCAAGCCCATGTAATGCTTTGTAGGTTAGCAGTAAAACCTTGAAATCAGCCCTTGCTTTGACAGGAAGCCAGTGTAGAGAGGCTAGCACTGGAGTAATATGATCAAATTTTTGGTTCTAGTCAGGATTCTAGCAGCCGTATTCAGCACTAACTGAAGTTTATTTAGTGCTTTATCCGGGTAGCCGGAAAATAGAGCATTGCAGTAGTCTAACCTAGAAGTGACAAAAGCATGGATTAATTTTTCTGCATCATTTTGGACAGAAAGTTTCTGATTTTTGCAATGTTACGTAGATGGAAAAAGCTGTCCTCGAAATGGTCTTGATATGTTCTTCAAAAGAGAGATCAGGGTCCAGAGTAACGCTGAGGTCCTTCACAGTTTTATTTGAGACGACTGTACAGCCATTAAGATTAATTGTCAGATTCAACAGAAGATCTCTTTGTTTCTTGGGACCTAGAACAAGCATCTCTGTTTTGTCCGAGTTTAATAGTAGAAAGTTTGCAGCCATCCACTTCCTTATGTCTGAAACACATGCTTCTAGCGAGGGCAATTTTGGGGCTTCACCATGTTTCATTGAAATGTACAGCTGTGTGTCATCCGCATAGCAGTGAAAGTTTACATTATGTTTTGAATAACATCCCCAAGAGGTAAAATATATAGTGAAAACAATAGTGGTCCTAAAACAGAACCTTGAGGAACACCGAAATTTACAGTTGATTTGTCAGAGGACAAACCATTCACAGAGACAAACTGATATCTTTCCGACAGATAAGATCTAAACCAGGCCAGAACATGTCCGTGTAGACCAATTTGGGTTTCCAATCTCTCCAAAAGAATGTGGTGATCGATGGTATCAAAAGCAGCACTAAGGTCTAGAGCACGAGGACAGATGCAGAGCCTCGGTCCGTTGCCATTAAAATGTCATTTACCACCTTCACAAGTGCCGTCTCAGTGCTATGATGGGGTCTAAAACCAGACTGAAGCATTTCGTATACATTGTTTGTCTTCAGGAAGGCAGTGAGTTGCTGCGCAACAGCCTTCTCTAAAATTTTGAGAGGAATGGAAGATTCGATATAGGCCGATAGTTTTTTATATTTTCTGGGAAAAGGTTTGGCTTTTTCAAGAGAGGCTTTATTACTGCCACTTTTAGTGAGTTTGGTACACATCCAGTGGATAGAGAGCCGTTTATTATGTTCAACATAGGAGGGCCAAGCACAGGAAGCAGCTCTTTCAGTAGTTTAGTTGGAATAGGGTCCAGTATGCAGCTTGAAGGTTTAGAGGCCATGATTATTTTCATCATTGTGTCAAGAGATATAGTACTAAAAGACTTGAGCGTCTCTCTTGATCCTAGGTCCTGGCAGAGTTGTGCAGACTCAGGACAACTGAGGTTTGGAGGAATACGCAGGTTTAAAGAGGAGTCCGTAATTTGCTTTCTAATAATCATAATCTTTTCCTCAAAGAAGTTCATGAATTTATCACTGCTAAAGTGAAAGTCATCCTCTCTTGGGGAATGCTGCTTTTTAGTTAGCTTTGCGACAGTATCAAAAAGGAATTTCGGATTGTTCTTATTTTCCTCAATTAAGTTAGAAAAATAGGATGATCGAGCAGCAGTAAGGGCTCTTCGGTACTGCACGGTTCCGTCCTTCCAAGCTAGTCGGAAGACTTCCAGTTTGGTGTGGCGCCATTTCCGTTCCAATTTTCTGGAAGCTTGCTTCAGAGCTCGGGTATTTTCTGTGTACCAGGGAGCTAGTTTCTTATGAGACATTTTTTTTTTTTTTAGTTTTTAGGGGTGCAACTGCATCTAGGGTATTGCGCAAGGTTAAATTGAGATACTCAGTTAGGTGGTTAACGGATTTTTGTCCTCTGGCGTCCTTGGGTAGGCAGAGGGAGTCTGGAAGGGCATCAAGGAATCTTTGTGTTGTCTGTGAATTTATAGCACGACTTTTGATGTTCCTTGGTTGGGGTCTGAGCAGATTATTTGTTGCAATTGCAAACGTAATAAAATGGTGGTCCGATAGTCCAGGATTATGAGGAAAACATTAAGATCCACAACATTTATTCCATGGGACAAAACTAGGTCCAGCGTATGACTGTGACAGTGAGTGGGTCCAGAGACATGTTGGACAAAACCCACTGAGTCGATGATGGCTCCGAAAGCCTTTTGGAGTGGGTCTGTGGACTTTTCCATGTGAATATTAAAGTCACCAAAGATTAGAATATTATCTGCAATGACTACAAGGTCCGATAGGAATTCAGGAACTCAGTGAGAAACGCTGTATATGGCCCAGGAGGCCTGTAAACAGTAGCTATAAAAAGTGATTGAGTAGGCTGCATAGATTTCATGACTAGAAGCTCAAAAGACGTAAAACGTCATTTTTTTTTTTGTAAATTGAAATTTGCTATCGTAAATGTTAGCAACACCTCCGCCTTTGCGGGATGCACGGGGATATGGTCACTAGTGTAGCCAGGAGGTGAGGCCTCATTTAACACAGTAAATTCATCAGGCTTAAGCCATGTTTCAGTCAGGCCAATCACATCAAGATTATGATCAGTGATTAGTTCATTGACTATAATTGCCTTTGAAGTAAGGGATCTAACATTAAGTAGCCCTATTTTGAGAAGTGAGGTATCATGATCTCTTTCAGTAATGACAGGAATGGAGGTGGTCTTTATCCTAGTGAGATTGCTAAGGCGAACACCGCCATGTTTAGTTTTGCCCAACCTAGGTCGAGGCACAGACACGGTCTCAATGGTGATAGCTGAGCTGACTACACTGACTATGCTAGTGGCAGACTCCACTATGCTGGCAGGCTGGCTAATAGCCTGCTGCCTGGCCTGCACCCTATTTCATTGTGGAGCTAGAGGAGTTAGAGCCCTGTCTATGTTGGTAGATAAGATGAGAGCACCCCTCCAGCTAGGATGGAGTCCGTCACTCCTCAGCAGGTCAGGCTTGGTCCTGTTTGTGGGTGAGTCCCAGAAAGAGGGCCAATTATCTACAAATTCTATCTTTTGGGAGGGGCAGAAAACAGTTTTCAACCAGCGATTGAGTTGTGAGACTGCTGTAGAGCTCATCACTCCCCCTAACTGGGAGGGGGCCAGAGACAATTACTCGATGCCGACACATCTTTCTAGCTGATATGCACGCAGAAGCTATGTTGCGCTTGGTGATCTCTGACTGTTTCATCCTAACATCGTTGGTGCCGACGTGGATAACAATATCTCTATACTCTCTACACTCGCCAGTTTTAGCTTTAGCCAGCACCATCTTCAGATTAGCCTTAACGTCGGTAGCCCTGCCCCCGGGTAAACAGTGTATGATCGCTGGATGATTCGCTTTAAGTCTAATACTGCGGGTAATGGAGTCGCCAATGACTAGAGTTTTCAATTTGTCAGAGCTAATGGTGGGAAGCTTCGGCGTCTCAGACCCCGTAACGGGAGGAGTAGAGACCAGAGAAGACTCGGCCTCTGACACCGACCCGCTGCTTAATGGGGAAAACCGGTTGAAAGTTTCTGTCGGCTGAATGAGCGAAGAAAATTGTCCGGCTGCGGGGACTGTGCCAGGGGATTTATACTACTATCTGTACTTACTGGTGGCACAGACGCTGTTTCATCCTTTCCTACACTAAAATTACCCTTGCCTAACGATTGCGTCTGAAGCTGGGCTTGCAGTACAGCTATCCTCGCCGTAAGGCGAGCACAGCGGCTGCAATTAGAAGGCATCATGTTAATGTTACTACTTAGCTTCGGCTGTTGGAGGTCCTGACGAATCGTGTCCAGATAAAGCGTCCGGAGTGAAAAAGTTGAGGAAAAAATAAATAAATATATGAACGGTAATTAAAAAGTGAAAACCGTAAAGTTGTCAGGTAGCAAAATAGGTAAAATAGGTTGGCAACAAAACGCACAGCAACTCGAAAACAAGCCTGCAAGTTGTGACCGGAAATGAGATCACCACTGTAGGTGGTGGTCTCTCTAACTGCAGCGTGTGTCCTCTGACGTCAGATCCACTGTAGGTGGTGGTCTCTCTCACTGCAGCGCGTGTCCTCTGACGTCAGATCCACTGTAGGTGGTGGTCTCTCTCACTGCAGCGCGTGTCCTCTGACGTCAGATCCACTGTAGGGGTGGTCTCTCTCACTGCAGCGCGTGTCCTCTGACGTCAGATCCACTGTAGGTGGCTGTATCTCACTGGAGCGCGTGTCCTCTGATGTCAGATCCACTGTAGGGGTGGTCTCTCTCACTGCAGCGTGTGTCCTCTGATGTCAGATCCACTGTAGGTGGCTGTATCTCACTGCAGCGCGTGTCCTCTGATGTCAGATCCACTGTAGGTGGTGGTCTCTCTAACTGCAGCGCGTGTCCTCTGACGTCAGATCCACTGTAGGTGGTGGTCTCTCTCACTGCAGCGCGTGTCCTCTGACGTCAGATCCACTGTAGGTGTTGGTCTCTCTCATTGCAGCGCGTGTCCTCTGATGTCAGATCCACTGTAGGTGGTGGTCTCTCTCACTGCAGCGCGTGTCCTCTGACGTCAGATCCACTGTAGGTGGTGGTCTCTCTCACTGCAGCGCGTGTCCTCTGATGTCAGATCCACTGTAGGTGGTGGTCTCTCTCACTGCAGCGCGTGTCCTCTGATGTCAGATCCACTGTAGGTGGTGGTCTCTCTCACTGCAGCGCGTGTCCTCTGACGTCAGATCCACTGTAGGTGGTGGTCTCTCTCACTGCAGCGCGTGTCCTCTGACGTCAGATCCACTGTAGGTGTTGGTCTCTCTCATTGCAGCGCGTGTCCTCTGATGTCAGATCCACTGTAGGTGGTGGTCTCTCTCACTGCAGCGCGTGTCCTCTGACGTCAGATCCACTGTAGGTGGTGGTCTCTCTCACTGCAGCGCGTGTCCTCTGATGTCAGATCCACTGTAGGTGGTGGTCTCTCTCACTGCAGCGCGTGTCCTCTGATGTCAGATCCACTGTAGGTGGTGGTCTCTCTCACTGCAGCGCGTGTCCTCTGACGTCAGATCCACTGTAGGTGGTGGTCTCTCTCACTGCAGAGCGTGTCCTCTGACGTCAGATCCACTGTAGGTGGTGGTCTCTCTCACTGCAGAGCGTGTCCTCTGACGTCAGATCCACTGTAGGTGGTGGTCTCTCACTGCAGCGCGTGTCCTCTGACGTCAGATCCACTGTAGGTGGTGGTCTCTCTCACTGCAGCGCGTGTCCTCTGACGTCAGATCCACTGTAGGTGGTGGTCTCTCTCACTGCAGGGAGGGTCAATAGAGAGATAGGGGCGGTACATGAATACATTGTGTGAAGTTAATATAGTACTGTATCATAGATATCAAAGGGGATCTACTATTCTGGATACTTGTAGCCAAAGGTGCTGAAAACGTTCACCATCTCCCCATGCCGGCCACAGAACACCCGATCTCCTTTACTCATTATGGCTATTCTACTGAAGAGATGAGGAACACACAGGGCTGGAGTTAGTCCTCACCATTAACATAACTCAACAACAACAGAATATAACTAGAAGCACAAGCATTTCGCTACACTCGCATTAACATCTACTAACCATGTGTATGTGACAAATAAAATTTTATTTGATTTATTTGACTATTCTCATGGATGAAAACAGTCTGAAGATTGACATAACCACTGAATATACGAACATAACACTGAGTAGCTTCGTTCTTGTTCCCTCACTGGCTGGTGAATGGTCATTATGAAGATGCGGTCCCTTCTGGTCAGCTCAGCCAGTAAAACAACAATCTGATTGGCCGTCATGCTGTCGAGGCTCGTGGTTGGCTCGTCCAGAAGGATGACCTCTGTAACGACATCACATGTCGCAAAGTCACACATCAGGGAATATCTAACATAGAAAAAACATATAAAATCCAAATTAATTTGTATAAATGTTAAAAACTAAGTTGAACTTTGGCAAAGTCGCTCTCTAAGGGACAACTCTTTAAGATAAGTGTGTTCTTTTCCGTTAATTTCTCCAATTAACACAATTAAAAGATTGCTTCTTTGTAAAGGATGACTGGAATTAACAGATACATTAATTGTGTGATGATTTATTAATTTCCTGGTTGATTGGCGAGGCAGCGGACAGGAACCCTTCATTAATGTGGCCCAGTGTTTGGGTGGAGAGTGGTTCGTCTAATCCGAATGAGGCCTAAAACCCCCTCACCCCCCTGGGTGTTCACAGGCCCTGATAAACTCCACCTGGGACCCCCCAAAGGATTCACTCAGCTTAATCCAGAGTGTATGATAACCCTGCCTTTCATTAGCCCCCCGTCCTCCATCTCTCCCTCTCTCTTCCTCCCTCTGTCAATTCCTCTCTGTTTCCGGTCTATTATTAGACACAAGTCTCTTTGTTAGTGGTTGAACTTTGTGGGGACTTTTGATGATCAACGTTTTCCTCCGCTCAAGGTGAAATACTCTTATCCTAACAATGAACAGTATAATCCATGATGTTGAAAATGAGTATTATTTGTTTTGTAAAACATTCTGTATTTGTCTTCACATATTTTGGTCATGTATGATATAGCTAGCTATGTGATTGTTTAACGAACGTTTACATGCTTTGCCTCCTGACATTGTGCACAGACAATGATCAAAGAGCTTCTTCGTCCTCACTATGGTACTGAAGGAACTGCATGGCAATGGACACCCTCCTCCTCTCTCCCATAGAGATCCTGCAAAGATGCATCCTCCTATCACACTATGGGTCACGTGACCTAGACTCAGCTCCGCCATCACCTGCAGGCCAAGAGGTCAGGTGTCAACAATTTATCACAGTTGACACCATAATCTCGAAAAAATCTAGTGTATCTTCTTTCATGTGTGTCTGTTGTATGTCAGCCCTGATCTAGAGGTTATCTCTAGTCTGTATCTGTTGTAGGCGAGCCCTGATCTAGAGGTTATCTCTAGTCTGTATCTGTTGTAGGCGAGCCCTGATCTAGAGGTTATCTCTAGTCTGTATCAGTTGTATACCAGCCCTGATCTAGAGGTTATCTCTAGTCTGTATCTGTTGTAGGCGAGCCCTGATCTAGAGGTTATCTCTAGTCTGTATCTGTTGTAGGCGAGCCCTGATCTAGAGGTTATCTCTAGTCTGTATCAGTTGTATACCAGCCCTGATCTAGAGGTTATCTCTAGTCTGTATCTGTTGTAGGCCAGCCCTGATCTAGAGGTTATCTCTAGTCTGTATCTGTTGTATACCAGCCCTGATCTAGAGGTTATCTCTAGTCTGTATCAGTTGTATACCAGCCCTGATCTAGAGGTTATCTCTAGTCTGTATCTGTTGTATACCAGCCCTGATCTAGAGGTTATCTCTAGTCTGTATCAGTTGTATACCAGCCCTGATCTAGAGGTTATCTCTAGTCTGTATCTGTTGTAGGCGAGCCCTGATCTAGAGGTTATCTCTAGTCTGTATCAGTTGTATGCGAGCCCTGATCTAGAGGTTATCTCTAGTCTGTATCTGTTGTAGGCGAGCCCTGGGCTAGAGGTCTATTCTGTATCTGTTGTAAGCCAGTCCTGGTTTAGAAGTCATCTCTAGTCTGTATATGTTGTATACCAGCCCTGGTCTAGAGGTTATCTCTAGTCTGTATCAGTTGTATGCCAGCCCTGATCTAGAGGTTATCTCTAGTCTGTATCTGTTGTATACCAGCCCTGATCTAGAGGTTATCTCTAGTCTGTATCTGTTGTAGGCGAGCCCTGATCTAGAGGTTATCTCTAGTCTGTATCAGTTGTATGCGAGCCCTGATCTAGAGGTTATCTCTAGTCTGTATCTGTTGTAGGCGAGCCCTGGGCTAGAGGTCTATTCTGTATCTGTTGTAAGCCAGTCCTGGTTTAGAAGTCATCTCTAGTCTGTATATGTTGTATACCAGCCCTGGTCTAGAGGTTATCTCTAGTCTGTATCTGTTGTAGGCGAGCCCTGGCCTAGAGGTTATCTTTAGTCTGTATCTGTTGTAGGCCAGCCCTGGTCTAGAGGTTATCTCTAGTCTGTATCTGTTGTAGGCCAGCTCTGATCTAGAGGTTATCTCTAGTCTGTATCTGTTGTAGGCGAGCCCTGGTCTAGAGGTTATCTCTAGTCTGTATCTGTTGTAGGCCAGCCCTGGTCTAGAGGTTATCTCTAATCTGTACGATTCACACCTTCTTGTGGATGACATCTACTGACTGTCTCTGTATATCTCCTCCACTGTCAGGTAACTAAGCAGGTTATCATTCTACAGAGGGAAGACAGAAAGCCAGAGTCTCATCCACTGTCAGGTAACTAAGCAGGTTGTCACTCTACAGAGGGAAGACAGAAAGCCAGAGTCTCATCCACTGTCAGGTAACTCAGCAGGTTGTCACTCTACAGAGGGAAGACAGAAAGCCAGGGATAAAGAGAGAACTGTTGTCCTGATTTAAGGAAGCAATAAAACTGGCCTTCTTTAGAGTATGCGGAGCATCAGCATTTGTGGGTTCGATTACAGGCTCAAAATGGCCAGAAACAAAATGTTTTTCTAATGATCAATTAGTCTTTCAAATATATAAACTTGGATTAGCTAACACAACGTACCATTGGAACACAGGAGTGATGGTTGCTGATAATGGGCCTCTGTACGCCTATGTAGATATTCCATTAATGTATAAATATCAGTAGTCCATGTATTGTGTATGTACAGTGCCTTGCGAAAGTATTCGGCCCCCTTGAACTTTGCGACCTTTTGCCACATTTCAGGCTTCAAACATAAAGATATAAAACTGTATTTTTTTGTGAAGAATCAACAACAAGTGGGACACAATCATGAAGTGGAACGACATTTATTGGATATTTCAAACTTTTTTAACAAATCAAAAACTGAAAAATTGGGCGTGCAAAATTATTCAGCCCCCTTAAGTTAATACTTTGTAGCGCCACCTTTTGCTGCGATTACAGCTGTAAGTCGCTTGGGGTATGTCTCTATCAGTTTTGCACATCGAGAGACTGACATTTTTTCCCATTCCTCCTTGCAAAACAGCTCGAGCTCAGTGAGGTTGGATGGAGAGCATTTGTGAACAGCAGTTTTCAGTTCTTTCCACAGATTCTCGATTGGATTCAGGTCTGGACTTTGACTTGGCCATTCTAACACCTGGATATGTTTATTTTTTAACCATTCCATTGTAGATTTTGCTTTATGTTTTGGATCATTGTCTTGTTGGAAGACACATCTCCGTCCCAGTCTCAGGTCTTTTGCAGGCTCCATCAGGTTTTCTTCCAGAATGGTCCTGTATTTGGCTCCATCCATCTTCCCATCAATTTTAACCATCTTCCCTGTCCCTGCTGAAGAAAAGCAGGCCCAAACCATGATGCTGCCAACACCATGTTTGACAGTGGGGATGGTGTGTTCAGGGTGATGGGCTGTGTTGCTTTTACGCCAAACATAACGTTTTGCATTGTTGCCAAAAAGTTCAATTTTGGTTTCATCTGACCAGAGCACCTTCTTCCACATGTTTGGTGTGTCTCCCAGGTGGCTTGTGGGAAACTTTAAACAACACTTTTTATGGATATATTTAAGAAATGGCTTTCTTCTAGCCACTCTTCCATAAAGGCCAGATTTGTGCAATATACGACTATTGTCGTCCTATGGACAGAGTCTCCCACCTCAGCTGTAGATCTCTGCAGTTCATCCAGAGTGATCATGGGCCTCTTGGCTGCATCTCTGATCAGTCTTCTCCTTGTATGAGCTGAAAGTTTAGAGGGACGGCCAGGTCTTGGTAGATTTGCAGTGGTCTGATACTCCTTCCATTTCAATATTATCGCTTGCACAGTGCTCCTTGGGATGTTTAAAGCTTGGGAAATCTTTTTGTATCCAAATCCGGCTTTAAACTTCTTCACAACAGTATCTCGGACCTGCCTGGTGTGTTCCTTGTTCTTCATGATGCTCTCTGCGCTTTTAACGGACCTCTGAGACTATCACAGTGCAGGTGCATTTATACGGAGACTTGATTACAAACAGGTGGATTGTATTTATCATCATTAGTCATTTAGGTCAACATTGGATCATTCAGAGATCCTCACTGAACTTCTGGAGAGAGTTTGCTGCACTGAAAGTAAAGGGGCTGAATAATTTGTGTATGTAAACTTCCAACTTCAACTGAATATGTGATATTTCAGTTTAGGGTCTGAATACTTCCCGAATGCACTGTGTCTTCCTTCTCTGGTCAGCTCTTTGTGTCCATCCATATGTCTCCATATCTTCCATCTCTAGTCAGCTCTTTTAAGCTATCCTGTTTAGGTGGATGATGTCATTGTGCCCACACCCAGATTAGTAATAAGTACGTGAGAGGGGTGTCTGGGGGAGAGAGGAGGAGGGTCAACATCGCTGTGCAGCTGCTCTGGACCCCTGGTGGGAGCTGGAGTAAGGGATTGCAAAACATTAATATAGCAATAGGACTTATTTTATATGAGTTGATATAATCCACAGGGGGGATATGTTTCCCTTCAGCACTGTAATTAATATTGGTTCCATTATGCAATGTTACTGTACCACTTCAGTTTATCACTGTACCCAGAGCCCTGTATTGAACACAGTAAATCTTATCTCTTTCTCTGTGTGCAGGTATCCTGATCCTGTACGAGCCACTGGACAGCTTCACGGCCCATAACCTGGTGATCACTCTGTCCCGGCTGGCCCGAGGGAACTGGCTGGTACCGCTGTCTGTCCACCAGCCATGCTCAGACATCTTCCAGCTCTTTGATCTGGTGGTGCTCCTCTCCTCTGGCTCAGCTGTCTACTGTGGGCTGCTAAAGACATGGTACCAAACTTCACAGCCCTGGTTTACCCCTGCTACTGCAACCCCTCTGACATCTATGGTAGGTTGGGAGAAGGGATATACTGTATGTTTGTCACAGTGTGTGTCTCTGATCATGTGGGTGTGTCAGTGTATGTGTCAGAGTGTGTGTCTCTGATCATGTGTGTGTCTATCCCCTCAGTAGATCTGAGCCCTGAGAGAGAGGCTGAGTGTCTGAAGAGGACTAGGGGGCTGTCAGCCAAGTTTGTGGAGCAGGTAAGAGGGACAGGTGAAGAGCCAAGTACAACCCTGGAGGCTGTCATGAGGTGAGTGCCTAAAAAAAGTTATATTTCTAAAACCTTCTCAGAGATGTTATTTTTTTCTTCAATGTGCCCCTTTCAATGCATTGTATTAAACCTCTTCTTCTGCCTTTACATCATTGTAACGACCAAGTAATTATGTTTGTCTGTCCGCCACACATCAGTCCACACCGCAGGAGAAAGTGATCACTATATCCAAACACAGGGACCGCTTGACAGGCCGACTACACCAGTTCACCATCAGGTAAGATGATGATGCACTGGGGATATTGCACCACTTCCCCTCTCGCACCACTCCCCCCTCGCACCACTCCTCCCTCCTCACACCACTCCCCCCTCACACCACTCTCTCCTCACACCACTCCCCCTCACCCCCCACCACTCCTCCCCCCCACCACTCCCCCTCCCTAACACCACTCCCCCTAACACCACTCCTCCCTACCACACCACTCCCCTCGCACCAGTCCCCCTCACACCACTCTCCCCCTAACACCACACCTCCCCCTCACCCCCCACCACTCCTCCCTAACACCACTCCCCCTAACACCACTCCTCCCTCACACCACTCCTCCCTCACACCCTCCTCCCTCACACCACTCCCTCTCACACCACTCCTCCCTCACACCACTCCCCCTCACACCACTCCTCCCTCACACCACTCCTCCCTCACACCACTCCTCCCTCACACCACTCCTCTCTCACACCACTCCTCCCTCACACCACTCCTCTCTCACACCACTCCTTCCTCACACCACTCCCCCATCACCCCCACCACTCCTCCCTAACACCACTCCTCCCTAACACCACTCCTCCCTAACACCACTCCTCCCTAACACCACTCCACCCTCACACCACTCCCTCCTCACACCACTCCCCACTCACACCACTCCTCCCTCACACCACTCCCTCCGGACCGCTTCCTGCACAACTTCCTGCTGGATTGGCTCATGGTGTACTGCAGCATGGCTGTTTGTGGCTGCAGCCCTGCCCTGCAGACGTCAGCCTTCATGGGCAATGCTCTGTTCACTGTGTTCTACCTCACTGGAGGCTTCATCCTCTGCCTGGAGAACATGTGGTGAGGTGAGAGAGGAGGACAAGTCTCTGCTGTAGTCTTCATACATCGGGCGCGTTTTAGACCTTTTTTTGTCATGCGATTCTGTGGTGCAACATGCAATACTAGCAATCCCAATCCCTCAGAAACATGACAGTTTCCATGAGAATGACAATATGTGACCCTTCCTCGCGTATAATATGGTTCTTCAACATCTGTGAACTCTGACCCGTGTCACTTTCCTCAGTGGTCATCCTGGTTCTCCCATGCCTCAGTCATGCACTGGGGCATTGAGGGAATGCTGCAAGTCCAGTTCAGGGGCCTCAAGTACCCAGTTTTCATCGGCAACTTCACCCTGAACGTCATACATGTGAGTCATTAGAGCCATAGCTCTCCAGTGTGAGACGACTACACTTCCGCCCTGACAGTAAATACACATATCATAGAAGAGCTGAAAAGAGACAGAAGACAAGAGAAGGAAGATATAGAGACATATGGAAAGACACAAAGAGCTGACCAGAGAAGGAAGACACAGTGCATTCGGAAAGTATTCAGACCCCAAACTGAAATATCATATATACAGTTGAAGTCAGAAGTTTATATACACCTTAGCCAAATACATTTAAACTCAGTTTTTCACAATTCCTGACATTTAATCCGAGTAAAGATTCCCTGTCTTAGGTTAGTTAGGATCACCACTTTATTTTAAGAATGTGAAATGTCAGAATAATTGTAGAGAGAATGATTTATTTCAGCTTTTGTTTCTCTCATCACATTCCCAGTGGGTCAGAAGTTTACATAAACTCAATTAGTATTTGGTAGCATTGCCTTTAAAGTGTTTAACTTGGGTCAAACATTTCGGGTAGCCTTCCACAAGCTTCCCACAAAAAGTTGGGGAAATTGTGGCCCATTCCCCCTGACAGAGCTGGTATAACTGAGTCAGGTTTGTAAGGCCTCCTTGCTCACACACGCTTTTTCAGTTCTGCCCACACATTTTCTATAGGATTGAGGTCAGGGCTTTGTGATGGCCACTGCAATACCTTGACTTTGTTATCGTTAAGCCATTTTGCCACAATTTTGGAAGTATGCTTGGGGTCATTGTCATTTTTGTTTCATCAGACCAGAGGACATTTCTCCAAAAAGCATGATCTTTGTCCCCATGTGCAGTTGCAAACCGTAGTCTGGCTTTTTTATGGGGGTTTTGGAACAGTGGCTTCCTCCTTGCTGAGCAGTCTTTCAGGCTATGTCGATATAGGATTCGTTTTACTGTGGATATAGATACTTTTGTACCTGCTTCCTCCAGCATCTTCACAAGGTCCTTTGCTGTTGTTCTGGGATTGATTTGCACTTTTCGCATCAAAATACGTTCATCTCTAGGAGACAGAACGCGTCTCTTTCTTGAGTGGTATGACTGCTGTGTGGTTTTTATACTTGCAATGGTGTTTATACTTGCATACTATTGTTTGTACAGATGAACGTGGTACCTTCAAGCGTTTGGAACTTTCTCCCAAGGATGAACCAGACTTGTGGAGGTCTACAATTTATTTTCTGAGGTCTTGGCTGATTTTGTTTGATTTTCACATGATGTCAAGCAAAGAGGCACTGAGTTTGAAGGTAGGCCTTGAAATACATCCACAGGTACACCTCCAATTGACTCAAATGATGTCAATTAGCCTATCAGAAGCTTCTAAAGCCATGACATAATTTTCTGGAATTTTCCAAGCTGTTTAAAGGCACAGTCAACTTAGTGTATATATACTTCTGACCCACTGGAATTGTGATACAGTGATTTATAAGTGAAATAATCTGAAAAATGACCTGTGTCATGCGCAAAGTAAATGTCCTAACCGACTTGCCAAAACTATAGTTTGTTAACAAGAAATTTGTGGAGTGGTTGAAAAACGAAACTTCCGACTTCAACTGTATATTGTCTAGCAGACACTTTTATCGAAAGCAACTTAGTCATGCTTGCATTTACTTTTTACCAATAAGTGGTCCTAGGATTTGAACCCACCATCCTGGCGTTATAACAACATGCTCTACCACCCGAGGACCAACCATGAAGTATAATGATATATTTGACCTTTGTGTCTGTCCAGGTGGTGGAAGCAACCTGGTTCACATTGCTGTTGTGGTGTGTTTCATGCTGCCCTAATTTATCAAGCGGAAGTCCAGCCAGGACTGGTGAAACCGTGGTTACGGAAACTGTCTGTTGTCGCATTCTTAAGACTGTAAACAAACCAATGCTCTTGTTGGAGTACTACCCTCCGCTGCTGGATGGCAGCAAAGTACTATATTGTGTGAATTAGTTTAAATTACAGACTTATTTTTATCTTGGCAAAAGATTAGAACGCCACTCTGGCAGATATCCATCAACAACTTTTGCTTGTTCCATTTTCAATCTCTTTCTCTCCTTATTTTTGTTTCTACAGCTCCTAATCTTTTTCTTAATGTAGGTTATGGTTATTAAAGCATAACAATGTGTGTGCCAGTAAAGGGTATCGTGAAAAGCTTCTGGAAGGTTTAGTAAGTCACACTCAGAAAAAGGGTTGGTGTGGAAGATGGAAAGATTATGTAAGTTTTGTGCTGGTGCAAAATCCCGATAATTCTTGGGACAAAATTAGTAAAGGATTAAATCAACTGAAGTAATAAAACAACCAGCTATTAGACAAGATGTTTCTACAGCTTCTAAAAAACAACTAAAACAAAAGGACAGATAGTCTTATTCCTCTACTGCGATGCTCGGCTGAGATACCTTACACTTCTCTTTCAGCTTGTCTGCATAAAACTTAAACATCTCCTGGAAAGAGAATGAGTCATAATGTAAGAGTTACCTGATAGCAATATAATATAGTAATATAACATATCCTTAACAAAAATATGATGCAACATGCAACAATTTCCCAAATTGTACTGAGTTACAGTTTATATAAGGAAATCAATCAATTTAAATAAATGTATTAGGTCCTAATCATGGATTTCACATGACTGGGCCTTGGAGGGCATAGGCCCACCCACTTGGAGGGCATAGGCCCACCCACTTGGAGGGCATAGGCCCACCCACTTGGAGGGCATAGGCCCACCCACTTGGATGGCATAGGCCCATCCACTTGGAGGGCATAGGCCCACCCACTTGGAGGGCATAGGCCCACCCACTTGGAGGGCAGGCCCACCCACTTGGAGGGCAGGCCCACCCACTTGGAGGGCATAGACCCACCCACTTGGAGGGCATAGGCCCACCCACTTGGAGGGCATAGGCCCACCCACTTGGAGGGCATAGGCCCACCCACTTGGAGGGCAGGCCCACCCACTTGGAGGGCATAGGCCCACCCACTTGGAGGGCATAGGCCCACCCACTTGGAGGGCATAGGCCCACCCACTTGGAGGGCATAGGCCCACCCACTTGGCAGGCAGGCCCACCTACTCAGAATTAGTTTTTCCCCAGTAAAGGGCTTTATTACAGACAGAAATACTCCTCAGCACCCTCAGCACATGTTGCGTTTATAATTTGGATCTGTGTAGTAATATAATATGGTAATTTAGCAGACAGTTCATTGACATATCCTCAATAGTGTAAGGGGTGCGTAACTGGTGGCAGGGAAGTCAGACGCAGGAGAGCAGAACTGGGTAATAACCAGAGCAGTTTAATTATCAAAACCAACGACATCCAGAAATACAAAACCCGTCGCGCACCAGTCAAAAATGTGTACAAGCACTAGAACAAACAATTTCACACACAGACATGGGGGGGAACAGAGGGTTAAATACACGACAAGTAATGAGGGAAATGTAAACCAGGTGTGTAGGAAAACAAGACAAAACAAATGGAAAATGAAGGTGGATCGGCGATGGCTAGAAGACCGGTGACATCGACCGCCGAACGCCACCCCAGCAAGGAGAGGAACCGACTTCGGCGGAAGTCGTGACAAATAGTGAACAACCACAGCCAAAGTCAGTACTGTAGAGATTTATTTGTGTGTGTGTGTGTGTGTGTGTGTGTGTGTGTGTGTGTGTGTGTGTGTGTGTGTGTGTGTGTGTGTGTGTGTGTGTGTGTGTGTGTGTGTGTGTGTGTGTACATATTGCAGGCATAGCCAGGGCACACGGCACCCCTGGGTCTAACTCAGAATCCTCCATCCAATCACAGGCTCTCGTTTCATCTCCAAATCCCGACTAATACACAAATAAGGGATTTACACGTTACCTCCCCTCCCTCTAGTCTGCCTAATTAAGCCCTGCATTCAGGCTGAGAAGTGAGGCTTTTTTGGGAAGGTGAGTGCTTTCAGGAGATTAACGTTGCTGTACCATTGTACATTCCCATATTAACCATGTAATTAAAGTCGATAAATAGCCGTAGCTGTGTTGAGAGAGGGGCCCTACGCGGGCCGTTCCTCAAATCTCCCCTTATCTGCTCTCTCAGGAGACTGCTTTGTATCAAATCAAATCAAATTTATTTATATAGCCCTTCGTACATCAGCTGATATCTCAAAGTGCTGTACAGAAACCCAGCCTAAAACCCCAAACAGCAAGCAATGCAGGTGTAGAAGCACGGTGGCTAGGAAAAACTCCCTAGAAAGGCCAAAACCTAGGAAGAAACCTAGAGAGGAACCAGGCTATGTGGGGTGGCCAGTCCTCTTCTGGCTGTGCCGGGTGGAGATTATAACAGAACATGGCCAAGATGTTCAAATGTTCATAAATGACCAGCATGGTCGAATAATAATAAGGCAGAACAGTTGAAACTGGAGCAGCAGCACGGCCAGGTGGACTGGGGACAGCAAGGAGTCATCATGTCAGGTAGTCCTGGGGCATGGTCCTAGGGCTCAGGTCAGTTGAAACTGGAGCAGCAGCACGGCCAGGTGGACTGGGGACAGCAAGGAGTCATCATGTCAGGTAGTCCTGGGGCATGCTCCTAGGGCTCAGGTCCTCCGAGAGAGAGAAAGAAAGAGAGAAGGAGAGAATTAGAGAACGCACACTTAGATTCACATAGGACACCGAATAGGACAGGAGAAGTACTCCAGATATAACAAACTGACCCTAGCCCCCCGACACATAAACTACTGCAGCATAAATACTGGAGGCTGAGACAGGAGGGGTCAGGAGACACTGTGGCCCCATCCGAGGACACCCCTGGACAGGGCCAAACAGGAAGGATATAACCCTACCCACTTTGCCAAAGCACAGCCCCCACACCACTACTCCTGTACTCCTGATAGAACAGCAGTATGAGAACAGGAGAGTGGAAGAAGACGTAGGGGAGAGGGGCACTACCTG
This sequence comes from Oncorhynchus nerka, assembly GCF_034236695.1. Classification (NCBI taxonomy): domain Eukaryota; kingdom Metazoa; phylum Chordata; class Actinopteri; order Salmoniformes; family Salmonidae; genus Oncorhynchus; species Oncorhynchus nerka. The sequence continues at coordinate 6,207,640 of NC_088423.1, read as the reverse complement.
AGATTGGTTTATTGAAACTTTAAAGGTGATTTGAGAGCTCTGAAGGCAGGAGGAGAAGAAGGTGGGGGGGTTGATGTTTGACTTGACATCCCCTCCTCTCTCCCCTAGTGTGGCTGTACCTTTCTGACAGGTAGTGATTAATGCTTTGATCCTGTGATTTGTCCTGTCTGTATCTCTGTGGTTAGGAGGTTCAGGTTGACTCTACACCCCCCTAGGGGCCAAAGCATTGACAGAGAGCTTACTCTGTGTGTGTGTGTGTGTGTGTGTGTGTGTGTGTGTGTGTGTGTGTGTGTGTGTGTGTGTGTGTGTGTGTGTGTGTGTGTGTGTGTGATGTAAACAACTCAAGTGGTTTACCTTGTCAATGAGAGAGCTCCTGCAGTGCAGTGTGAATACTTTGGCTGATTGCCAATTTGAGGGTGTTGTGTTAATGTACTATAATGTCCTATGCTTCAAGTTCTGTAACTGCTGAACCACTCACTACCTGGTAAGAGAAGCGGCAACTCGGCAGTCTTCGGAGGCTCTTGGAGGAACTCGGGTAAGTGCGGATCCTCTCGGGGACTTCCAGAGTTCATCAGAGGCAAGGTGGTCTCCTTGAGTGAGCGATTGAGATCCCGATCAGACCTCTTCTCCCTCCTACGTTCCCGTAACCGTCCGTCGATCTGGATGGTTAAGCCGATGAGTGAGTCGAGATCCGTCGGTAGTTCCTGGGCTGAAAGCTCGTCCTTTACCCTATCCGATAATCTGTGCAGGAATGTGTCGAACTGCACTTCCGGGTTCCAGGTACCCTCCACTGCCAGCGTGCGGAACTCCAACGCTTAGTCTGCCACACTGAGGGAGCCCTGCCGAAGCTTGTGTAGTAACTTCCGGGCAGCCTCTCTCCAGGACACCGGAGCCTCAAAAACGTTTCTCACCTCCGCCACAATACCTCCAGACTGAGGCAGATGGTGGATTGTTGCTCCCACACTGCCGTCGCCCAGGCGAGTGCCCTCCTGGACATCAGCGTAAAGGTGTACGCTATCTTCGAGTGGTCCGAGGGGAACAAAGAAGTCTGCAGCTCGAAAACGAGGGAGCACTGGTAGAGAAAGGCCCAGCAGGTTCTGGGATCTCAATCGTAGCAGTCCGGGGTAGGTAAGCGGGGTTCCCGCGAAAACCGGGGTGACGGCGCTTCTACCAGCGGGTTACTGAGGGGCTGGGAGTTTACCGTCGTGGTAGGAGGCCTATTAGGCAACCCACAGAATTGCTCCCGCAAAGTATCCAATGCTAGGTTCTCCTCTAGCTCCACAATGAAATAGGGTGCAGGCCAGGCAGCAGGCTGTTAGCCAGCCTGCCAGCATAGTGGAGTCTGCCACTAGCACAGTCAGTGTAGTCAGCTCAGCTATCACCATTGAGACCGAGTCTGTGCCTCGACCTAGGTTGGGCAAAACTAAACATGGCGGTGTTCGCCTTAGCAATCTCACTAGGATAAAGACCTCCTGCATTCCTGTCATTATTAAAAGAGATCATGATACCTCACATCTCAAAATAGGGCTACTTAATGTTAGATCCCTTACTTCAAGGGCAATTATAGTCAATGAACTAATCACTGATCATAATCTTGATGTGATTGGCCTGACTGAAACATGGCTTAAGCCTGATGAATTTACTGTGTTAAATGAGGCCTCACTTCCTGGCTACACTAGTGACCATATCCCCCGTGCATCCCGCAAAGGCGGAGGTGTTGCTAACATTTACGATAGCAGATAATATTCTAATATTTGGTGATTTTAATATTCACATGGAAAAGTCCACAGACCCACTCCAAAAGGCTTTCGGAGCCATCATCGACTCAGTGGGTTTTGTCCAACATGTCTCTGGACCCACTCACTGTCACAGTCATACTCTGGACCTAGTTTTGTCCCATGGAATAAATGTTGTGGATCTTAATGTTTTTCCTCATAATCCTGGACTATCGGACCACCATTTTATTACGTTTGCAATTGCAACAAATAATCTGCTCAGACCCCAACCAAGGAACATCAAAAGTCGTGCTATAAATTCACAGACAACACAAAGATTCCTTGATGTCCTTCCAGATTCCCTCTGTCTACCCAAGGACGCCAGAGGACAAAAATCAGTTAACAACCTAACTGAGGAACTCAATTTAACCTTGCGCAATACCCTATATGCAGTTGCACCCCTAAAAACTAAAAACATTTCTCATAAGAAACTAGCTCCCTAGTACACAGAAAATACCCGAGTTCTGAAGCAAGCTTCCAGAAAATTGGAACGGAAATGGCGCCACACCAAACTGGAAGTCTTCCGACTAGCTTGGAAAGACAGTTCCGTGCAGTACCGAAGAGCCCTTACTGCTGCTCGATCATCCTGTTTTTCTAACTTAATTGAGGAAAATAAGAACAATCCGAAATTCATTTTTGATACTGTCGCAAAGCTAACTAAAAAGCAGCATTCCCCAAGAGAGGATAGCTTTCACTTTAGCAGTAATAAATAAATTAACTTCTTTGAGTAAAAGATCATGATTATTAGAAAGCAAATTACGGACTCCTCTTTAAATCTGCGTATTCCTTCAAAGCTCAGTTGTTCTGAGTCTGCACAACTCTGCCAGGACCTAGGATCAAGAGAGACGCTCAAGTGTTTTAGTACTAAATCTCTTGACACAATGATGAAAATAATCATGGCCTCTAAACCTTCAAGCTGCATACTGGACCTCGTATTCCAACTAAACTACTGAAAGAGCTGCTTCCTGTGCTTGGCCCTCCTATGTTGAACATAATAAATGGCTCTCTATCCACCGGATGTGTACCATACTCACTAAAAGTGGCAGTGCTCCTAGACCTTAGTGCTGCTTTTGATACCATCGATCATCACATTCTTTTGGAGAGATTGGAAACCCAAATTGATCTACACGGACAAGTTCTGGCCTGGTTTAGATCTTAACTGTCGGATAGATATCAGTTTGCCTCTCTTGAAAAAGCCAAACCTTGACCCAGAAAATATAAAAAACTATCGGCCTATATCGAATCTTCAATTCCTCCCAAAAATTTTAGAAAAGGCTGTTGCGCAGCAACTCACTGCCTTCCTGAAGACAAACAATGTATATGAAATGCTTCAGTCTGGTTTTAGACCCCATCATAGCACTGAGACGGCACTTGTGAAGGTGGTAAATTACATTTTAATGGCATCAGACCGAGGCTCTGCATCTGTTCTCGTGCTCCTAGACCTTAGTGCTGCTTTTGATACCATCGATCACCACATTCTTTTGGAGAGATTGGAAACCCAAATTGGTCTACACGGACAAGTTCTGGCCTGGTTTAGATCTTATCTGTCGGAAAGATATCAGTTTGTCTCTGTGAATGGTTTGTCCTCTGACAAATCAACTGTAAATTTCGGTGTTCCTCAAGGTTCCGTTTTAGGACCACTTTTGTTTTCACTATATATTTTACCTCTTGGGGATGTCATTCGAAAACATTATGTTAACTTTCACTGCTATGCGGATGACACACAGCTGTACATTTCAATGAAACATGGTGAAGCCCCAAAATTGCCCTCGCTAGAAGCATGTGTTTCAGACATAAGGAAGTGGATGGCTGCAAACTTTCTACTTTTAAACTCGGACAAAACAGAGATGCTTGTTCTAGGTCCCATGAAACAAAGAGATCTTCTGTTGAATCTGACAATTAATCTTAATGGTTGTACAGTCGTCTCAAATAAAACGGTGAAGGACCTCGGCGTTACTCTCTTAAATGTAAATGTAAATGTACTCTGGACCCTGATTTCTCTTTTGAAGAACATATCAAGACCATTTCAAGGGCAGCTTTTTTCCATCTACGTAACATTGCAAAAAATCTGAAACTTTCTGTCCAAAAATGATGCAGAAAAATTAATCCATGCTTTTGTCACTTCTAGGTTAGACTACTGCAATGCTCTACTTTCCGGCTACCCGGATAAAGCACCAAATAAACTTCAGTTAGTGCTAAATACGGTTGCTAGAATCCTGACTAGAACCCAAAAATTTGATCATATTACTCCAGTGCTAGCCTCCCTACACTGGCTTCCTGTCAAGGCAAGGGCTGATTTCAAGGTTTTACTGCTAACCTACAAAGCATTACATGGGCTTGCTCCTACCTATCTCTCTGATTTGGTCCTGTCGTACATACCTACACGTACGCTACGGTCACAAGACGCAGGCCTCCTAATTGTCCCTAGAATTTCTAAGCAAACAGCTGGAGGCAGGGCTTTCTCCTATAGAGCTCAATTTTTATGGAATGTCCTGCCTACCCATGTAAGAGACGCAAACTCGGTCTCAACCTTTAAGTCTTTACTGAAGACTCATCTCTTCAGTGGGTCATATGATTGAGTGTAGTCTGGCCCAGGAGTGGGAAGGTGAACGGAAAGGCTCTGGAGCAACGAACCGCCCTTGCTGTCTGCCTGGCCGGTTCCCCTCTTTCCACTGGGATCCTCTGCCTCTAACCCTATTACAGGGGCTGAGTCACTGGCTTACTGGGGCTCTTTCATACTGTCCCTGGGAGGGGTGCGTCACTTGAGTGGGTTGAGTCACTGGTGTGATCTTCCTGTCTGGGTTGGCACCCCCCCCCCCTCGGGTTGTGCCGTGGCGGAGATCTTTGTGGGCTATACTCAGCCTTGTCTCAGGATGGTAAGTTGGTGGTTGAAGATATCCCTCTAGTGGTGTGAATTTAAGTGTGCTCTCTCTAATTCTCTCTTTCTCTCTTTCTTTCTCTCTCTCGGAGGACCTGAGCCCTAGGACCATGGTCAGTTTGTACTATCAGGAATCAAGGTAAGACCCAAGTGCAGGCTGTGTGAAGTAACAGTGTTTATTGTAAACACAGGGGCAGGCAAACGACAGGTCAAGGAAGGCAGGAGTCGATAATCCAGAGCAGAGGCCAAGTGATAGGACAGCAGGCAGGCTCAGGGTCAGGTCAGGCAGAGGTTGGTAATCCAGAGGTGGAGCAAAAGTACAGGGTGGCAGGCAGGCTCAGGGTCAGAGACAGGTAGTGATCAGGTGGGTGGGTACAGGGTCAGGGACAGGCAAAGGTCAAAAACCAGGAGGACGAGAAAAAGAGAGACGAGGGAAGTACAGGAGCTGAGACAAAGCGCTGCTAGGCTTGAACAAACACGATGAACTGGCAACAGACAGACAGAAAACACAGGTATATACAGTACACACGGGATAATGGGGAAGATGGGCGAAACCTGGAGGGGGGTGGAGACAAGCAGGAGGACAGGTGCAACAGATCAGGGCGTCACAGTAACTACTAAATCACTACCTCTCTTACCATGCAGTAACTACTAAATCACTACCTCTCTTGCCATGCAGTAACTTATGTAGCCGAATGGAGCAGAATGGACCAGAACAGACCAGAACGGACCAGCATGGAGTAGAACTGAGCAGCCCAGAGCAGAACAGAACAGAACGGAGCAGAATGGAGCAGAATTCTGAATTGAGGCTCTCGGAGCAGGCAGACTGTTGGTTCTGATTACACCCAGTGCTCCCACTGAGACACACACACTGTGGCAGACATTAGGTCACCAGTGGAAAAGATGCCAACCCCAGTTAGGCCTGGGGTGTGTGTGGCCCGGTATACTACATGTGTGTGTTGTTGTTCTGTAGCCCAGTAGACAACACCAGCCATCAGCACTTCGACAGTCTTGTGACATTGCAGTCAGGTTTGGATCTTCTTTCCAACAACCAAATTATATTCCTAGTCTATCATACTATCATACCATTGAGGTGGCAAGCAGAGCACAGTGTGTGTGTACTCACGAGTGGCTCTGTAAAGGGGACGGTCTCCTGCTTTCCTGTACAGCACAGCAAGTCTCTTCAGACACCGCTCATCAGCTTCCAGTCCCCACATACACCCAGCTGTGGACACCAGGTTGTTGTTCACAGCTGGATGTGTGTGTGGGTGTGAAATCAAAAAGAGTAGTGGGAGAGAGAAAGGAAAACCTACAGAAAGTTGAGTAGAGTAACAGCAGAAGCCAGAAAGAGGACAAAAGTGTTATTGTACCACTGTCACCTCTGACCTCTTCTTAACCACCTGGAGAACAGTGTTAATATTACCACTGTTACATCTGACCTCTTCTTAACCACCAGGAGAACAGTGTTAATATTACCACTGTTACATCTGACCTCTTCTTAACCACCAGGAGAACAGTGTTAATATTACCACTGTTACATCTGACCTCTTCTTAACCACCAGGAGAACAGTGTTAATATTACCACTGTTACATCTGACCTCTTCTTAACCACCAGGAGAACAGTGTTAATATTACCACTGTTACATCTGACCTCTTCTTAGCCACCAGGAGAACAGTGTTAATATTACCACTGTCACCTCTAACCTCTTCTTAACCACCAGGAGAACAGTGTTAATATTACCACTGTTACATCTGACCTCTTCTTAACCACCAGGAGAACAGTGTTAATATTACCACTGTTACATCTACCCTCTTCTTAATCACCTGGAGAACAGTGTTAATATTACCACTGTTACCTCTGACCTCTTCTTAACCACCTGGAGAACAGTGTTAATATTACCACTGTTACATCTGACCTCTTCTTAACCACCAGGAGAACAGTGTTAATATTACCACTGTCACCTCTAACCTCTTCTTAACCACCAGGAGAACAGTGTTAATATTACCACTGTTACATCTGACCTCTTCTTAGCCACCAGGAGAACAGTGTTAATATTACCACTGTCACCTCTAACCTCTTCTTAACCACCAGGAGAACAGTGTTAATATTACCACTGTTACATCTGACCTCTTCTTAGCCACCAGGAGAACAGTGTTAATATTACCACTGTCACCTCTAACCTCTTCTTAGCCACCTGGAGAACAGTGTTAATATTACCACTGTCACCTCTAAACTCTTCTTAACCACCAGGAGAACAGTGTTAATATTACCACTGTCACCTCTAACCTCTTCTTAACCACCAGGAGAACAGTGTTAATATCACCACTGTTACATCTGACCTCTTCTTAACCACCAGGAGAACAGTGTTAATATTACCACTGTCACCTCTAACCTCTTCTTAGCCACCTGGAGAACAGTGTTAATATTACCACTGTCACCTCTAACCTCTTCTTAACCACCAGGAGAACAGTGTTAATATTACCACTGTTACATCTGACCTCTTCTTAACCACCAGGAGAACAGTGTTAATATTACCACTGTCACCTCTAACCTCTTCTTAACCACCAGGAGAACAGTGTTAATATTACCACTGTCACCTCTAACCTCTTCTTAGCCACCTGGAGAACAGTGTTAATATTACCACTGTCACCTCTAACCTCTTCTTAGCCACCTGGAGAACAGTGTTAATATTACCACTGTCACCTCTAACCTCTTCTTAACCACCAGGAGAACAGTGTTAATATTACCACTGTCACCTCTAACCTCTTCTTAACCACCAGGAGAACAGTGATAATGAAATAGTCATGCTCCCTATGAGGCAGGCAGAACAGATAGATCAGATATATCAGCAAGCCTGAAGTACTTCAGCATGTCGCATTTTGCACGCATCACTGGCTGAAGCAGAACCACTCATTAGTGGACATGTGTTCCTGGTCTCCTAAAACACCTCTCAGGTTCCAGCAGACGCTCTGCTTCCGCTCGGCTCCACCTCGCCTGATGCATATTTGATCTGCTAGCTAAGTTCCCCCGCTATAACCAAGTCAGGCCAGGGAGCGAAGCACCAAAATGATGTACCGAAGCCCATTATCCTGACCTCTCCATACAATGTGTGACGTACTTTACTCAACATCACTAAATTGGAGTCCGATTTGACTGAAAGATTAGAAAAATTACACCGAAAAATACACAAGTTGACCGTTTACATTGAGTATTGTATGAGTGCATTATGTCAAATGGTGAATGCTCTAGTCTGAGCATTGCTAAACAGTGTTTTACCATGTTGTATCCCTACCGCTCATCAGGTAGGGATACAACATCTTATTCTCTGTGAAGTCAGGGAGGACTCCTCAGGGTCATGATCTTGTCCACGTATAAGAGATACAGTTAGATGTATGTCACCAGGTCATAATACTACTACAGAGAGACAGATAGATGTCACCAGGTCATAATACTACTACAGAGAGACAGATAGATGTTACCAGGTCATAATACTACTACAGAGAGACAGAGAGATGTCACCAGGTCATAATACTACTACAGAGAGACAGAGAGATGTATTTCACCAGGTCATAATACTACAGATACAGTTCGAATTGAACTACAACATTTGGATTTTTTAATATTCACATGAAAATCTGGAAACGTAGCTAATAACTGTGCAGAAACAAATGCAGACATACAAATGTACATAAAGCACAGATACGAACAGGCACAGTCGTTCGTATCTATAGGTCCCTGAATGGCTGTGTCTGTTTGTATATTTAAGTATACAAACAGACACAGCCATTCACAGATTTAAAAATACAAACAGACGCAGCCATTCACAGATTTAAATATACAAACAGACGCAGCCATTCACAGATTTAAATATACAAACAGACGCAGCCATTCACAGATTTAAATATACAAACAGATGCAGCCATTCACAGATTTAAATATACAAACAGACGCAGCCATTCACAGATTTAAATATACAAACAGACGCAGCCATTCACAGATTTAAATATACAAACAGACGCAGCCATTCAGGGACTTATAAATATGAACAGACGCAGCCTTTCAGGGACTTATAGATATGAACAGACGCAGCCATTCAGGGACTTATAGATATGAACAGACACAGCCATTCAGGGACTTATAGATACGTACAGACGCAGCCATTCAGGGACTGATAGACACGTACAGACGCAGCCATTCAGGGACTTAAAGACACGTACAGACGCCGCCATTCAGGGACTTATAGATATGAACAGACACATCCTTTCAGGGACTTATAGATATGAACAGACGCAGCCATTCAGGGACTTATAGATACGTACAGATGCTGCCATTCAGGGACTTATAGATACGTACAAACGCAGCCATTCAGGGACTTATAGATATGAACAGACGCAGCCATTCAGGGACTTATAGATATGAACAGACGCAGCCATTCAGGGAATTATAGATATGAACAGACGCAGCCATTCAGGGACTTATAGACACGTACAGACGCCGCCATTCAGGGACTTATAGACACGTACAGACGCAGCCATTCATGGATTTATAGACACGTACAGACGCCGCCATTCAGGGACTTATAGATATGACCAGACGTAGCCATTCAGGGACTTATAGATACGTACAGACGCAGCCATTCAGGGACTTATAGATATGAACAGAAACAGCCATTCAGGGACTTATAGACAGGTACAGACGCAGCCTTTCAGGGACTCATAGATATGAACAGACGCAGCCATTCAGGGACTTATAGATATGAACAGACACAGCCATTCAGGGACTTATAGACACGTACTGACGCAGCCATTCAGGGACTTATAGACACGTACAGATGCTGCCATTCAGGGACTTATAGATACGTACAGACGCAGCCATTCAGGGACTTATAGATATGAACAGACACAGCCATTCAGGGACTTATAGACACGTACAGACGCAGCCATTCAGGGACTTATAGACACGTACAGACGCAGCCATTCAGGGACTTATAGACACGTACAGACGCCGCCATTCAGGGACTTATAGATATGAACAGACGCAGCCATTCAGGGATTTATTGATATGAACAGATGCAGCCATTCAGGGACTTATAGATATGAACAGACACAGCCATTCAGGGACTTATAGATATGAACAAACGCAGCCATTCAGGGACTTATAGATATGAACAGACGCAGCCATTCAGCGACTTATAGATATGAACAGACACAGCCATTCAGGGACTTATAGACACGTACAAATGCTGCTATTCAGGGACTTATAGATACGTACAGACGCAGCCATTCAGGGACTTAAAGACACGTACAGACGCCGCCATTCAGGGACTTATAGATATGAACAGACACATCCTTTCAGGGACTTATAGATATGAACAGACGCAGCCATTCAGGGACTTATAGATACGTACAGATGCTGCCATTCAGGGACTTATAGATACGTACAAACGCAGCCATTCAGGGACTTATAGATATGAACAGACGCAGCCATTCAGGGACTTATAGATACGTACAGATGCTGCCATTCAGGGACTTATAGATACGTACAAACGCAGCCATTCAGGGACTTATAGATATGAACAGACGCAGCCATTCAGGGACTTATAGATATGAACAGACGCAGCCATTCAGGGAATTATAGATATGAACAGTCGCAGCCATTCAGGGACTTATAGACACGTACAGACGCAGCCATTCATGGATTTATAGACACGTACAGACGCAGCCATTCAGGGACTTATAGACACGTACAGACGCCGCCATTCAGGGACTTATAGACACGTACAGACGCAGCCATTCATGGATTTATAGACACGTACAGACGCCGCCATTCAGGGACTTATAGATATGAACAGACGTAGCCATTCAGGGACTTATAGATACGTACAGACGCAGCCATTCAGGGACTTATAGATATGAACAGAAACAGCCATTCAGGGACTTATAGACAGGTACAGACGCAGCCTTTCAGGGACTCATAGATATGAACAGACGCAGCCATTCAGGGACTTATAGATATGAACAGAAACAGCCATTCAGGGACTTATAGACAGGTACAGACGCCGCCATTCAGGGACATATAGATATGAACAGACGCAGCCATTCAGGGATTTATTGATATGAACAGACGCAGCCATTCAGGGACTTATAGATACGTACAGATGCTGCCATTCAGGGACTTATAGATACGTACAAACGCAGTCATTCAGGGACTTATAGATATGAACAGACGCAGCCATTCAGGGACTTATAGATATGAACAGACGAAGCCATTCAGGGACTTATAGACACGTACAGACGCAGCCATTCATGGATTTATAGACACGTACAGACGCAGCCATTCAGGGACTTATAGACACGTACAGACGCCGCCATTCAGGGACTTATAGATACGTACAGACACAGCCATTCAGGGACTTATAGACACGTACAGATGCCGCCATTCAGGGACTTATAGATACGTACAGACGCAGCCATTCAGGGACTTATAGATATGAACAGACGCAGCCTTTCAGGGACTTATAGATATGAACAGACGCAGCCATTCAGGGACTTATAGATATGAACAGACACAGCCATTCAGGGACTTATAGACACGTACAGATGCTGCCATTCAGGGACTTATAGATACGTACAGACGCAGCCATTCAGGGACTTATAGATATGAACAGACGCAGCCATTCAGGGACTTATAGATACGTACAGATGCTGCCATTCAGGGACTTATAGATACGTACAAACGCAGCCATTCAGGGACTTATAGATATGAACAGACGCAGCCATTCAGGGACTTATAGATACGTACAGATGCTGCCATTCAGGGACTTATAGATACGTACAAACGCAGCCATTCAGGGACTTATAGATATGAACAGACGCAGCCATTCAGGGACTTATAGATATGAACAGACGCAGCTATTCAGGGACTTATAGATATGAACAGACGCAGCCATTCAGGGACTTATAGATATGAACAGACACAGCCATTCAGGGACTTATAGATATGAACAAACGCAGCCATTCAGGGACTTATAGATATGAACAGACGCAGCCATTCAGCGACTTATAGATATGAACAGACACAGCCATTCAGGGACTTATAGACACGTACAAATGCTGCCATTCAGGGACTTATAGATACGTACAGACGCAGCCATTCAGGGACTTAAAGACACGTACAGACGCCGCCATTCAGGGACTTATAGATATGAACAGACACATCCTTTCAGGGACTTATAGATATGAACAGATGCAGGCATTCAGGGACTTATAGATACGTACAGATGCTGCCATTCAGGGACTTATAGATACGTACAAACGCAGCCATTCAGGGACTTATAGATATGAACAGTCGCAGCCATTCAGGGACTTATAGACACGTACAGACGCAGCCATTCATGGATTTATAGACACGTACAGACGCAGCCATTCAGGGACTTATAGACACGTACAGATGCCGCCATTCAGGGACTTATAGATACGTACAGACGCAGCCATTCAGGGACTTATAGATATGAACAGACACAGCCATTCAGGGACTTATAGACACGTACAGACGCAGCCTTTCAGGGACTTATAGATATGAACAGACGCAGCCATTCAGGGACTTATAGATATGAACAGACACAGCCATTCAGGGACTTATAGACACGTACAGATGCTGCCATTCAGGGACTTATAGATACGTACAGACGCAGCCATTCAGGGACTTATAGATATGAACAGACACAGCCATTCAGGGACTTATAGACACGTACAGACGCCGCCATTCAGGGACTTATAGACACGTACAGACGCAGCCATTCAGGGACTTATAGACACGTACAGACGCCGCCATTCAGGGACTTATAGATATGAACAGACGCAGCCATTCAGGGATTTATTGATATGAACAGACGCAGCCATTCAGGGACGTATAGATATGAACAGAAGCAGCCTTTCAGGGACTTATAGACACATACAGACGCAGCCATTCATGGACTTATAGATACGTACAGATGCTGCCATTCAGGGACTTATAGATATGAACAGACGCAGCCATTCAGGGACTTATAGATACATACAGACGCAGCCAGTCAGGGACTTATAGATACGTACAGATGCTGCCATTCAGGGACTTATAGATACGTACAAACGCAGCCATTCAGGGACTTATAGATATGAACAGACGCAGCCATTCAGGGACTTATAGATATGAACAGACGCAGCCATTCAGGGACTTATAGATATGAACAGACGCAGCCATTCAGGGACTTATAGATATGAACAGACGCAGCCATTCAGGGACTTATAGATATGAACAGACGCAGCCATTCAGGGACTTATAGATATGAACAGACGCAGCCATTCAGGGACTTATAGATATGAACAGACGCAGCCATTCAGGGACTTATAGATATGAACAGACACAGCCATTCAGGGACTTATATATATGAACAGACGCAGCCTTTCAGGGACTTATAGATACGTACAGACGCAGCCATTCAGCGACTTATAGATATGAACAGACGCAGCCATCCAGGGACTTATAAATATGAACAGACGCAGCCATTCAGGGACTTATAGATATGAACAGACGCAGCCATTCAGGGACTTATAGACACGTACAGACGCAGCCATTCAGGGACTTATAGATATGAACAGACACAGCCATTCAGGGACTTATAGACCCGTAAAGACGCAGCCTTTCAGGGACTTATAGATACGTACAGACGCAGCCATTCAGGGACTTATAGATATGAACAGACGCAGCCATTCAGGGACTTATAGACACGTACAGACGCAGCCTTTCAGGGACTTATAGATATGAACAGACGCAGCCTTTCAGGGACTTAAAGACACGTACAGACGCAGCCTTTCAGGGACTTATAGATACGTACAGACGCAGCCATTCAGCGACTTATAGATATGAACAGACGCAGCCATCCAGGGACTTTAAAAATATGAACAGACGCAGCCATTCAGGGACTTATAGATATGAACAGACGCAGCCATTCAGGGACTTATAGATATGAACAGACACAGCCATTCAGGGACTTATATATATGAACAAACGCAGCCATTCAGGGACTTATAGATATGAACAGACACAGCCATTCAGGGACTTATAGACACGTACAAATGCTGCCATTCAGGGACTTAAAGACACGTATAGACGCCGCCATTCAGGGACTTATAGATATGAACAGACACATCCTTTCAGGGACTTATAGATATGAACAGACGCAGCCATTCAGGGACTTATAGATACGTACAGATGCTGCCATTCAGGGACTTATAGATACGTACAAACGCAGCCATTCAGGGACTTATAGATATGAACAGACGCAGCCATTCAGGGACTTATAGATATGAACAGACGCAGCCATTCAGGGACTTATAGATATGAACAGTCGCAGCCATTCAGGGACTTATAGACACGTACAGACGCAGCCATTCATGGATTTATAGACACGTACAGACGCAGCCATTCAGGGACTTATAGACACGTACAGACGCCGCCATTCAGGGACTTATAGACACGTACAGACGCAGCCATTCATGGATTTATAGACACGTACAAACGCCGCCATTCAGGGACTTATAGATATGAACAGACACAGCCATTCAGGGACTTATAGACACGTACAGATGCTGCCATTCAGGGACTTATAGATGCGTACAGACGCAGCCATTCAGGGACTTATAGATATGAACAGACACAGCCATTCAGGGACTTATAGACACTTACAGACGCAGCCATTCAGGGACTTATAGACACGTACAGACGCCGCCATTCAGGGACTTATAGATATGAACAGACGCAGCCATTCAGGGATTTATTGATATGAACATTAGCAGCCTTTCAGGGACTTATAGATACGTACAAACGCAGCCATTCAGGGACTTATAGATATGAACAGTTCGCAGCCATTCAGGGACTTATAGATACATACAGATGCTGCCATTCAGGGACTTATAGATACGTACAAACGCAGCCATTCAGGGACTTATAGATACGAACAGTTCGCAGCCATTCAGGGACTTATAGATACATACAGATGCTGCCATTCAGGGACTTATAGATACGTACAAACGCAGCCATTCAGGGACTTATAGATATGAACAGACGCAGCCATTCAGGGACTTATAGATATGAACAGACGCAGCCATTCAGGGACTTATAGATATGAACAGACGCAGCCATTCAGGGACTTATAGATATGAACAGACGCAGCCATTCAGGGACTTATAGATATGAACAGACGCAGCCATTCAGAGACTTATAGATATTAACAGACGCAGCCATTCAGGGACTTATAGATACGTATAGACGCAGCCAGTCAGGGACTTATAGACAAGTACAGACGCAGCCATTCAGGGACTTATAGACACGTACAGATGCTGCCATTCAGGGACTTATAGACACGTACAGACGCAGCCAGTCAGGGACTTATAGACACGTACAGACGCAGCCATTCAGGGACTTATAGACACGTACAGACGCAGCCATTCAGGGACTTATAGATACGTACAGACGCAGCCATTCAGGGACTGATAGACACGTACAGACGCAGCCATTCAGGGACTTAAAGACACGTACAGACGCCGCCATTCAGGGACTTATAGATATGAACAGACACATCCTTTCAGGGACTTATAGATATGAACAGACGCAGCCATTCAGCGACTTATAGATACGTACAGATGCTGCCATTCAGGGACTTATAGATATGAACAGACGCAGCCATTCAGGGACTTATAGATATGAACAGACGCAGCCATTCAGGGACTTATAGATATGAACAGACGCAGCCATTCAGGGACTTATAGATATGAACAGACGCAGCCATTCAGGGACTTATAGATATGAACAAATGCAGCCATTCAGGGACTTATAGATATGAACAGACGCAGCCATTCAGGGACTTATAGATATGAACAGACACAGCCATTCAGGGACTTATAGATATGAACAAACGCAGCCATTCAGGGACTTATAGATATGAACAGACACAGCCATTCAGGGACTTATAGACACGTACAAATGCTGCCATTCAGGGACTTATAGATACGTACAGACGCAGCCATTCAGGGACTTAAAGACACGTATAGACGCCGCCATTCAGGGACTTATAGATATGAACAGACACATCCTTTCAGGGACTTATAGATATGAACAGACGCAGCCATTCAGGGACTTATAGATACGTACAGATGCTGCCATTCAGGGACTTATAGATACGTACAAACGCAGCCATTCAGGGACTTATAGATATGAACAGACGCAGCCATTCAGGGACTTATAGATATGAACAGACGCAGCCATTCAGGGACTTATAGATATGAACAGTCGCAGCCATTCAGGGACTTATAGACACGTACAGACGCAGCCATTCAGGGACTTATAGACACGTACAGACGCCGCCATTCAGGGACTTATAGACACGTACAGACGCAGCCATTCATGGATTTATAGACACGTACAGACGCCGCCATTCAGGGACTTATAGATATGAACAGACACAGCCATTCAGGGACTTATAGACACGTACAGATGCTGCCATTCAGGGACTTATAGATACGTACAGACGCAGCCATTCAGGGACTTATAGATATGAACAGACACAGCCATTCAGGGACTTATAGACACTTACAGACGCAGCCATTCAGGGACTTATAGACACGTACAGACGCCGCCATTCAGGGACTTATAGATATGAACAGACGCAGCCATTCAGGGATTTATTGATATGAACATTAGCAGCCTTTCAGGGACTTATAGATACGTACAAACGCAGCCATTCAGGGACTTATAGATATGAACAGTTCGCAGCCATTCAGGGACTTATAGATACATACAGATGCTGCCATTCAGGGACTTATAGATACGTACAAACGCAGCCATTCAGGGACTTATAGATACGAACAGTTCGCAGCCATTCAGGGACTTATAGATACATACAGATGTTGCCATTCAGGGACTTATAGATACGTACAAACGCAGCCATTCAGGGACTTATAGATGTGAACAGACGCAGCCATTCAGGGACTTATAGATATGAACAGACGCAGCCATTCAGGGACTTATAGATATGAACAGACGCAGCCATTCAGGGACTTATAGATATGAACAGACGCAGCCATTCAGGGACTTATAGATATGAACAGACGCAGCCATTCAGGGACTTATAGATATGAACAGACGCAGCCATTCAGGGACTTATAGATACGTATAGACGCAGCCAGTCAGGGACTTATAGACAAGTACAGACGCAGCCATTCAGGGACTTATAGACACGTACAGATGCTGCCATTCAGGGACTTATAGACACGTACAGACGCAGCCAGTCAGGGACTTATAGACACGTACAGACGCAGCCATTCAGGGACTTATAGACACGTACAGACGCAGCCATTCAGGGACTTATAGATACGTACAGACGCAGCCATTCAGGGACTGATAGACACGTACAGACGCAGCCATTCAGGGACTTAAAGACACGTACAGACGCCGCCATTCAGGGACTTATAGATATGAACAGACACATCCTTTCAGGGACTTATAGATATGAACAGACGCAGCCATTCAGGGACTTATAGATACGTACAGATGCTGCCATTCAGGGACTTATAGATATGAACAGACGCAGCCATTCAGGGACTTATAGATATGAACAGACGCAGCCATTCAGGGACTTATAGATATGAACAGACGCAGCCATTCAGGGACTTATAGATATGAACAGACGCAGCCATTCAGGGACTTATAGATATGAACAGACGCAGCCATTCAGGGACTTATAGATATGAACAGACGCAGCCATTCAGGGACGTATAGATATGAACAGACGCAGCCATTCAGGGACGTATAGATATGAACAGACGCAGCCATTCAGGGACTTATAGATATGAACAGACGCAGCCATTCAGGGACTTATAGATATGAACAGTCGCAGCCATTCAGGGACTTATAGACACGTACAGACGCAGCCATTCATGGATTTATAGACACGTACAGACGCAGCCATTCAGGGACTTATAGACACGTACAGACGCCGCCATTCAGGGACTTATAGACACGTACAGACGCAGCCATTCATGGATTTATAGACACGTACAGACGCCGCCATTCAGGGACTTATAGATATGAACAGACACAGCCATTCAAGGACTTATAGACACTTACAGACGCAGCCATTCAGGGACTTATAGACACGTACAGACGCCGCCATTCAGGGACTTACAGATATGAACAGACGCAGCCATTCAGGGATTTATTGATATGAACATTAGCAGCCTTTCAGGGACTTATAGATACGTACAAACGCAGCCATTCAGGGACTTATAGATATGAACAGTTCGCAGCCATTCAGGGACTTATAGATACATACAGATGCTGCCATTCAGGGACTTATAGATATGTACAAACGCAGCCATTCAGGGACTTATAGATATGAACAGTTCGCAGCCATTCAGGGACTTATAGATACATACAGATGCTGCCATTCAGGGACTTATAGATACGTACAAACGCAGCCATTCAGGGACTTATAGATATGAACAGACGCAGCCATTCAGGGACTTATAGATATGAACAGACGCAGCCATTCAGGGACTTATAGATATGAACAGACACAGCCATTCAGGGACTTATAGATATGAACAGACGCAGCCATTCAGGGACTTATAGATATGAACAGACGCAGCCATTCAGGGACTTATAGATATGAACAGACGCAGCCATTCAGGGACTTATAGAGACGTACAGACGCAGCCAGTCAGGGACTTATAGACACGTACAGACGCAGCCATTCAGGGACTTATAGACACGTACAGATGCTGCCATTCAGGGACTTATAGACACGTACAGACGCAGCCATTCAGGGACTTATAGACACGTACAGACGCCGCCATTCAGGGACTTATAGACACGTACAGACGCAGCCATTCAGGGACTTATAGACACGTACAGATGCTGCCATTCAGGGACTTATAGAGACGTACAGACGCAGCCAGTCAGGGACTTATAGACACGTACAGACGCAGCCATTCAGGGACTTATAGACACGTACAGACGCAGCCATTCAAGGACTTATAGATACGTACAGACGCAGCCATTCAGGGACTGATAGACACGTACAGACGCAGCCATTCAGGGACTTAAAGACACGTACAGACGCCGCCATTCAGGGACTTATAGATATGAACAGACACATCCTTTCAGGGACTTATAGATATGAACAGACGCAGCCATTCAGGGACTTATAGATATGAACAGACGCAGCCATTCAGGGACTTATAGATATGAACAGACGCAGCCATTCAGGGACTTATAGATATGAACAGACGCAGCCATTCAGGGACTTATAGATATGAACAAATGCAGCCATTCAGGGACTTACAGATATGAACAGACGCAGCCATTCAGGGACTTATAGAGACGTACAGACGCAGCCAGTCAGGGACTTATAGACACGTACAGACGCAGCCATTCAGGGACTTATAGACACGTACAGATGCTGCCATTCAGGGACTTATAGACACGTACAGACGCAGCCATTCAGGGACTTATAGACACGTACAGACGCCGCCATTCAGGGACTTATAGACACGTACAGACGCAGCCATTCAGGGACTTATAGACACGTACAGATGCTGCCATTCAGGGACTTATAGAGACGTACAGACGCAGCCAGTCAGGGACTTATAGACACGTACAGACGCAGCCATTCAGGGACTTATAGACACGTACAGACGCAGCCATTCAAGGACTTATAGATACGTACAGACGCAGCCATTCAGGGACTGATAGACACGTACAGACGCAGCCATTCAGGGACTTAAAGACACGTACAGACGCCGCCATTCAGGGACTTATAGATATGAACAGACACATCCTTTCAGGGACTTATAGATATGAACAGACGCAGCCATTCAGGGACTTATAGATATGAACAGACGCAGCCATTCAGGGACTTATAGATATGAAGAGACGCAGCCATTCAGGGACTTATAGATATGAACAAATGCAGCCATTCAGGGACTTACAGATATGAACAGACGCAGCCATTCAGGGACTTATAGATATGAACAGACGCAGCCATTCAGGGACTTATAGACACGTACAGACGCAGCCATTCAGGGACTTATAGACACGTACAGACGCAGCCATTCAGGGACTTATAGATACGTACAGACGCAGCCATTCAGGGACTTATAGACACGTACAGACGCCGCCATTCAGGGACTTATAGACACGTACAGACGCAGCCATTCAGGGACTTATAGACACGTACAGACGCCGCCATTCATGGACTTATAGACACGTACAGACGCAGCCATTCAGGGACTTATAGATACGTACAGACACAGCCATTCAGGGACTTATAGACACGTAAAGACGCAGCCATTCAGGGACTTATAGACACGTACAAATGCTGCCATTCAGGGACTTATAGATATGAACAGACACATCCTTTCATGGACTTATAGATATGAATAGACGCAGCCATTCAGGGACTTATAGATATGAACAGACGCAGCCATTCAGGGACTTATAGATATGAACAGACGCAGCCATTCAGGGACTTATAGATTTGAACAGACGCAGCCATTCAGGGACTTATAGATATGAACAGACGCAGCCATTCAGGGACGTATAGATATGAACAGACGCAGCCATTCAGGGACTTATAGATATGAACAAATGCAGCCATTCAGGGACTTATAGATATGAACAGACGCAGCCATTCAGGGACTTATAGATATGAACAGACGCAGCCATTCAGGGACTTATAGACACGTACAGATGCTGCCATTCAGGGACTTATAGACACGTACAGACGCAGCCAATCAGGGACTTATAGACACGTACAGACGCAGCCATTCAGGGACTTATAGACACGTACAGACGCAGCCATTCAGGGACTTATAGACACGTACAGACGCAGCCATTCAGGGATTTATAGATACGTACAGACGCAGCCATTCAGGGACTTATAGACACGTACAGACGCCGCCATTCAGGGACTTATAGACACGTACAGACGCAGCCATTCAGGGACTTATAGACACTTACAGACGCCGCCATTCAGGGACTTATAGACACGTACAGACGCAGCCATTCAGGGACTTATAGATACGTACAGACACAGCCATTCAGGGACTTATAGACACGTAAAGACGCAGCCATTCAGGGACTTATAGACACGTACAGACGCAGCCATTCAGGGACTTATAGACACGTACAGACGCAGCCATTCAGGGACTTATTAAAGCAGTGTACTGTAGGAGTGCATCTCTGTTTGAGAACAGGTTTCTATTTGCGGTGACGTGTATGTTAAGTGCTCTTAAATGTTTCTGAATTGCTTAGGCCTTGGATTATATCACTCTGCACTCCATACAGCGGTCAGCAGGTAAAGGTTAATTACACCGTTAATAGTTGTCAGCCAGATAACTACTTTTTTCTTCATCAAATTAAATGTACAGGTCCTGTTCACTTTAAAGTGTAATTATCTCCACTTAGCAACATAAAGGGCCTGATTTTTTTCTGAATTCTAGTGGGTAATTTACTTCACCTCCTTTCCTTTGTCATTAGCCAATTATCAGAGGCAAGAAGTGAGATATGGGAAGTAGGTCTCAATGAAGAGAATGACAGAAACCAGGGTTCAAACCTATGGAAATATTTATGCAAACAGGCTCTTAATTTGAAGAAATTCAACCAAGAATTCAACCCAGCCATTTTAAATCCAGAGCTATGATTTAGAAATAATTTTCATATAATACAAGAGGGATTCACTTAGGGCTGAATATGTAACCTGGAAATGAGGTAAGAAGTAAAGGCTATGAAAAGTGTGTGTTTCCGAGTGCTGCATTAAACAGTGCCGTGCTCAGTCTTCTCTGGGTTTAGCGACAATGAGGTCACTCTACAAGCCATTGGTGAACGCTGTGTGTTGCTTTCCTTGGGTGGAATTAAAAGTGGAGATCTAGGAGGCTTTTAACCGCAGCTCGGCGTAGCAGCGTATTAACCAGGGGGCCGAGTCACTCAGAAGCAGAATGGCTTTACTACAATTACAACACGATTCCACTCTACTTCCACTCATCCACTCTCCAGTCTCTCTCTCTCCACTAGAACCTAGAAGTCAGACTGTTGGTGATGCAACCTTCCTGTATTCCTGATCCCGGATGAGCATACTCCCTCATGGTTGCTTAAAAGCTCTGGATAACCAGGGAATGTCAGAATATCTCCTCCCACCTCCCCTCCTCAGAGTAGGTCTGGGAGGACCCGGCCTCACTGACTTCTGGTCCGACTCACTTCTTAATGACATCATTCAACAAACTTGTCTTCTGCCTGGTTAAAAGCTTTTCAGAGTTTAGCTAACAGTTTCTTATAGGATAGAATAGTACATCTTAACTTACAATAACCCTCTGGTACCTTACAATAACCCTCTGGTACCGTACAATAACCCTCTGGTACCATACAATAACCCTCTGGTACCGTACAAAAACCCTCTGGTACCATACAATAACCCTCTGGTACCATACAATAACCCTCTGGTACCATACAATAACCCTCTGGTACCATACAATAACCCTCTGGTACCTTACAATAACCCTCTGGTACCGTACAATAACCCTCTGGTACCATACAATAACCCTCTGGTACCGTACAAAAACCCTCTGGTACCGTACAAAAACCCTCTGGTACCATACAATAACCCTCTGGTACCATACAATAACCCTCTGGTACCATACAATAACCCTCTGGTACCGTACAATAACCCTCTAGTACCGTACAAAAACCCTCTGGTACCATACAATAACCCTCTGGTACCGTACAATAACCCTCTGGTACCGTACAATAACACTCTGGTACCGTACAAAAACCCTCTGGTACCATACAATAACGCTCTGGTACCATACAATAACCCTCTGGTACCATACAATAACCCTCTGGTACCTTACAATAACCCTCTGGTACCTTACAATAACCCTCTGGTACCATACAATAACCCTCTGGTACTATACAATAACCCTCTGGTACCATACAATAACCCTCTGGTACTCTGGTACCAATAACCCTCTGGTACCATACAATAACCCTCTGGTACCATACAATAACCCTCTGGTACCATACAATAACCCTCTGGTACCATACAATAACCCTCTGGTACTATACAATAACCCTCTGGTACCATACAATAACCCTCTGGTACCATACAATAACCCTCTGGTACCATACAATAACCCTCTGGTACCATACAATAACCCTCTGGTACCATACAATAACCCTCTGGTACCATACAATAACCCTCTGGTACCATACAATAACCCTCTGGTACCATACAATAACCCTCTGGTACCATACAATAACCCTCTGGTACCATACAATAACCCTCTGGTACCATACAATAACCCTCTGGTACCATACAATAACCCTCTGGTACCATACAATAACCCTCTGGTACCATACAATAACCCTCTGGTACCATAGAATAACCCTCTGGTACCATACAATAACCCTCTGGTACCATACAATAACCCTCTGGTACCATACAATAACCCTCTGGTACCATACAATAACCCTCTGGTACCATACAATAACCCTCTGGTACCATAGAATAACCCTCTGGTACCATACAATAACCCTCTGGTACCATACAATAACCTTCTGGTCCATACAATAACTCTCTGGTACCATACAATAACCTTCTGATCCATACAATAACCCTCTGGTACCATACAATAACCCTCTGGTACCATACCATAACCTTCTAGTCCATACAATAACCCTCTGGTACCATACAATAACCTTCTGGTCCATACAATAGCTCTCTGGTACCATACAATAACCTTCTGATCCATACAATAACGCTCTGGTACCATACAATAACCCTCTGGTACCATACAATAACCTTCTGGTCCTATACAATAACCCTCTGGTACCATACAATAACCCTCTGGTACCATACAATAACCCTCTGGTACCATACAATAACCCTCTGGTACCATACAATAACCATCTGGTACTATACAATAACCCTCTGGTACCATACAATAACCCTCTGGTACCATACAATAACCCTCTGGTACCATACAATAACCCTCTGGTACCATACAATAACCCTGAAAGAGATGTGAGGCAGTAGGCCTGCAGACATACCAGCCAAGTTGCTAAATATGCTCAAGAAGATGCATATTACACCAAACACTGATTATTTTATTTTTTCTTTAATTGTGTATGAACTTAGAGTAGTATCTGTGTCCATGTTCATGCCTCCGCTGGAATCAGCCATCTTGTTAATCATTGAGCAGCAGTTCACTGCAAAAATTGAAATCTAAGTAAGATTCAATATCTTAAATCAAGGCAATATATGCTTGTTTTTTGTCTGACAAGATATTTCTTCTTACCAGCCAGTTTTATGTTGGAGAATTTAACTTGTTTCAAGCTTTTTTGTCCTTAATGATCTAAATAAGATAATAGAACTTGTTACTGAGATTGTATTAACTTAATGCTCGAAACTAGAATTACCAGAATTATAAAGCGGTTTGCTCAACACTGACAAGTACAAAACTGCTTTGTCAAAGTCACAATTTCTTATTTCAAGCATCTTATCCTTTTTATCTCTTCACATATTAAGAAGAGATAATGACCAAATGGAATCCACTGTTTTATTGTCAATCTCACACACAGCACAGCAATCATGTAGACAAAATACAGTACAGAACAAAGACAGTACACTTTTCATATCTGGGGAACACACTATGAGTCATTTGAACTGTTCTATTACATCCCCAAGATGGTATTTGACTTGGCTCTTGTTGCTGATTGTGTAATAAGAGGTCAAATCAACCAGCTTTTCAGCCTCCACTAACTCAGTGGCCTGTGCAAGGTGTGAGACCTCAACTTGATAAGCCATGACATATCTATCAAAGCGTTTAGTTTGAAATGGTTGATATTCCAAACATTAAAGCTTTGAATCAAGAAGACATATGTTTTTGACCAGTCCAAATTCTGGCAAATTACAATTCAGTACTTTGGCAAAGATCATTGACTTATGAGTTATGTATTTATTAGAATTTATTACAAGCCATTTGACGGATACAGCATGGTTTACTTCATTGGAACCTAGGATGATACCTAAGCATGATATCCATTAAGAGAGCTGCCGGGGATGACTTCCAGTATCCATGCAGCCGTGAACTCACTGTAACGGTGAAGCGTCTGATAGAGTACTACCCAATGCTGCGGGACAGATCTGCAACCAGTGGAGCTGACTGGGTAAGTCACTACTCAGGTGTTCAACACATGTTTCCAAACGCAGCGCTGTTGGATACCTGGCAGCCAAAGTGCAAACATCTGACACTCCAGATCAATCAGGGCAACATGTGTCTGCTTGTATCGTTTGATTTCTGGATTTGATTTTGTTTAATGTGATTTATAACACAACCAATTTGTTGTTTGTTAGGAATCTGTGAAGAAGCAGCTTTTGAAAAGGATTCAGAATGTGACAACCCCCAAAATGAAGCAGGGAGCGACCCCTTCACGAAAGAGGCCACAAAGCCTTAGATTTCAGAGCAGCCAGGAGATGTCCACTGATGAGACTGATGAATCCACCTCCTCAAACCTGATATTGGAGAGATCCCCACAATCTACATGCAGCACCCCAGAGGTTGAACAGTTGGGTGGTAAGTACACACATTGAAATAGTGGATAGTGTTTCCATAGAAATGCAACTTCTATTACTACTCTAAATGAGGGACTAGAAACAAAGTGACTATTTCATCTTCAGTGTTTCCTGTGGAATGAGAGGTCTGGGGGGGGGTGTAGTACCAGCAGAATCACTGGTCTTAATTTTAGTCTACATTTTTAAATGTTAATTGGTCGGGTTTGTTATGTTTTCTGGCATCAGAAACTACTGAGATCCTACATAACCAGGTGAGACATTATAAAACTCTACAGGAGATGTCCAAAACCAAGGCCAGACCCAACCAGAAGGATGTTTCCCAGCTCCTGGACCTTGAATTCCAAGCAAGACGGGCCTTCATTGACTCTGATACTACTAAGGAGCAGGACAGGCCTACCAAGATACTTCAAGTATATCCCTGCTTCAGAGAACTGGATCATGTAAGCAAATGTATTCATTTTAAGAAGGCCTATGCTTCTTTAGCCTGGTTAACACCAGACCAAATCTGAATGAGATACGGTGTGGGAACTGAGCAGCGTGAGAAGCCATAGCAGGGATGGGGGTAAACTAAAACAGTGAGCTCGCGAGAATTCGGTCTGGTAGTAACCAGGCTAATGCTTCCTACGCAGAGCAGAGCAGAGCAGAGCAGAGCAGAGCGACAGACAGACAGACAGACAGACAGACAGACAGACAGACAGTCTGTCTGTCTGTCTGTCTGTCTGTCTGTCTGTCTGTCTGTCTGTCTGTCTGTCTGCCTGCCTGCCTGCCTGCCTGCCTGCCTGCCTGCCTGCCTGCCTGCCTGCCTGCCTGCCTGCCTGCCTGCCTGCCTGCCTGCCTGCCGCCTGCCTGCCTGCCTGCCTGCCTGCCTGCCTGCCTGCCTGCCTGCCTGCCTGTCTGTCTGTCTGTCTGTCTGTCTGTCTGTCTGTCTGTCTGTCTGTCTGAACTCCGGCGAATCCTCGATCGAGTGAACTCCTGCTTTATACCTGAACTGAAGATCCGCTGGGGACCTTTTACAACAAGGCACAGTTTTATGGAGTGTTCAAAAAAGGTCATGAAGCCACCGCTGCTGGACAAAGGTAATAACTGGCTCTGTTGACAATGGAGAATCCCAGGAACGTATTCATTTTTGTATAAATAACAGGCTGCAGTAAATCAAATGAAACTATTTTCATTTTTAACAGTGACGCACTCAATCGCCATGATGAAGGCTTTACTAGATATGTTCCCATCACCTGTGGTTCCACCAAAGAAGTTAGGACATGCAAGTGAGGCTATGCTTCACATCCTTGAGGTAAGAAATGTGTGCATGTATTACGTTTTCATTACTTAACCATAACATACAAAGAGTGTGAGGTGTCTTTGTGGTCATATTTGTTTTTCTCTTTGTTTTTGTGTCAGTCTGCAGAAGACCCCAACACCTTTCTTCAGGCGAGACCACTCTTCAGCCCTGTCCTGATTGTCTGCGAAACCAACTGCGTACTGGCCATTGGAACCATGCCTGTGGTGACCTTCCCAAAAGAGGACATCTATGCCAGCGTGACGTATCTCATAGCGGTGTTATTACGCCACGCCATCCACGACCGGGAAATTACTTCTTCATATAAAAAGGCTATGGCCGAGTGGAAACAGTTCATTACTGACTAGGGTTGCACAATACAATTTTTTTCATTTCCGGTCCCGATAACAGAACTGTGTGTATTGGCTCATCCAAGAACCGATCCGATAACCTTTAATAAATAGGCAGGGCGTTTGTTGTTTATTACAAGAAGGTTGAAAGCACTGTTACGTTTGTTATCTTGCCATAGGTCTTACATTTTCACCTTGACCACCAATGGGCTTTGTTGTTGTTGGTTTTGCATCATTTGTTCTGCCCATATCAGCCTCTGGATATACTGAGTCCTCAATAAAGAAGTGAAAAGAAATGAGATTCATTCTTTCTTTATAAGCAAGCCAATCTCATTTCTAGTAGTAGTACAAGTACATTTATCTTAGTCAGGATTACTTATTTTAAGCACAATATGCTATTTTTCTGTAAATTCATGGGAATATTGCCTTATTTCAAGATGATGGCACTAGCATTTGCTAAATTTAAGCACATTTTCCTACATATTGAGAAAATTATTCTTAAATATATTCTTTGTATCCAGACAAATGACATGTTTTTAGTCTGAATGCACTATCCGTGCGTTCTTTGGGACTAGATATTTTTACTTCTTTAAAAAATCTTGGCAGTAATCTTTCCTGTTCTGTTGGCAGATAATTTTGCTAATTTTAAGTAATATTTCCGTCATTTTTTTTTTTTTTTTTTTTTTGAGAGCTGACTGTTTGCAGTGTATTACTGCATGTCAATTCAAGGGAAACATAATCTGTTGGAGTGTGGAACCAGACAGTCTCACTTGACACATCTCTCTGAATGATCATGCGGCTCGAGCTACATTTATATTAGACATAATGGAGAAAACGCATCTATCTGGCATATTTTCAACATTAAGATCCTCATTGACCTGTATGTGATCTATATTGCATTGTGACGGAGGGGATTTCTGAGGTCAGAAAGTAAATAACCTCTGCCTTTAGTCAGATTGTGGATATGAACACATTAATACATATTCAGCGCACAAGACTGACCGACCGCGCCTGAGCACACACGCACACAAAGAGAGGAATACACACAGAGAGAGAGCGAGAGAGAGACAGAGAGAGAGAGAGACACACACAGAGAGAGAGACACACAGAGAGAGAGACACACAGAGAGAGAGACAGACACACACACAGAGAGAGAGAGACACAGAGAGAGACACAGAGAGAGAGACAGACACACATAGAGAGAGAGAGACAGACACAGAGAGAGAGAGAGAGAGAGAGAGAGAGAGAGAGAGAGAGAGAGAGACATATACACTATTTGCACATCTTTACAACACTGTATATAGACATAATCTAACATTTGAAATGTCTGTTCTGTTGGAACTTTTGAGAGTAATGTTTACTGTTCATTTGTATTGTTAATTTTACTTTAGTTTATTTTCTAGTTTACTTTCTTTGGAAATGTAAACATATGTTTCCCATGCCAATAAAGCCATTGAATTGAATTGTTAGAGAGACAGAGAGAGAGACAGAGAGATGGGGGTAAGTGGAAAGAGAGGCATTTAGATAAGTCAAAAATTAAGGAAAACAACAAACACTCCAATCTCTTCACTGATTCACTGAGACCATAATGCATCGGCTGGGGGAGTTAGCAGCAGCAAAGCCTTGTGGTAAAGAAAACCTGTATAACACCACAATGACACTGACAGAGGTCAATGAGGGCATACAGGGAGATATGATTCAATATTCTCAAAATATGCGAGAAGCAGAGACCCTCCCTCCTCATTCATCAAACACAGAGAAAAACTAAATGCATCAAACTTTTACGGATCGTATTCTCTCTGATAACAGTTGGTCATATTTGAATTCTCTCTGCTAACAGTGGTGTGGGGGTGTCATCCCCACCTAGCTCCCTGAGCCCAGAGGATAGGACAGCGGAAGTGAAAGGCGCTCATGCCCGGTTGGGCAGCCTTCCCTGCTCTTCGCCTGACTGGGCCTGTCAGGATGAACTCTGACCTCCCCCCCCCCCCCCCCCCTCCCTAAGAGGTAGTGACACGCGTGGGGCGGCGCGACTTGAGCCGAGCTGACTGGTTAAGAGGGCAGGCGGAATGGTCCGGAAAGCAGGCGTCAAATTTAGAGGGGCCCTCTGTAAATTATTCAGACTCAACAGTTACAGTGATCACAGTGGATTCAGGCCCAGATTACATATTAATGTGGGCTGGTGGCGAAGGAGAGGGAGAAGAAGGAAGGGAGGTAGAGGAGAGAGCTTGTTGGGGATTAGGTGCCTTTTGTGTATTTGGTAGTGGCAGCCTCTTCAACATTCCTCTTTGTGACCACATCAATGTTAACCAGGTCATTGTGGGCTATATTCTAGGTTATTGGTGACACTCTGGGTATTGGATGCCAGGGTATTGGTAACCCTCTGGGTATTGGAGGCCATGGTATTGGTAACCCTCTGGGTATTGGAGGCCAGGGTATTGGTAACCCTCTGGGTATTGGAGGCCAGGGTATTGGTAAGCCTCTGGGTATTGGAGGCCAGGGTATTGGTAACACTTTGGGTATTGGAGGCTATGGTATTGGTAACCCTCTGGGTATTGGAGGCCAGGGTATTGGTAACCCTCTGGGTATTGGAGGCCAGGGTATTGGTAACCCTCTGGGTATTGGAGGCCAGGGTATTGGTAACCCTCTGGGTATTGGAGGCCAGGGTATTGGTAACCCTCTGGGTATAGTGGCAGCCTCTTCAACATTCCTCTTTGTGACCACATCAATGTTAACCAGGTCACTGTGGGCTGTATTCTAGGTTATTGGTGACACTCTGGGTACTGGAGGCCAGGGTATTGGTAACCCTCTGGGTATTGTAGGCCAGGGTTTTTCCCCCCTCTGGATTACCGACCTCTGCCTGCCCCTGACCCTGAGCCTGCCTGCCTGCTGCCCGGTACCGTTGCCACACCTCTGGCTTACTGACCCCTGCCTGCCTGCCACCCGGTACCGTTGCCACACCTGTGGCTTATTGACCCCTGCCTGCCTGCTGCCCGGTACCGTTGCCACACCTCTGGCTTACTGACCCCTGCCTGCCTGCTGCCCGGTACCGTTGCCACACCTCTGGCTTACTGACCCCTGCCTGCCTGCTGCCCGGTACCGTTGCCACACCTCTGGCTTACTGACCCCTGCCTGCCTGCTGCCCGGTACCGTTGCCACACCTCTGGCTTACTGACCCCTGCCTGCCTTGACTTATCTATTGCCTGCCCCTGCTGTAATATTAAACTAGTGTTTATTCGACGTGGTCTGCATCTGGGTATTTCCTTCATACCTGATAAGAATAGTGTTTTCCTGGTAATTGATTACATTTTGGAACATTCACGCTTATATCCTACTGCCGTGTGCGCATTGCTGTGCTTATAATGTAAGAAATAGCCTAATCGTTTATCAACATTTTAAGCTAAATGTTCTGATCTGTTGCATCAGCCTCATTGCTTTTAAAATACTTTTTGATGCGATTGGTTTTATTCATTTGGGATCTATTGCATCCCACAACGGTCCCAGAGTATGTTTGGGATATTTATTTATTACACAGAAGGTCAAGTTGACACAATAGAATAGGTCAACCTTTGTACAATGGGGGATAGTAGGTTGACATAGGGTAGTGCTTTTGTTGTACGTAAGGCCTACTCATCTTGTTGGCTGATGAAAAGGAAATGTGGACAGTTCTTTTAGCATCTTCAACGTGCGCCTTGGAATTCGATATGGACGTGCACCGTTGCATCCCTGATGTGTCTGTCTTCACTTGTAGCCTACTTAGGAGCTGAGTTGCCTGTGAGAAGGACCCGGTCACGTGACAAGAATAGGCTAATAAGAATTGAGATACATTATCTGAGAGAGCCATGTGAGTGAGAGGTGCTTTGGAGCAGGGTGATTGGCAGCCAGGAGAAGGGAAGTATAATTATTATATTCAGCCCAAGGGCACAACGGCCACTTAGGCCGCAAAAGGCATGGAGTGTTTTTTGTGGGCATTATGGCCACACAAGGGGATGCCACTGGGAAATTCGAGGCCGGGTGAGACAATGATCAAGTACTTGTCAAATTTTGTGCAGCCTGCGAAAGACACAGAGCAGAGCTCATGCCTTTCGTGCAACACGAATCATCATGAGAGTCAACCCATGCAGCCTTAGAATGTATTAATAGCCCAACGTTTATCACAACTAAAGTTACATGAATAACTCTAAATTAAGCATATAGGAGAACCAGTTTCTTTGTTAACTGCTCAACACTAAATAGCCACGTGCACACTCCTTCAGATCGTTTGGAGAAAATATCCTTTCTATTTTATTCAGCTATGTTCAAATGTATTCTTCATACAAAAAATAATGCCATGGAATTCTAAGCAAATCTTGTTTGCAAAATGAACCAGTGTAGCCCACAGCCATATGGCATATCCAAATCAGGATCTAACATAAGGACAACTCAGAGTATGCTATTCTGTTAGACTACATTTTGTTCATATCATGTTTCTTTAGACCTGTCTAAAATAAATCATAGATTGATTGTGATGGTGTAGGCTATATTACATGGATTTATTAGACTTTTTATAATGTAGATGTTCCAAAGTAGGCCATGCGTGGAAGCCAGGAGATGCCAAACGTGTTTATGTTAATTAACGGTCAATTACCGTGAGACCGCCAGTTATTTGCTTGACAATCACCGCCTGACAAATTGTCATGACCGCCACAGCCCTACAAGGGACAGAGTGAAGTGAGTCATATCTAGCCTAGCTATATAGTATTACAACAAGCTGATGTCATGTAAAACATGAAACAGGGTGTTCAGACGGCTCCCTCTGAGGTGTCCTCTCCAACTCTGAGAGTGGGTGGCTGTGTTGGTCTCCTCTGTCTGGGGAGGGACACAGAGGGAACAGCAGCTGCAGTGCAGAGACCCTGGGACCCTCATCAATATTTCCCACTTCCTTCCATCCCTCCCTCTATTCCCTTGTCCTTTCAGAACTCCTCTTTTTTCATTTCAGAACCACTAATACCTCAATCAAACTCTCTCTCATTACAGTCTCCGACCCACTTAATCTGGCTGCTCAATTGAGCATCGGCCTCATGCTCCTTATCGCTGTGCTGACCGGCCACCAGCCCTCCGCTCAGACAGATTGCCGTGGAAACCTCGGGGTCAGAGTGATTCTTATCTGTCCCAAGGAAATAAAATCCCTCCTGTCCCCATCTCTCTCTTGTCCCTCTCTCTCTCTTCCCCTCTCCCTCAATATCTCTGGGGTCTTGGTCTTCATACCACTGGACAACCTACCACCCCCCCATTGCTCTCTATCCCAATCCCCTTAATCTCTGTTAAGCACCGCACTGCTCAGTTGTGATGCAGCCCGTACTCCTCCTCCTCCTCTCCCGACCCAGCCTTGGGCCCCATCTGGCTCCAGCCCTGGCTAAGTCATCCACACACAGATTGGGGTTTATACACACTAGGGGAATTATTACTGTACTGAGGTCTTGATCATCTTCCCAAATTATTAAACCAACTCCCCTCTCTTCTCTGATACAGCGTGGTCCTTCACAGGCCCAAAAACCCCTGGGTTAACTCATACCCTATCCTGGCCTGATGTAGGTGCACCTAAAGGTCTGGAGAGAAGGGAGACAGGTGGGGATGAGGTGTGATGTGTTTAATGTGGAAGGTATGTGTTAAGTTGTTGTGCTAATTATGCTAACTGTTCATAAACACACAGACAGACACACGTAGCTCACTCCAGCAGCCGACCCAGAGCAGTGAGCGAGGGAAGGGGAGATGGAGGAGAGGAGGATTATCGGGACAGATCACCAGTCATGTGTTAACAGCGATCAGAACCTAATTCCACTCTTGTTTTTGAATGGAGAACTCCTGCTACTAAGACACCAGGACAACCAAAACACACGATGCATTACTAATCAGCAGAAGATTGTAATTTTTTCAAAAAGTCATCCGCTTCCCAGAAACCAAATTAATCTGGAAGGGGCTCAAGGCTTACCAGACTACTGCTGTTCACATCCAGCAGGGTCAAGGGTTAAATTCACAATCACTTGATAATCTAAAAATCTATTTCAAGAACCCTGGCTGCCCCTTTTACTGTAGCCTTAACCTGCCTTAACCAGACTGGGCTCCGACTGAAGCAGCCCACAGTAAGATTTCATGGTCTGTCGGGAAGACTGGTAGATAGAGGGGGAAAGAGGAAGAGGACTGAGAGGACGCGCACGCAGGACAGAGAGACAGACTCACATCTCTTTGACTATCATGGTGTTTTCCATACTACCCTCAGTCAGCAAAGCCCAGATCAGACTGTCGTAGGGGGCCCAGGGTCAGACCCTTCCTATCAACATCCTTCAGCATACCATAGGCCTCTGGACAGACAGACAGAGGGAGGGCGATGGAGGGGGAGAGAGGTAAGCAGAAATAGAGCAGGAGAGAGAGGTATTGATAGAGATCACCACCAGGAACTTTTTTAAAGCATTTTTAAAGCATTCAACAATCCATTATGTCAATGGACAATGAAAATCCCATGAAAGTTTCATATTTCCTACCTGTCAGTTGTCATGAGACTGTCTGTAGGCTAGATGACACTCTATTAGGAGAGACTCAGGAATTCCTCTCCAGTATTACCAATGTAAGTCTGCTAGCAATATAAACCCCTTAGAACTGCGTTCGTTTGGCCTTGCCCTTCTGGCAGAGGGTGAGCAGTCTGAACTGGAGGTCAGCAGGGCTGTTATCTGCAGTTGCAGCCTGGGTGCTGGCTGACTTGTTGGCTTTGCACTTTGACCCTGCAGGCTTGGTTTCTGCCTGTACCTCTGTGTCTGCAGCCTGCTCATACCACACCTATGGAAAGGGAGAATACAAAACACTGTTAATTACAACTATCAAAACACCCACTGGTAACAAAACACCCACTGGTAACAAAACACTCACTGGTAACAATATTCACTTGGCCATAAATAAACTATGGTACACAAACGATAACAATGCAAGTGCAGACATACTCGTGCTTATCCCATAGAAACACGTGTGTGTTTCATATTTCTACAATGAAGCATAGAAAAACAGAAATGAGTCAAAGTGCACATCACAATATATCTGGCTGATTGGTGATTGATTTCTGCATTGAGTTTAATGTAAAACTGATTTGAGTACTTCCACAGTAATTCCATCAATTGGAAATTCTGAATGAGGAAAATACAAAACAACCAAAGTAAAGTTGGTAGAATGTTTGAATTTAGAATGTTTGGTTGTTAAACCTCTTGATACTCCCCATCCCGGATCCGGGAGCGTAATCATCGCCTGACAATAATTAGCATAACGCAACGGACATAAATATCCCTAGAAAATATTCCTATTCATGAAAATCACAAATGAAATATATTGAGACACAGCTTAGCCTTTTATTAATCACCCTGTCGTCTCAGATTTTCAAAATATGCTTTACAGCCAAACCTAGACAAGCATTTGTGTAAGTTTATCGATAGCCTAGCATAGCATTATGCCTTGCTAGCAGCAGGCAACCGTGTCACAAATCAGAAAAGCAATCAAATTAAATCGTTTACCTTTGATGAACTTCAGATGTTTTCACTCACGAGACCCCCAGGTAGATAGCCAAAGTTAATTTTTTCCCAAAATATTATTTTTGTAGGTGAAATAGCTCCATTTGTTCTTCACGTTTGGCTGAGAAATCACCCGGAAATTGCAGTCACGAAAACGGCGAAAAATATTCCAAATTAGCTCCATAATATGGACAGAAACATGGCAAACGTTGTTTATAATCAATCCTCAAGGTGTTTTTCTAATATCTATTCGATAATATATCCGTCGGGACAATTCGTTTTTCAGTAGGATGATTGGAGTAATGGCTACCTCTGTATTTTACGCGAGAATCTCTCTCGGAGCCACCATGTGACCACTTACGCAATGTGGCCGCCTACATCTATTCTTCAACATAAATGCTTAAAACTACGTCACAATGCTGTAGACACCTTGGGGAATAGTAGAAAGCGTAAGCTCGTTGATGGCACATTCACAGCTCAATAGGGACTCATTGGAACGCAGCGCTTTCAAAACCTGGGGCACTTCCGGATTGGATTTTTCTCAGGCTTTCGCCTGCAACATCAGTTCTGTTATACTCACAGACAATATCTTTACAGTTTTGGAAACGTAGAGTGTTTTCTATCCAAAGCTGTCAATTACATGCATATTCTAGCATTCCTGACAAAATATCCCGTTTAAAACGGGAACGTTTTTTTTCCAAAAATGAAAATACTGCCCCTAGAGTCGCAATTAAGAGCAATCAAGAGTGTTGATTTGAAACAGTTTTGGGGGCAACAACCAAGACTAAATGACTTGCCATCTGCTATTGAAGATAATCAACTTTTCAAAAAGGAGCTTCTAAAGCCAGCGATTTCACCAGTCCGAACCATGGATGGCAGAAGTACATTATAATATCCCTTTGCAAGATCATCAACTATCATCATCAGCAATGGTAAGAATGAAAGAGTTTCTACTTCCTGTATATTCGTCTGCTCATAGTGTACCACAAGGTCAGGTATTCGTAGTGAGTGACAGGGCCAAAGCAGGTAGCTCCGCCCCACACTGAGCTGTAGTCTTTCACAGGCTGGAAACAATGTGTCACCTTGTATATCTAGTAATGAGTCGCTGAAAGACAAGGACAGCCACGTCTATACAATCGTTTTAGTGTGATCAGTATGAAAGAGGCTTCGTGAAATGTCACAAAACAGGACTACATTAATTTTCAGATCTCATCCACCCCAATAATACACAGGATGTGGTAATCCGGTGTATCGTTTGGCACGCAAAACCCAGACACGCATTCTTCATGGCCAATCATGTGTGAAACACATCTCACTGACCTAGAAGTGACTCGGACATGATGAAAACAAACCCAGAGTTCTATAATATGACATAAGATTTGCGATGTGTCTTTTTCGAGTGAGGTGTGTGTGTTTGTGTTTGTACGTGAGTAGTACAGACAGCACAGAGCCCCCCCGCCCCCGATGTTAAGTCACCCGTTTAGAGACCGGGGGAGGGGGTTAAGCTGTGCTGGCCAGGGGTAAATTAGGCTAGGCATTGGGGCAGGGAGGATAAAAGGGGGTGTGGGGGTTGACATCTCCAGGGTGCCTCAGGTCACAAGGGTCATCGCCAAGGGCTAGAGCCATCACGTTGAGTCTCATCTTGCTCCAGGCCTCCCCAACAAGCCAAACAAACATGGACACATCTGGAAGGAAGCTGGAAAATAATGTATTCTGAATCAACTGTGAGGAAACTGGTGCAGTCAGGCGGAGGGAATGCTGGGTAATTTGGTCACATCATTCCAGCAGCCTCTGCCAGAGTCCTCTAGTGACGTGTGATGAAGTCTACTAAGCAGCAGACATATTGTGGTATTTAGCAGTGGCTGAATTAGTTAGCATTATGGGCTCGTAATAATTCCTGTCCCTACACCAGATTTTTCTGCGATCATCCCAAAATCCAATTTCCCCTAGATGAAGTAAAGGGATTTATGGTTTCAGACTGAGGTGTGGAGAATCAGACTACTTCAGGGATTTCAACCAACCAGGAGTGAACCAGAACAGAGGGGGAACCATGGCAAGAGCCAATGATAATGACACAAATAAACTCTGAGGTACTAAGAGAAGGCATCCAGCTCTTTATTCTCTGTGTAACAAACTGAACAGTATCAGAGAGGATGAGTTTTAATGAAGCAAACACTGATTTGGGGAAATGACTGATGGAATAAAAAGATAAGGAGAGCTGTGTTTACTAGCGGTGGCAGAGCGGTAGGTGATTTCACAAGGTTTTTACCTCAGGCACGTCCATGTCCATTACTCTCCAGGATGTTGGCCGGCATGCACAGGGTCCTCTCTCTGGGGATCACATTCTCCTGCATCTTGATCCAGGTGGCCTCCGCCTTGTGCCAGTCGTTTGTGTTCTCTGAGGGTGAGAAAGGGCATATACACCAGGTCTCTCTTGAAAAATAGATTTTTATCTCAGTGAGACAACCTGGATAAATAAAAGGTTAAATAAAAATTAAAAACACCCATCTACAAACACAATTGCGTATACGCTCGCACGCCACACACTAAAATTCATTCACTGCTGCATCATGTTGAGAGAGAGCAATCAAGGCAGAAGAGGCTTCATCTTGTCATCATCCTTCGGTCAAACACTTAAAACCGGGCTGGATTAAAGCAGCAGATCCCAGATGTGATCCCAGGCTTTGACTGACTCTGGCTGAATTGGCCAAACAGTTCCAAAAATGTCAAACTTCCAATCACGAGCTGCAGTCTAAGCATACACCATCTGTGGTTACTGGGATTCTGACCCCATTCTCTCTCACACACAAACAGCCCTGGGGTGACACCGCTGTTCATGCCACATTACTGCTGCCAGGGATTTGGGGGGCAAAGATCATATGAGAAGAGGAAATGGAGGTAAGTAGTAGCGGCTTTGGGGATAGTTAGGGGGCTTAATCTACCCAGTCAGGGGTAAAGTGAAGTTCATCAACTTCCCCCGTTGGAGAATCATCAATGTTATCTGTCATCCAGAGTCTAGATATAGGAAAGACAGACCAATTGGAGGTTGTTTCACATAGTGAAACATCTCATCGCAGTCACATTCAAACAGCTTGGATTTCATCTCCGCCATGTTCTGCAAAGACTCCATCTACACAGGGACACAATACCTTTGATACGTGGTGTGTGTGTGCTGCTGTTAATACATTTCTCAGCGCACCACTGAAGGCATCCTGGTCTAGCCCTAAACCTGGAGTCTGTGGGCACAGGACTAATTCAAAGGAATACAGCGTGGTTCATGTTGAATCAACTACTGGCTGAAACCCTGTACGGTATGCAATACAGATAGATTTATATGATTTTATAAACATTTTGAAGCCATAAATTCATGAGGTTTCCCAGAAATTATGATCTTAACTCAAGATCTATCCCCCCTGTGAGTTGTCCACATATTTAAAATCCAACAGACTCAAAATGACCATCAACAGAAACACAATGAAAAGACAGAAGTTGAAGGGTGTATATGGATAATATCAGCCACAATGAACAGACAGAAGATGAAGGATGTTAATTGTTATTATCAGCCACAATGAACAGACAGAAGATGAAGGATGTTAAAATGGATAATATCAGCCACAATGAACAGACAGAAGATGAAGGATGTTAAAATGGATAATATCAGCCACAATGAACAGACAGAAGATGAAGGATGTTAATTGTTATTATCAGCCACAATGAACAGACAGAAGATGAAGGATGTTAATGGATATTATCAGCCACAATGAACAGACAGAAGATTAAGGATGTTAATGGATATTATCAGCCACAATGAACAGACAGAAGATTAAGGATGTTAATGGATATTATCAGCCACAATGAACACACAGAAGATGAAGGATGTTAATGGATATTATCAGCCACAATGAACACACAGAAGATGAATAGAGTACAGTATACGGATACTGTCAGAAATATATTAAATCAGCCATATATTAATGGCTCTGGATAATACTGTAGTATGATGCCCTTAGGACAAGCACACTGGGAGGGTGGCATAAGAACCCTGTATTTCTGGAGTGATATGGGTTCATGTGGGCTAGGTGGGGTGGTGATGAGATAGCAGTGATCAGGATTTCATTAGTGCTCCACTCAATCAGAGCGAGATCGTCCCTTGGTTCTTCCACTCTGCCCTGACATGTTAATCTGTCTATGACCAAGATCTATCAATCCCCCTGACTGATGGGCCCTGTGCTGCAGGAGCACATCATACCATGTCTACTGGATAAAAAAAGACTACACATGATGGTCTTATACAACCTGCCAAAGGACAAATTAAAATGTGTTCTGTTCTCTGCCACAGCGTCTAATCGGCTTAGACAGACAGTGCAAGTGGTACATATTTTTTCTACTCTGAACTAACCCCCCCCCCTTCGGCCAGCTAGCTACCCCCCTCCGGCCAGGGATCTAAGCCCCCGAGGGCAAATCTTCTTGGGCATAAATCCACAGTGATAAGCTTCACACATACTCTACTTTTCACTTCCAGCTCATATCCCCAAAAGGACATCTAGGTCAGATTATTAAGTCTATCTCCTGCCTGCTGCTTTGTGATTTATGAAACTCAGCCCTTTTGACTATGCAGTCTGGACCAGAGTGGAACAACAAGCCCACATCTCACACACACACACACACACACACACACACACACACACACACACACACACACACACACACACACACACACACACACACACACACACACACACACACACACACACACACACACACACACACACACACACACACACACACACACACACACACACACACACACACACTAGTCTCTGTTGCACAACCTCACATAGGCTTCCTATTCCATTACCTATCCTAATGTAAGGTCACACCACCCTCATACATTTTTGTTTGGCCCTGTCCGGGGGTGTCCTCGGATGGGGCCACAGTGTCTCCTGACCTCTCCTGTCTCAGCCTCCAGTATTTATGCTGCAGTAGTTTATGTGTCGGGGGGGCTAGGGTCAGTTTGTTATATCTGGAGTACTTCTTCTGTCCTATTCGGTGTCCTGTGTGAATCTAAGTGTGCGTTCTCTAATTCTCTCCTTCTCTCTTTCTTTCTCTCTCTCGGAGGACCTGAGCCCTAGGACCATGCCCCAGGACTACCTGACATGATGACTCCTTGCTGCCCCCAGTCCACCTGGCCATGCTGCTGCTCCAGTTTCAACTGACCTGAGCCCTAGGACCATGCCCCAGGACTACCTGACATGATGACTCCTTGCTGTCCCCAGTCCACCTGGCCATGCTGCTGCTCCAGACCTGAGCCCTAGGACCGTGCCCCAGGAATACCTGACATGATGACTCCTTGCTGTCCGCAGTCCAGCTGACTGTGCTGCTGCTCCAGTTTCAACTGTTCTGCCTTATTATTATTCGACCATGCTGGTCATTTATGAACATTTGAACATCTTGGCCATGTTCTGTTATAATCTCCACCCGGCACAGCCAGAAGAGGACTGGCCATCCCACATATGCTCTCTCTAATTCTCTCTTTCTCTCTCTCGGAGGACCTGAGCCCTAGGACCGTGCCCCAGGACTACCTGACATGATGACTCCTTGCTGTCCCCAGTCCACCTGACTGTGCTGCAGCTCCAGTTTCAACTGTTCTGCCTTATTATTATTCGACCATGCTGGTAATTTATGAACATTTGAACATCTTGCCCATGTTCTGTTATAATCTCCACCCGGCACAGCCAGAAGAGGACTGGCCACCCCACATAGCCTGGTTCCTCTCTAGGTTTCTTCCTAGGTTTTGGCCTTTCTATGGAGTTTTTCCTAGCCACCGTGCTTCTACACCTGCATTGCTTGCTGTTTGAGGTTTTAGGCTGGGTTTCTGTACAGCACTTTGAGATATCAGCTGATGTACGAAGGGCTATATAAATAAATTTGATATGATTTTGATTTGATTTGATATATTATGCTCTACAATCATCTAAATTCCTTGTATTTGACTATTTTATTTTAAACTCCCCCACTCATACACAACTCACCGGACACACACACAGAAACTCACACCTAATAGTGCCCACACCTTAACAAAACCACCTAACCTTAACTATAACCAAAGAGTGGAACCCATTTCTATTGCATTTCATTTAATTGCATGCAATGAATCACCTCGCAATTATACAAAACAGTCAGCAGATAGCCTCTCTGTTCTGACAGGCCCCACCCTGATAGAATATATAAAACAGTGGATAGACTCTCTGTTGACAGGCTCCACCCTGGTAGATCCGTCTGACCTCCCAGATATAATTTGAATTAGTGGGCAGAGTTAGGGGGAAGAGTTGACATGGAGAGGATATCTGGCTGGGGGAACGAGAGTGGCTTCTGTTTCTGGTAAACACTTCCTCTACATTTAGCCTCAATATGGAAATATGACTAAAACAGTATACGATACCCAACTGCATGAAGAGGCAAGTTTACAACACAGCAGACAGAGGACCATTTACTGGTCCAAATCAAACGGGACACATGTAAAACAGAGAATCACACACTTCCAGAATGTCACTGGGATTCCAGAAGGACATTTCTGTTCAAACCAAAAACCCAAAGGAGGAATTGAAGTTGAAATGTATAATAATAATACATATTTTGTGTGGGTTGGGTATCGTCTGAAGCTTGTCCAACCTTCTCCTCTATGCTGATATGGGACATGGACTGCATTTCCATTCTCAGAGGGGTATTAATACACAATAATAGCATGTCAATATTTAAGAGGGTTTAGGAATCATAGTTCATGTTTTAAATCCTCCTTATAGAAACTCAGAAAAGACAAGCTGCTTCTGGCTAGCCCTGTCCCTGGGCAGCCATGGTAGACAGATGATCTGGTCAAGTAAAGGGTGGAAGGAGAGAGAGAGTGAGAGAGTGAGAGCCAGAGAGATCCAGCAGACAGCATTATTCTCATCCTGAGGAATAAGGATATTAAAAGGCGGTCAGGGCCAAATAACTAAATCGCCTGCACCCCTCCATATGGAGTGACAGTCCTTCTGCTGTTGATCCATCCTCACAGACATCATCTTCATTTTAGCCCACCAGGACCAAAGGCCCCTCATCTAATATGTTTTTAAGGCTTAGGATCTGTGGACCTGTCAGCCCAGAATAACAACCATTACAATAAATATCTGCATTAAGATACACACATATTGTGATAGCATGTGCGTTTCAGCTACTGCCCACATACAACACACAGAATGCAAAAAAAAAAATCCCCATTTCACTTAAAGAAAATATATTCACAGACGCACACCTCGTAGCATTAATTCCATATCAACTGGTATCCATCCAGTGATGTAAGTGGACAGAGTAGACAGGGGAATCTAGCTGAGAGATTTGTATGGTTGGATAATTAAACATCTGAATGCTTTTGTCTGAATAATGTTCAGTGAGGTTGTGTTTGAAGTGTATGTCGGGGGAGCGGTCTGAAAGGGGGAGCTGTCTGAAAGGGGGAGCGGTC
The DNA here is from genome assembly GCF_034236695.1 of Oncorhynchus nerka. NCBI lineage: Eukaryota > Metazoa > Chordata > Actinopteri > Salmoniformes > Salmonidae > Oncorhynchus > Oncorhynchus nerka. The sequence continues at coordinate 6,165,668 of NC_088423.1, read as the reverse complement.
TGAAAGCAGAGACTGCGGATGGACTGACATGAACAAAAGACACAGAAAAGGTATCAAGCATCACAGAAACAGGACTTGTATGGAGCTCTTCTTCCCTAGGTAACTTCAGCTAATAGAGTGCTCATCTCCACTCCAACCAAAAAAAACATCTTCAACCTGCAGCTCTGTTGACCACCCCTGAAATCCCCTTAACCTTAACCAGTAACCACCTCACAGCAGCCCAATCCACCATGCCTCCCCTCCTGAAGATGTGCTCGCTGGCCATCTCAGAAGATAGCTACAGTATATCATATTATGGTTCCTGAGACATTAAACACCTCTCCAGAGTTTTCGGCATTTATCTACCAGATAACGCCCCAGCTACAATGTGTTCAGGAATGTGCCAGTGTCCTCTAGCCAGTTAATATGCAAATACAAAGACAATCAATCATCCAAATTGAAACAGTGGCTTAAACCCTGACCCATCAGGGTGTATCTTGGTACCAATCTATTACTTATAAACATGGGAAATAAGTGACTACCTTTTCATGTAAACCGCTGGCAAGATCCAGCACGGAACGAACACATGCATGCACATACAGGGCGTTACGGTGACCATATTACCTCCACACCAGCGGTCACTAGTCATGACAGTAGTCAAATTCCATATGACCGTTTAGTCACGGAAATTAGGCTTTTCCATCCCTGATGCTGCTGATGGTCATTAGTAGCCTACCAAACTTGCTAACTGCCTGGTACTCAGCACTCTATTGTCCCTCTAAGCACTCTAACATCAATGTAAATGTAATTTTAAAAATGTATCAAATACTTCATGAGAGCCCAAGAGCTCATGTTGCGAAACATTTCTATAGGCTATACAATTGTGTGAGAAAACAGAGTGATGGTCTCTATTAAAAAGAGGAGGATCCCATCAGCTTTTATAGGCTAGGTCTACTATACTTATTTATCAACTTTCCTAATATTAATCACATTGCTTCTCTTTACAAAAGGAGTATAGCTTACCTGACTGGAATGCAAATGATCCATGGGAATATAGCGTCCTCCATTCGCTATTTAAATGCATAGATGAAATGTATTTTTTTTCCCCCCGATCCTATTTTGAGACAGGTGTATGATAATGATCCATTCTAAATCAAAACAAATTTCACATATACAGTGGGGCAAAAAAGTATTTAGTCAGACACCAATTGTGCAAGTTCTCCGACTTAAAAAGATGAGAGAGGCCTGTAATTTTCATCATAGGTACACTTCACCTATGACAGACAAAATGAGAAAAGAAAATCCAGAAAATCACATTGTAGGATTTTTAATGAATTTATTTGCAAATGATGGTGGAAAATAAGTATTTGGTCAAACGTTTTCTGTAAGTCTTCACAAGGTTTTCACACACTGTTGCTGTATTTTGGCCAATTCCTCTAGAGCAGTGATGTTTTGGGGCTGTTGCTGGGCAACACGGACTTTCAACTCCCTCCAAAGATTTTCTATGTGGTTGAGATCTGGAGACTGGCTATGCCACTCCAGGACCTTGAAATGCTTCTTACGAAGCCACTCCTTCGTTGCCCGGGCGGTGTGTTTGGGATCATTGTCATGCTGAAAGACACAGCCACGTTTCATCTTCAATGCCCTTGCTGATGGGAGGAGGTTTTCACTCAAAATCTCACAATACATGGCCCCATTCATTCTTTCCTTTACACGGATTGTCGTCCTGGTCCCTTTGCAGAAAAACAGCCCTAAAGCATGATGTTTCCACCCCCATGCTTCACAGTAGGTATGGTGTTCTTTGGATGCAACTCAGCATTCTTTGTCCTCCAAACACGACGAGTTGAGTTTTTACCAAAAAGTTCTATTTTGGTTTCATCTGACCATATGACATTCTCCCAATCTTCTTGGACATGTACTGGCTTCTTCGACATGTACTGACATGGCCTGGACATGTACTGGCTTAAGCAGGGGGACACGTCTGGCACTGCAGGATTTGAGTCCCTGGCGGCGTAGTGTGTTACTGATGGTAAGCTTTGTTACTTTGGTCCCAGCTCTCTGCAGGTAAGATGAATCCCGGAACATTCCGTATTGAGCGTAACATTGCTACCTCCTGTTTTTAGTTTTTGGTTGAAGCAGGAGGATAGAGTTATGGTCAGATTTGCCGAAGGGAGGCTGAGGGAGAGTGTGTGTGTGTGTTTGTGCATGCATGCGTAGGGCTGTGGTGGTCATGAAATTTCATCAGCCTGTGATTGTCAAGCAAATAACTGCCGGTCTCACAGTAATGGCCCGTAATTCAGATAAACACATTTAGAATCTCCTGGCTTTCACCCATAGCTTACCAAATTAAGTTATGGTATTAAGATTGAACAGGATGCACTCTTAGGCCTAAAGCTCGATGGTGGTTATACAAGGCTGCTATACTAAGCCTACAAATGATACTTATTGTTATAACGATCATAATAATAATAACAACAATAGGAAGATCAAGAAAAAGCAGGGTTATTATTATAAATATACTTTTTCTGACAATTTGGAAGAGTGTACACATGAAATAAATGAAGTAATACCAGAGAGACTGTTTGAATGAAAAAAAAGTGTCAAGCCTTTATTACAGCATAGCAAATATTAAAAACAGCCACATTTCTGAAATTGTTTATCCAACATGTTGTGGTTCTATGATGCTTGGTGCTATTAAACAAACACTTAAACAGAAGCAGCATCTGTCTTGTTTCTGTAGATATACAGTAACGGCCAAAGGTTTGGACACACCTACACTTGCAATTTTACACATTGGCTGACCTTCATGTCTTAAAGTAAAGATGGACTGTCATTTCTCTTTGCTTATTCGAGCTGTTCCTGCCATAATATGGACTTGGTCTTTTACCAAATAGGGCCATCTTCTGTATACCACCCCTACCTTCTCACAACACAACTGATTGGCTCAAACACATTAAGAAGGAAAGACATTCCACAAATGAACTTTTAAGATGTTAACTTACGTAATTGAAATGCATTCCAGGTCACTACCTCATGAAGCTGGTTGAGAGAATGGCAAGAGTGTGCAAAGCTGTCATCAAGGCAAAGGGTGGCTATTTGAAGAATCTAAAATATATTTTGATTTGTTTAACACTTTTTTGGTTACTACATGATTCCATATGTGTTATTTCATAGTTTTGAAATCTTCACTATTATTCTACAATGTATAAAATAGTAAAAATAAAGAAAACCCTTAAATGAGTAGTCGTGTTCAAAGTTTTTACTGGTAATTTATATTGTATATGGATGATTTTTAAAGCCAGGAATCTTTAACAGTTATTGATCATAGATTAAGTTGGCGTTTCCTCTCTCCTCACTTTTCTTAGACGTTTAAGGCAAGTGCTGTTTTCTCGTCTCCTAACACCACTGCTGCCTCCGCTGCATGTTGTTCTCAACAACAATATGTTGGTTAACTTTGCTATTATGCACATAGCAACATGGTGTAGGAAATTCAACAGCGCACTGATGTTTCAGAAATGCAGACAGCAGCCGCTATCCAATGCCGGAGAAAGCACAATGTTATAAAATAATAAAATATTTGTTTTAGTGTTGCACCATTGTTCTTACTGTATGTCATGCAGTGCATAAGGAAAGTATAAAGACCCCTTGTAATGAGGTCTGTGTGTAGCTGGTGTAGAGGAGTCAGGCGCAGGACAGCAGATATGAGTAAATAAATATACTTTACTCAACAATGCAATAAAAAAAGAGAGCCCACATTATCGGACCGTACTACATACAAACAATTACTCACAAACAGACATGGGGGAACAGAGGGTTAAATAATGAACAAGTAATTGGGGAATTGAAACTAGGTGTGTAAGACAAAGACAAAACAAATGGAAAATGAACAGCGATGGCTAGAAGGCCGGTGATGTCGACTGCCGAACATTGCCCGAACAAGGAGAGGGACCGACTTCGGCGGAAGTCGTGACACCCCTTGACTTTCCACATTTTGCTATGTTACAGCCTTATTCTAAAATGGATTTATTAGTTTTTTCCCTCATCAATCTACACATAGTACCTCATAATGACAAAGCAAAAACAGTTTTGTTAATTTTTTTTACATAAAAAAACAACTGGAATATTACATTTACGTTGAGTAAAGTATTCAGACCCTTTACTCAGCAATTTGTTGAAACACTTTTGGCAGCGATTACAGCCTCGGGTCTTCTTTGGTATGACGCTACAAGTTTGGCACACCTGTATTTGGGGAGTTTCTCCCATTCTTCTCTGCATATCCTCTTCTCTGCCGGTGCCAGGTTTCCTTCAGACATTAAGCTTGGCATTCAGGCCAAAGAGTTCAATATTGGTTTTATCAGACCAGAGAAGCTTGTTTCTCATTTTCTGAGAGCTTTTAGCTTCCTTTTGGCCTTCATGTGCCTTTTACTGAGGGGTGGCTTCCATCTGGCCACTCTACCATAAAGGCCTGATTGGTGGAGTGCTGCAGAGAGGGTTGTCCTTCTGAAGGTTCTCCCATCTCCACAGAGGAACGCTGGAGCTCTGTCAGAGTGAACATTGGGTTCTCAGTCACCTCTCTGACCAAGGCCCTTCTCCCCTGATTGCTTAATTTGGCAGGGAGGCCAGCTCTAGAAAGAGTCTTGGTGGTTCCAAACTTCTTCCATTTTTAAGAATGATGCAGGCCGCTGTCTTCTTGGGGACCTTCAATGCTGCAGAAATGTTTTGGTATCCTTCCCCAGATCTGTGCCTCGATACGATCCTGTCTCGGCACACATGGCTTGGTTTTTGCTCTGACGTGCACTGTCAACTGTGGGATCTTATATATACAGGTGTGTGCATTTCCAAATCACGTCCAATCAATTGAATTTCCACAGGTGGACTCCAATCAAGTTGTAGAAACATCTCAAGGATGATGTCATAACTCTCCTGTGACCATCTGAAGGATCAGCTTAAAGTGGTTCCGCTCTACAGCGTGCTCTCTCTCTTGCTGTTTTATGACGGTCATAAAATATGCTGCCTCTAATGCTCTGTAGTGTTCGAGATTGTAAACTGTGGAACACAGAGAGACCATTGGACATCAAAAGTGTGAATAACTAAACAATATTTATATTTTTGAGAATGTGGGAGTGGTCCTTGAACACTTAAGGGACAGTGTTAAGGTTTTCTTCCGTTGAAAGAGAGGAGGACCAAAATGCAGTGTGGTTATTCATAAACATCTTTAATGAAAGATGAAAATACGAACAATATACAAAAACAATAAACGTGAAAAACCGAAACAGCCCTATCTGGTGCAACAAACACAGAGACAGGAACAATCACCCACGAAATACCTAAAGAATATGGCTGCCTAAATATGGTTCCCAATCAGAGACAACGATAACCACCTGCCTCTGATTGAGAACCACTCCAGGCAACCATAGACTTACCTAGACTACTATACTAAACACAACCCCATCAATCTACAAAAACCCCTAGACAAGACAAACACATAATTCACCCATGTCACACCCTGGCCTGACCAAAATAATAAAGAAAACACAAAATACTAAAGCCAGGGCGTGACAGACAGTCATGACGAAGTTGTTTCATTTGGTGACCTCATGAAAGACAGGAGACCCACATTAATTTATCTCTGTTTGTGTACACTTTTCAAATATCAGATTTACACCTAGATGTTGGATAACATGAATGAGTAAATATGAAACTACAGTATTTGTGAAAAGATGTAATGTGATGTTATACTTCTAAATGAGCGTATGGATTTCATACAAAGTTTAACTAGTCAGTGGCCACACTCCCTTGTGCCAGACAGTATATCAGGCATTATGGAACTGCTCTTTTCTACTCCAGAGTAAAAAAAACACCTGTGACGAAATGTACATTTCATGCCAAAGAGACCGGACGTCTCGAATGGTTAAGAAGACCAGAAAATAGGACGCTACATTTTGAAATGGTTAAGAACTACAACTCTATAAGCCCAGGAGACCAGACAGTGTGTAGTGTTGGCTACACGCCTGGAAATGGTTCAACTCTGAGACTATCGATCACTACAGAATAAGAGCAAATCCTAGACGTAGAAGTCCTAGTCTGCAGCTGGCAATTACGTAAGTCTAGAACAAGACTACCGACAACTGTGGAAGCATCTATTCTATGCAATAGAATAGACGACCATCTGCAAGCCTGATTTATCCACTACAACAGACACTATCCAGAGCCGCTGAGAAAGCAACAATTACGAAAGACATTGTGACTTCTGGGGAAGTTAACCAGAGACTCTCCGATGAACTGACTCTCCAGCAGACTGACCGGCGATTCCAACAGAGAAGATAACAAGGACGTACAGGCGTAAATATATACGTTGCAATTATTCTCAAATTAGCTCCCATTCATGTAAAAGGATTAGCATTTCAATGAATATAATTGTCGGAAGACGTGTGTAAACAGGGCCTCCGCAGTTTGTAGGGCCGTAGGGAGACCGGGCAGAGGGAGGAGACGACAATCCACAATGACCAGGATCGTGGTGTTTCCCGTTGAGAGAGGAAGAGCAGTCAGAAAATCCACCCACAGGTGTGACCCAGGCAGTTGTGGAACGGGTAAGGGATATAGCTTACCTCTGGGCAGGTGTCAAGGAGCTTTACACTGGGCGCACACCGAGTAGGAGGAAACATAAACCCTCACGTCCATCGCCAAGGTGGGCCACCAGTACTTCCCAGTCAGACAGCGCACTGTCCGACCGATCCCTGGATGACCAGAGGAGGGTGATGTGTGGGGCTCAATAGATCAACTGATCACGGACAGCAGACAGAACGTACTGACGCCCGACGGGACACTGGAGTGAAGCAGGCTATGTACGCAAATCCTGCTCAATGTCCGCGTCCAGCTCCCACATGACCGGCGCTACCAGGAAGGAGGCCGGGAGAATGGGAGTCTGATCCATGGGCCGGTCCCCTGTGTCATACAGCCGGGACAGTGCGTCTGCCTTCACATTCTGGGAACCTGGTCTGTAGGTCAGGGTAAACACAAAACAGGTAAAGAACATGGCCCTCCTTACCTGATGAGGATTCAGTCTCCTAGCTGCCCGGATGTACTCCAGGTTGCGGTGGTCAATCCAGATGAGGAAAGGGTGTTTAGCTCCCTCAAACCAATGTCTCCACGCCTTCAAAGCCTTAACCACAGCCAACAGCTCCCGGTCCCCCACATCATAATTCTGCTCCACCGGGCTGAGCTTCACCTGGCCAAAACCCTGAATAAATCTTGGGTAGTATTTGGCAAACCCTAAAAATCGCTGCACCTCCTTTACCGGGGTGGGAGTCGGCCAATTACGCACGGCTGCAATGCGGTCACTCTCCATCTCCACCCCTGATGTGGAAATGCGATACCCTAAGAAGGAGAAGGCCTGCTGAAAGAACAGGCATTTCTCAGCCTTGACGTACAGGTCATCCTCCAACAGTCGTTCAAGTACCTTGAGCACCAAGAACACATGCTCAGCGTGTAGCGAAGTATATCAGAATGTCATCGATATACACCACTACAGCCTGCCCGTGTAGGTCCCTGGAAATCTCGTCTACAAAGGATTGGAAGACTGATGGAGCATTCATCAACCCGTACGGCATGACGAGGTACTCATAATGCCCTTAGGTGGTACTAAACGCTGTCTTCCACTCGTCTCCCTCCCGGATACGCACCATGTTGTACGCACTCCTGATATCCAGTTTAGTGAAGAAGCGCACCCCGTGCATTGACTCAATCGCCATGGTTATAAGAAGTAGCGGGTAACTGTACCTCACTGTGATTTGATTGAGACCTCGATAGTCAATGCACGGGCGCAGAACTCCATCCTTCTTCACAATAAAGGAACTCGAGGAGGCGGGTGAAGTGCAGGACTGAATGTACCCCTGATGCAGGGGATACATGTGACTCCTGGGAAGTGCAGCGTCTACCAGGAGATTTATCGCACAATCTCCCCGTCGATGGGGTGGTAATTGAGTCGCCTTCTTTTTACAGAAGGCGAGGGCCAAATCGGCATATTCTGGGGGAATGGGCACAGTGGAGACCTGGTCTGGACTTTCCACCGTGGTAGCACCAACGAAAATCACTACACACCTCCCCGAATAACTCTCGCAACCACCCTGTGAGAGCCCTCTGTTGCCAGGAAAGGGTGGGGTTATGACGAGCCAACCAGGGAAGGCCTAGTACCACAGGAAACGTAGGAGAGTCAATGAGGAAGAGACTGATTTTCTCCTCGTGGCTTCCCTGATTAGCCCAGACCCTAATAACTCGCTACTCGAGTCCTCTGACCGGGGTACCTGCTCCTGCTGACTCCATGGTTGTTGTGAGATTCTGTCAATGGTGTGTGTACTGCGAGCGGAGTCAGGTGCAGGAGAGCAGAGAGCCAAGAGTAGTGAAAAGGTCGTACACTTTATTTAGGCAGGAGACGCCACCAACAGACAGACGCCACTGGGTCGGAAGGGGTCTGAATACTTTCCGAATGCACTGTATAACCAAATACTGTACAATTTCAGTAGCATATGTCTTAGAATGATGGACAGAGCCAATTCGACAGCCTCCACAATGGATTAATCCACTCAGACAGGCGCGAACCAGATAGGTGTCTTGTAAACAATTACATTTTTTTTTTGCTCGACTAAAGAAATATCGGTCAACCAATGTCAACCAATATCGGTCAACACAATCGACCAGTCGACTAAATGGGGTCAGCCTTAGACCCTCAACACAGGGGCCCCAGGGGTGCATGCTCAGTCCCCTCCTGTACTCCCTGTTTATCCATGACTGATTTGCCGTGCATTACTTCTAGACCATCATTAAGTTTGCTGATGACACGACCGTGTTAGGCCTGATCACCAATGACGATGAGACAGCCTATAGCGAGGTCAGTGATCTGCCAGTGTGGTGCCAGGACAACCACCTCTCCCTCAACATCAGCAAGATAAAAGAGCTGATCATGGACTATAGGAACCAAATAACCTGTAGTGAAGAGGGTCGAGAGCTTCAAGGTCCTCTGTGTCCACATCACTAAGTAATTATCATGATACACACACACCAACAGTCGTGAAGAAGGCACGAAAAAGCCTCTTCCCCCTCAAGAGGCTGAAAAGATTTGGCATGACTGAGGGTGCTGCGTACTGAGGGTGGTGCGTAAGGCCCAGTACATCACTGGGGCCAAGCTTCCTTCCATCCAGGACCCTCTATACTAGGCGGTGTCAGAGGAAGGCCCATGAAATTGTCAAAGACCCCAGCCACCCAAGCAATAGACACATTCTCTCTGCTACCGCATGGCAAGCAGTACCGGAGCACCAAGTCTGGAACCAAAAGGCTCCTGAACAGCTTCTTTCCATAAGACTGCTGAACAGTTAATCAAATGGCTACCCAGACTTTTTGCATGGACCCTTTTTTGCCCTAACTCTTTATAACTGACACTACCCACACACTCACACATACTTACACGGGCACTCACACACTTTCACATACGCTGATGCTGCTCTGTTTATGCTCTATCCTGATTGTCTAGTCACTTTTACACTACCTACATGTACATATTACCTCAACTACCTCATAGCCCTGCACATTGACTCAATACCGGTGCTCCTTGTATTTAGCCTCATTATTGTTATTTTATTGTGTTACTATTTCGTTTATTTTTCTTACTTTAACTCTGCATTGTTGGGAAAGCGCTCATAAGTAAAGTCTACACCTGCTGTATTTGGCGCATGTGACAAATTTAATTTGATCTGATCGATTTCGATTTGACAGACTCCCCTGCCACCCTGCTCCAGCATCCCAGTCTCCCGCTTAGCCTATTGTGTTGGTGGTGAATGGCATTAATTCAGATTTACACTCACTCTAATTATAAAAGAGGGAACTTACTACGGCCATATAATTAAGTGCCTATAAATAGCTGTGTGCTGTGGATAGACAATGGCGGTGGTGTGGCGGTCCCACCTCAATGATTTTGCGGGCCTCCCGGTGGCGGTCCGTCTGCATGAAGGTGAAGAAGAGGTCATACAGCATTGTCATCTCGCTCCTGGCTGACAAAGTCCATCGCTGTGGAGAGAGAAAGCGAGTGAGAGAGAGGTGTGAGGCTAAAAACAACACAGACAGACAGACAGACAGACAGACAGACAGACAGACAGACAGACAGACAGACAGACAGACAGACAGACAGACAGACAGACAGACAGACAGACAGACAGACAGACAGACAGACAGACAGACAGACAGACAGACAGACAGACAGACAGACAGACAGACAGACAGACAGACAGACAGACAGACAAAAGGACACTCTAGCAGAGAGCTTTTCCCTGCATTTTTCCAGTCCCTTTTGAATTACTTTAAGCTGCTTGGCTTTCAGAGCTGAAACTTCTCCAAGAGCTGCTCTCAGCCGTCTGCTGTCAATCCAATCTATCAGGGAAAGGCCAGGTGGAGATGTGGGGGCTCATCTGCATACACACACACACACACACACACACACACACACACACACACACACACACACACACACACACACACACACACACACACACACAGTCTATACATAGAGACACTCAAAACTAATACCTAGGTAAACCTCACACTCTTTAACAATCTGTAAATTTGAAAATAGACAAACACACAGAATCCTGTTTCCATCCATTTGGAAGTTTGCTAAAATATAGAAATGTATGTTTATTTTGGATAACTGTGTGGTTTCCAGACAGGGTAAGAGGACAGAGCAGCCCCGGTGAGTGTATTTTAGGGGAGCCCTGTCTGACCCTGGGCAGGAGAACTGCCAGAGGGAGAGTGTAAGGAATGAGGCCAGGGGTGTAGAGTGGCGCTCAACAGGGGCAGTCCTCACCCCTCTGGCACTCCAGACTCACCTAGTGGCACACACCTAAGACTTAACCCCTTCACCACCCTTTTGTCAAAAGAAGGAGCCATTGAGATAATGATGGCCAGCCTCCTCAACAGTGACCTGTTGTAGAGCCACTACACACAGTGATTACACACAGAGGCCTTCTCAACAGTGACCTGTTGTAGAGCCACTACACACAGTGGTTACACACAGAGGCCTCCTCAACAGTGACCTGTTGTAGAGCCACTACACACAGTGGTTACACACAGAGGCCTTCTCAACAGTGACCTGTTGTAGAGCCACTACACACAGTGGTTACACACAGAGGCCTCCTCAACAGTGACCTGTTGTAGAGCCACTACACACAGTGGTTACACACAGAGGCCTTCTCAACAGTGACCTGTTGTAGAGCCACTACACACAGTAGCTACACACAGAGGCCTCCTCAACAGTGACCTGTTGTAGAGCCACTACACACAGTGGTTACACACAGAGGCCTTCTCAACAGTGACCTGTTGTAGAGCCACTACACACAGTAGCTACACACAGAGGCCTCCTCAACAGTGACCTGTTGTAGAGCCACTACACACAGTGGTTACACACAGAGGCCTCCTCAACAGTGACCTGTTGTAGAGCCACTACACACAGTGGTTACACACAGAGGCCTTCTCAACAGTGACCTGTTGTAGAGCCACTACACACAGTAGCTACACACAGAGGCCTCCTCAACAGTGACCTGTTGTAGAGCCACTACACACAGTGGTTACACACAGAGGCCTCCTCAACAGTGACCTGTTGTAGAGCCACTACACACAGTGGTTACACACAGAGGCCTCCTCAACAGTGACCTGTTGTAGAGCCACTACACACAGTGGTTACACACAGAGGCCTTCTCAACAGCGACCTGTTCTAGAGCCACTACACACAGTAGCTACACACAGAGGCCTCCTCAACAGTGACCTGTTGTAGAGCCACTACACACAGTGGTTACACAGAGGCCTCCTCAACAGTGACCTGTTGTAGAGCCACTACACACAGTGGTTACACACAGAGGCCTTCTCAACAGTGACCTGTTGTAGAGCCACTACACACAGTGGTTACACACAGAGGCCTTCTCAACAGTGACCTGTTGTAGAGCCACTACACACAGTGGTTACACACTGGTCTTCTCAACAGTGACCTGTTGTAGAGCCACTACACACAGTGGTTACACACTGGTCTTCTCAACAGTGACCTGTTGTAGAGCCACTACACACAGTGGTTACACACTGGTCTTCTCAACAGTGACCTGTTGTAGAGCCACTACACACAGTGGTTACACACAGAGGCCTCCTCAACAGTGACCTGTTGTAGAGCCACTACACACAGTGGTTACACACAGAGGCCTTCTCAACAGTGACCTGTTGTAGAGCCACTACACACAGTGGTTACACACAGAGGCCTCCTCAACAGTGACCTGTTGTAGAGCCACTACACACAGTGGTTACACACAGAGGCCTTCTCAACAGTGACCTGTTGTAGAGCCACTACACACAGTGGTTACACACAGAGGCCTTCTCAACAGTGACCTGTTGTAGAGCCACTACACACAGTGGTTACACACTGGTCTTCTCAACAGTGACCTGTTGTAGAGCCACTAAACACAGTGGTTACACACTGGTCTTCTCAACAGTGACCTGTTGTAGAGCCACTACACACAGTGGTTACACACTGGTCTTCTCAACAGTGACCTGTTGTAGAGCCACTACACACAGTGGTTACACACAGAGGCCTTCTCAACAGTGACCTGTTGTAGAGCCACTACACACAGTGGTTACACACAGAGGCCTCCTCAACAGTGACCTGTTGTAGAGCCACTACACACAGTGGTTACACACAGAGGCCTTCTCAACAGTGACCTGTTGTAGAACCACTACCCACAGTGGTTACACACTGGTCTTCTCAACAGTGACCTGTTGTAGAGCCACTACACACAGTGGTTACACACTGGTCTTCTCAACAGTGACCTGTTGTAGAGCCACTACACACAGTGGTTACACACTGGTCTTCTCAACAGTGACCTGTTGTAGAGCCACTACACACAGTGGTTACACACTGGTCTTCTCAACAGTGACCTGTTGTAGAGCCACTACACACAGTGGTTACACACAGAGGCCTCCTCAACAGTGACCTGTTGTAGAGCCACTACACACAGTGGTTACACACAGAGGCCTTCTCAACAGTGACCTGTTGTAGAGCCACTACACACAGTGGTTACACACAGAGGCCTCCTCAACAGTGACCTGTTGTAGAGCCACTACACACATTGGTTACACACAGAGGCCTTCTCAACAGTGACCTGTTGTAGAGCCACTACACACAGTGGTTACACACTGGTCTTCTCAACAGTGACCTGTTGTAGAGCCACTACACACAGTGGTTACACACAGAGGCCTTCTCAACAGCGACCTGTTCTAGAGCCACTACACACAGTAGCTACACACAGAGGTCTTCTCAACAGTGACCTGTTGTAGAGCCACTACACACAGTGGTTATACACAGTGGTCTTCTCAACAGTGACCTATTGTAGAACCACTACACACAGTGGTTACAGGCTGGCCTGGGAGAATCTTTATGTTGGATCACTCTCTCCTCTAACACACCATCTCATCTCAACGCCACTGTATGTCAGGAATGTGAAGATGACGGGAGGAGGGATGGATGGAGAGATAAGAGAGGAGGGGAAGTGGAATGGTGGTGGCATTCACCTTTCTGTAGGAGCTCCATGCCTCCCTTCTTCACCAGACTACAGATGACGTTGTGGGGGAGCTGGTCATACTGCTTCTGACACTCCATGGTTGCATCCAGCACCCCACCAAGGTCCTTACTGGTGACACAGACAGACACAAAGAGAACATTAATATACAATCGACTGACCTCAAACAATAAGGGAGCCATTTCAGCCCTGACAGATAAACCAGAAGGTGAGACAATTGGTCCAGTTCCTTTACAAATCTTTAGTAGAACAGCTAGATAAAACCATGTATGGGCTTTAATAGGGCGCATGGGTGAATAGACGGGAAACAACCTCTTCTGTGATCTTTAGCCCTCCCTACTGCGTTCTAACGCTGTCAGCATCCTTCACCCCTTTCACCCCGGTAACCTCACCCCCCAGCTGTGCAATTTAGAGGAATATGGCAACAAAATTAGAACACTCCCTGTGCTATCTCCCCCTCCTCCCCCTCAGCACCTGAACAAAGAGCCTGGGAGACAGCTGACAGAAGGCTGATGGAGAAATAAAGACAAGAAAAACACCACTCCAATCCATTCTATTGTGACTCCTGTTAAATTACAATCTGTTGATTGGGTAATTACCATGCCAATTACACAGAGGTCACAGCGACTAGGGCACTGTTGGGAGGGGGTCAGGTGAGGTGGGATAGCAAGCCAGAGAGAGAGGGGAGGGAGGAAGCAACAGGTATCATTTCTGTAGGGTTTTCTACAGCTGCTGGACAAGGATTTATGTCTCGCAACCCCAAAAAGTCGAGAGGAGGGGGAAGGGGTACGGACAAAACACAGGACGGGTGATTGAGCTTGGAACACATACTGGGCTCTCAGGCAATCGGTTTTAATTGATATGATGAGCGATAACATTATTCATCAAGCAGGAGTGAGGAAGAGGCATTTCAACCACATGCTTCCTGACTGAACAGCCACTCTCTGGAGAATGCGATTGTAGCAGAAATTGAGAAGGGGAGAAAAAAAGTGAAGAAGAAACAATTCCTGGACAGTAATATAGTGACTTGTGGTCTACTAACCAGGCATGGGAATATCAACCCTCAAACTGGAGTTCAGTTACAGCCACAAGGACACTCATAGACCAGTGAATGTTACCTCATTGAAATGTGAAATTCGACAGAATAATTTCATTCCAAGATGGTTGATCACAGACATTTACACCATCCTCCCTTCAACGACACCTCCCACCCAAATACCCCAACCCCATCTTACAGGAAAAGACGTCTTTAGAAACTCCTGACAGTTCTGGCAAAAGCGACCAGCATCGCAATTACAGCCCCCTCTCCTCCCGTCTCCACACCAAAAAGAGACTTAACCATGTTGAAGGCTTCATAATTTCCCTAGGTACAATTTAGCTGTCACTTACGCTCCGATTTACTCAAATGCGTTCCCCGTTAATGTCACCAACTTTGCATGTCAAGCACCTTCCAGCCAATTAAGTCCTGAAAAAAGACTGCGGCGGCGAGTGCTTTACGCACAGAACCTGGAGGATTAGACAAGAAAGCTCATTTCGCTTCATCCTTTCGCTGCACCCCTCTCCTTCCCTCCCTCTCCTCTATACCCCTTTTTTGTTCCACACAGATTGGCATTCCTGTTATCACACCCCTGTCCCCTGGAAGGGAAGGACGGCCGAGCAGAAGAGTGTGTTTGTGTGTGGTGTTTCATCGTGACACCTCTAGCCTGCTGTAATGAGGACACGGCTATTAAGCCAGAACATAGAGTATATTCTGTACTCACACAATGGCAGACCTATTGATTAATCTGTGGTCAAGTCCAACTTAATGGCTTGTCTGCGTCTCTGGTCCAAATTTCTGCTGTACAGCTGCACTAATACACATTCCTCTCCCAATTAGTCCCTAGCTCAATCTCGCACACACAATACGAGTGAATCCAGTTCTCCATCTCAGGCTGCAGCCACCTAACAACTGTCCTCTTCCTCCTCCTCTTCTCTGGTCTCATATCCAACTCTAATACCCCTCTCTGCTCTCCAAGACTCCTCTCTACCACCTCCCTCTGTTAGTCTCATTAGCATTGCAGGGGTGCTAATCTGGGATATAGATCCAGTAAGGCAGTTAGTTAGCTGTTAGCGTCTATCAGAGAAAGAAAGTGTGTTGGAGTGGTGCTAGCGCTTAGCGTCTCTCAGAGAGAAACTGTGTTGGAACGATGCTAGCGGTTAGCGTCTCTCAGAGAGAGATTGTGTTGGAGCGGCGCTAGCGGTTAGCATCTCTCAGAGAGACCGTGTTGGAGCAGTGTGTGGTGCTACGTGGTGGCTAACTTGCTAGGCGGACAAGCTGTCAGCATTAATCTGGTGGAGAAGTGTTCATTAAGTCATTACTTCTGACACTGTGATGAGACAGCGTCGCCAGAATGACACTTAGCGCTTTGTCCTCCACCGCTCTGACTGATGGCACAAACAGAGCGATGAGAAAGAGGAGGGGATAAGATGGAGAGAGAAAAGGAGGGATGAATAGAGGAGATGGGAAGTGATGAATAGAGGAGAAGATGGGGAGAGATACATGGAGAAGAAAAGGTAAAGATGGAGATAAAAAGAGATAGATGTGGAAAAAGTGAAGGGAGGAGACATGAAGGGAACATGTCTCCTCTCCTCTTCTGGGTATGTACAGAAGGAACTAGAGAAGGACCGAATAGAGATACGTGCTATACCGCATAAAGGGCTAATAAGTGGACTATACTATAGAAAGGACTAATAGAGGTCTATACTATATAAAGGACTAATAGAGGTTTATACTATATAAATGACTAATAGAGGTCTATGCTATATAAAGGGCTAATAGAGGTCTACGCTATATGAAGGGCAAATAGAGGTCTATACTATATAAAGGGATAATAGAGGTCTATACTATATAAAGTGATAATAGAGGTCTATACTATATAAAGGGATAATAGAGGTCTATACTATATAAAGGGCAAATAGAGGTCTATACTATATAAAGGGATAATAGAGGTCTATACTATATAAAGGGCTAATAGAGGTCTATGCTATATAAAGGGCTAATAGAGGTCTACGCTATATGAAGGGCAAATAGAGGTCTTTACTATATAAAGGGATAATAGAGGTCTATACTATATAAAGGGATAATAGAGGTCTATACTATATAAAGGGATAAGAGAGGTCTATACTATATAAAGGGCTAATAGAGGTCTATACTATATAAAGGGATAATAGAGGTCTATACTATATAAAGGGCAAATAGAGGTCTATACTATATAAAGGGCTAATAGAGGTCTATACTATATAAAGGGATAATAGAGGTCTATACTATATAAAGGGCTAATAGAGGTCTAAACTATATAAAGGGCTAATAGAGGTCTATACTATATAAAGGGCTAATAGAGGTCTATACTATATAAAGGGATAATAGAGGTCTATACTATATAAAGGGCTAATAGAGGTCTATACTATATAAAGGGCTAATAGAGGTCTTTGCTATAAAAAGGCTCTGTATTGTGAGCTCAGTGAACCCCAGGCGTTCAGTGCTGAAAGTGTCTCTGCTCTGTGCAAGGAGGAGAGGGGCCGCTTACTTTCACTGCTGCTACTGAACCTGGGGAAAATGACCAAGCTAATCTCAGAGCAGACAGCAATTAAGGCATGAACCTCAATGGTGTGTTTGTTTTGAGCACTGACTGACAGCAAACAAGCAGCCCCAGGGGCCGTCTGCACCACCCTGCCATGTGTGTGTGTCAAACTCCATGTGTGAAGGTAGCAGGGGCGAAGGGTTTGCTTCTAGCAATGCACCGCATGGCTTTGGCAAATCCAGCAATTAGAGCTCTGTACATAATTAACATGCAAATGAGCTGATCTGCTTAAAAGCTGTTGTCACAAATAGACGTGAATAGGGGCTGAGGGGCGGGCCCATGGCTCCCAGCAGACTGATTTGCATATTGCATTTGTAGTGAGAAGGCATCTCTTGAAGAAGAGGAGCGTGAGTAAGAGTAATGAGGAGGAGTGAGGACGGGGAGCGTGAGTCAGAATTATTAGGAGGGGTAAGGAGGGGGGAGTGTGAGTCAGTGTTATGGAAATAGGGGTGAGGAGGGGAGGAGGGGGAAGAGTGCGAAGCATGAGTCAGAGTTATGGAAATAGAGGTGAGTAGGGCAGAGCGCGAGTCAGAGGTATGGAAATTGAGGTGACTAGGGCAGAGCATGAGTCATGAGTTAGAGTTAGGGAAATTGGTGTTAGGAGGGGGGAGCCTGAGTCAAAGATATGAAAATTGGGGTGAGGAGGGGGAGCGTGAGTCAGAGTTTGAGGAGGGATGAGGAGGTAGGAGCATGAGTCAGAGATATGGAAATAAGGGTGAGGAGGGGGAGTGGGATTCAGAGTTATGGTAATTAGGGGTGAAGAGGAAGAGGAGGGAGGAGCATTAATTAGAGTAATAGAAATAGGGGTGAGGAGGGGGGAGCGGGATTCAGAGTTATGGAAATAGGGGTGAGGGGGGAGCATGAGTCAGAGTTATGGAAATAAGGGTGAGGAGTGGGGAGCATGAGTCAGAGTTATGGAAATAGGGGTGAGGGGTGGGGAGCATGAGTCAGAGTTATGGAAATAGGGGTGAGGGGTGGGGAGCATGAGTCAGAGTTATGGAAATAGGGGTGAGGGGTGGGGAGCATGAGTCAGAGTTATGGAAATAGGGTTGAGGTGTGGGGAGCATGAGTCAGAGTTATGGAAATAGGGGTGAGGGGGGAGCATGAGTCAGAGTTATGGAAATAGGGGTGAAGGGGGAGCATGAGTCAGAGTTATGGAAATAGGGGTGAGGAGTGGGGAGCATGAGTCAGAGTTATGGAAATAGGGGTGAGGGGTGGGGAGCATGAGTCAGAGTTATGGAAATATGGGTGAGGGGTGGGGAGCATGAGTCAGAGTTATGGAAATATGGGTGAGGGGTGGGGAGCATGAGTCAGAGTTATGGAAATAGGGGTGAGGGGTGGGGAGCATGAGTCAGAGTTATGGAAATAGGGTTGAGGTGTGGGGAGCATGAGTCAGAGTTATGGAAATAGGGTTGAGGTGTGGGGAGCATGAGTCAGAGTTATGGAAATAGGGGTGAGGGGGGAGCATGAGTCAGAGTTATGGAAATAGGGGTGAGGAGTGGGGAGCATGAGTCAGAGTTATGGAAATAGGGGTGAGGAGTGGGGAACATGAGTCAGAGTTATGGAAATATGGGTGAGGGGTGGGGAGCATGAGTCAGAGTTATGGAAATATGGGTGAGGGGTGGGGAGCATGAGTCAGAGTTATGGAAATAGGGGTGAGGGGTGGGGAGCATGAGTCAGAGTTATGGAAATAGGGTTGAGGTGTGGGGAGCATGAGTCAGAGTTATGGAAATATGGGTGAGGGGTGGGGAGCATGAGTCAGAGTTATGGAAATATGGGTGAGGGTGGGGAGCATGAGTCAGAGTTATGGAAATAGGGGTGAGGGGTGGGGAGCATGAGTCAGAGTTATGGAAATAGGGTTGAGGTGTGGGGAGCATGAGTCAGAGTTATGGAAATAGGGTTGAGGTGTGGGGAGCATGAGTCAGAGTTATGGAAATAGGGGTGAGGGGTGGGGAGCATGAGTCAGAGTTATGGAAATAGGGGTGAGGAGTGGGGAGCATGAGTCAGAGTTATGGAAATAGGGGTGAGGGGGGAGCATGAGTCAGAGTTTTGTGGAGAGGTAAGAAGGGGGAGGCTGCGGTGGTTAGGGGGTACAGCAGTTGATCGAATCCCAAACATACAGGAAAACAAGCACAAAGCCTCGCCATCTAACCCCCACCTCTGTTAGAAAGACACACACACACACACACACACACACACACACACACACACACACACACACACACACACACACACACACACACACACACACACACACACACACACACACACCCACCCCCCCCATGACTCTGGCTCACATGGCCCACCATGGCCAACGAGGAACAACAAAGCAGAGAGACACAGGAAGTCCTTTTCCCAGAGGAAGTGTTCAGGTACACTGTTGGATGTAATTAGAATGAACTATTAGTATTGGGCATGCATTCTAGTGGTGGTGGTTTGCTAGTCAGACCTGGGTTAAAATACTATTTCAAATATGGAAAGTTTTGGCATGTATTTGGAAATACACTTGGAAAGTATTGGCATGTATTTGGAAGTACACTTGGAAAGTATTGGCATGTTTTTGGAAATACACTTGGAATGCATTGGCATGTATTTTGAAAAACTCAAATACACATAGTATTTTCAAATACAAATAAATACTCCCATGTATTTGAACCCAGGTTTGATACTCGTATGTAGTCTAGCCCATGAGTCCTACAGAGTACATGACAGCTGTTATGAGTGGAGGAGGGAGTACTACTCACATCTCCAGGTGAGCTGAGACCAGGGGGGAGCAGAGGTCACCCTGGGCCTGCGGACAGCCTCCACGTCCCCCTTCCTGGCCACTGTGTCAAGGACATGGAAGAGCAGGGTCAGTGCGTCACCATGGTGTCCCTCACAGACACCGCCTTCTCCTTCAGTATGTCCACCGCTTCTGATGGGGGGAGTGGTTTAGATAAGTATTCAGTGCCCAATGATGGGGAGACTCCAAATAGGAGAGGGGGAAGGAAGGAGGAGAGAGAATGCGAGAGAGAGGTGGGGGAGAAGTTGGTAAAAGGCCCCTTAGATAATTTCATGTGGGGAAAACAAACCGCTATTAAAACAGCATTTCACACCCAACAGGAATGCACATCGGCCCATATAATGCCAATTTACAGCTAATTGCTACTTGCATTTCTAAATGAGACTACAATTATAGGGTCCCCACAATGGGGATGCTTTTTACCGTCCCTGTGCCGAAGCACCAGGGCCAAATTATAGGTGTGCGGCGAGTGCCCGGCATGCTCTGGCCCAGGCCCTACAGAGGCCTGGTGCTCGGCGGCCAACCTAATGGAGACTTTTTATCAGGCCGGGCTCCCATCTGGCTTACTGGTCCGTGTGGTGCTGTGAGAATTGAGGACGTTCTCCCCTCTCTCCCCCAGCAGCTGGTCTGTGGCAGGGCCAGATAATTAAGATGTGTTTACACTGTGTTTAGAGCCGTGCTAATGGGCTGACACTGATAGGGTCTGTTTGCACCGGCGATACTAATCATCACATTCTGGTCAGAGAGAGAGAAAACAACTAGCTCGCAAGTAAACACCCCATGTAAACACACAAACAACAAACTAAATATCATTGGCTTTGGCCCTCAACTGCCAAGCCTGCCAAACCCCACTCTCCTCACTGTGAGTGCTGTGGCTAGCTGACTCTATTACCACCACAGAAAATAAATGACTCCGCTGAACACTGCAGGTGTGTGATTGAATCCAACCAGCAGTCTAGTTCTCTAGCTAGCCATTACACCTCATCAACCAGTTTAGTTCTCTAGCTAGGTATTACACCTCATCAACCAGTCTAGTTCTCTAGCTAGCTATTACACCTCGTCATCGAGTCTAGTTCTCTTGCTAGTAATTACAACTCTTCAACCAGTCTAGTTCTCTAGCTAGTAATTACACCTCATCAACCAGTCTAGTTCTCTAGCTAGCTATTACACCTCGTCATCGAGTCTAGTTCTCTTGCTAGTAATTACAGCTCTTCAACCAGTCTAGTTCTCTAGCTAGTAAATACACCTCTTCAACCAGTCTTGTTCTCTAGCTAGTAATTACAACTCTTCAACCAGTCTTGTTCTCTAGCTAGTAATTACAACTCTTCAACCAGTCTAGTTCTCTAGCTAGTAATTACAACTCTTCTACCAGTCTAGTTCTCTAGCTAGTAATTACACCTCTTCAACCAGTCTAGTTCTCTAGCTAGCTGTTACACCTCTTCAACCAGTCTAGTTCTCTTGCTAGTAATTACACCTCTTCTACCAGTCTAGTTCTCTAGCTAGCTGTTACACCTCTTCAACCAGTCTAGTTCTCTAGCTAGTAATTACACCTCTTCTACCAGTCTAGTTCTCTTGCTAGTAATTACACCTCTTCAACCAGTCTAGTTCTCTAGCTAGCCGTTACACCTCTTCAACCAGTCTAGTTCTCTTGCTAGTAATTACACCTCGTCTACCAGTTTAGTTCTCTAGCTAGCCGTTACACCTTGTCATCGAGTCTAGTTCTCTAGCTAGTAATTACACCTCGTCTACCAGTTTAGTTCTCTAGCTAGCTATTACACGTCTTCATCCAGTCTTAATCAAATTATTGTTTGTGCTAGGTGGCATTAGTTGGCTGTACCTACAATAAAACTCTGGTATTTTTCGTCCTATAGTTTGTTATTTTTAAATAGTGAGACAACATGTTTTCAGCACTTATTTCTATGACTGATCAAAACTCATTTTCTCATGCTTTCTCTTGTCCCTCTAAAGCATACATTTTTTAGCAATATGTTTGGAACATCAAATCTCAACATTGAATCGCAATACATTTAGAGTTGCGAGAATCGGCATGTGGCTAACAATAATGCAGGCACTAGCGATGGGGGTGTTAGCATGCGGGTCTGGGCAGATGAAATGTAGCTGTTGTTTGTGTGCGTCCAAGTTGTTATTTGTGTGTCTGTGTGTATGTTTATATTTGGTGCAGGGTACCAGCCCTACTCCAGTGACACGTCCACACACACATGCTTTGTCATCCAGATTCCAGTCTGCCTCTCCATCTCTCTGTTCCCCCTCATTTTCACTGTTGTTATGCAAATGAGGCACTGACCGAGTGTCACAGATTTAATGAAGAAAAAAGGGAAATTGGGAGGGGAGCGGCAGTCAGGGAGGGGGTGAAATGGAGGAGGAGGGGTTCATGTGGGTCACACTGGGTTTCTAAGAGGCAGCTTTTGTTTTGTGTCAGAGTTTCGTTCTGTTCTCTCCCCAGGGCATCAGGATGGGGATGGGGTGGACATGGATCCGAACAGTGCCCCATGTCATTCATTCTGGGTGACCCTACATGTTCCTGTTGACATCCCCTTCACTGTTTTTTATATATCAATTTCTATAGGATGACAATTTTGAGAGGAATCAGAGCCTTGACTAATGACAAAGAAAGCCTTGGATGCTGTCCCCCAGAATGCCTGGTGCCTGTAGGCTAGGGCCTCATTGTGATTGAATGGTATTGGATGAAAACATGAAAAAACAGCTCTGTGGTTAAATTAAATCAATTGATAAATCAGGTACCACGTACCAAGAGGAAGGGAAATAGGCACACTGCAGCCCTTGAGGACTGGACTAGGAGGCCAGAATTAAATTCCATAGCTGTTGGCGTGAACTCACAGGGCCAGGGATAGAGGAAATATGACCTTAAGGCTTGCACACATCGCACCGAATGTGGATCTAGCGTTTGTCTGCAAATTGTTCAGCCCACTGTGTTTTAGGGGCCACCCACTGTAAACGTCCGTCTGCCAACACTTTTCATGCGATTAAAAACTCAGCAAAAAAAGAAACGTCCTCTCACTGTCAATTACGTTTATTTTCATCAAACTTAAAATGTGTAAATATTTGTATGAACATAATAAGATTCAAAAACCGAGACATAAACTGAACAAGTTCCACAGACATGTGACTAACAGAAATGGAATTATATGTCCCTGAACAAAGGGGTGGTCAAAATCAAAAGTAACAGTCAGAATCTGGTGTGGCCACCAGCTGCATTAAGAACTGCAGTGTATCTCCTCCTCATGGACTGCACCAGATTTGCCAGTTCTTGTTGTGAGATGTTACCCCACTCTTCTACCTGACTGACCCTCCACCTCCAAATCGATCCCGCTCCAGAATACAGGTATCAGTGTAACGCTCATTCCTTGGACAATAAATGTGAATCCGACCATCACCCCTGGTGAGCCAAAACTGCGACTTGTTAGTGAAGAGCACTTTTTGCCAGTCCTGTCTGTTCCAGCAACGGTGGGTTTGTGCCCATAGGCGACGTTGTTGCCGGTGTCTGGTGAGGACCTGCCTTACAACAGGCCTACAAGCCCTCAGTCCAGCCTCTCTCAGCCTATTGCAGACAGTCTGAGCACTGATGGAGGGATTGTGCGTTCCTGGTGTAATTCGGGCAGTTGTTGTTGCCATCCTGTACCTGTTCCGCAGGTGTGATGTTCGGATGTACCGATCCTGTGCAGGTGTTGTTACACGTGGTCTGCCACTGCGAGGATGATCAACTGTCCATCCTGTCTCCCTGTAGCGCTGTCTTAGGTGTCTCACAGTACAGACATCGCAATTTATTGCCCTGGCCACATCTGCAGTCCTCATGCCTCCTTGCAGCATGCCTAAGGCACCTTCACGCAGATGAGCAGGGACCCTGAGAATCTTTCTTTTTGTGTTTTTCAGAGGCAGTAGAAAGGTCTCTTTAGTATCCTAGGTTTTCATAACTGTGACCTTAATTGTCTACCATCTGTAAGCTGTTAGTGTCTTAACCTCTTCAACCTATGGGGGCGCTATGTCATTATTGGATAAAAAAACGTGCTCGTTTTAAGCGCAATATTTTGTCACGAAAAGATGCTCGACTATGCATATAATTGCCAGCGTTGGAAAGAAAACACTCTGACGTTTTCAAAACTGCAAAGATATTATCTGTGAGTACCCCAGAACTGATCTTACAGGCGAAACCAAGATGAAACTTCAAACAGGAAATGAACAGGATTTTTGACGCTGTGTTTTACTAACGTCTCCTTATATGGCTGTGAATATGCTGTGAACGAGCTTATGCACTCTGCCGTTCATCCAAGATGTCTGCAGCATTGTGGCGTATTTGTAGGCATATCATTGGAAGATTGGCCATAAGAGACTACATTTGCCAGGGGGCCGTCCGGTGTCCTTTGTCTAAATCGGTGCGTAATTCCCAGTGGCAACCATTGTACCTTGCGTTACAGAAGGAGACTCATACTTCCAGGAACGATACATCATTGAAGAGATATGTGAAAAACACCTTGAGGATTGGTTCTAAACAATGTTTGCCATGTTTCAGTCGATATTATGGAGTTAATTTGGAAAAAAAGTTTGGCGTTTGGATAACTGAATTTTCATTTTTTTTTTGGTAGCCAAATGTGACGCAACAAACGGACCGATTTCTCCTGCACAAAAAATCTTTTAGGGAAAACTGAACATTTGCTATCCAACTGAGAGTCTCCTCATTGAAAACATCCGAAGTTCTTCCAAGGTAAATGATTTATTGAATGTTTTTGCTGGTTTTTGTGAAAATGTGGCCTGCTAATGCTAAAGCTAAATGCTAATGCTAAATGCTAACGCTAAATGCTAAATGCTAGTTTGCTATGGAAGAGAAGCATATTTTTGAAAATCTGAGATGACAGTGTTGTTAACAAAAGGCTAAGCTTGAGAGCTAGCATGTTAATTTCATTTCATTTGCGATTTTCATGAATAGTTAACGTTGCGTTATGGTATTGAGCTTGAGGCTATGATTACGCTACCGGATCCGGCATGGCTCGACGCAAGAAGTTAACAAATGTTCCGCAGGTGCATGTTCATGAATTGTTGATGGTTCGTTGAACAAGCATGGGAAACAGTGTTTAAACCCTTTACAATGAAGATCTGTGAATTTATTTGGACTTTTACGAATTATCTTTGAAACGACAGGCCATACACGCTCACCAGCCAAGTTATTCCCAAGGATAACATCGATACCCTCAATAGGCAACGAAGGACGCACACCCACAACAACTTCACCCTTCACCAGCCCACAATCCAACATCAGTTTATGCAATGGAACTGACAGAGTGTTCAAACCTATTCCCCTAATTAGAACACTATTCCCCGAATCAGTCTCAGCAGAAAAGGGTAACACAGACTCCAACACAAATGATTCAGAGGCACCTGTGTCTCTCAGGATCTTCACTGGCACTAGGTCTTTACTTCCTAACATAGACACAAAACCTTCTGTAATGAAAGGTAAATAGTCTGGATCAATATGGACTTTCACATTCTCCTGGGCCTGAGGAAATGAGTCATGAATGAACTGATGTGGAACAGGTGCAGCTAATGCAGTAGGCTTAGATTTAGCGTAAGCACCCTTTGACCTGAGAAGTGGACATTCGTTTTTCCAATGCCCTGAAGTTGAATAGAACTCTGCCCGAGAACCAAAGTATCTCAGTGAGCGAAGCCCAAATCTATCCGAACGCCCCCACTCTTTCCGAATACGGGGTTCTGCAAAGACACTTTTGTGAGTCAACACATACTCGTCTGCCAAAACTGCAGCTTCAGCAACATTCTTTACTTTCTGTTCATTAATATACGTGGCAATACGATCAGGAATTGTGTCCTTAAATTGCTCTAACATAATCAGATCACACAGCCCTTGGAAAGTCACAACTGCAGAGGCGGAACACCAGCGATTAAACTGTAAAGACAACTGTCGCGCAAACTCAACATGAGTTTGGTTATCATCCCTTTTTAAAGTTCTAAATCGTTGGCGGTAAGCCTCAGGGACCAATTCATAAATCTGTAACACAGCTGTTTTAACTTTATCATAACTGGCACTATCGTGTACACTAAGAGCTGAATATGCTTCCTGCGCTTTACCAGTCAGCACACACTGCAACATTAAAGTGCGGTCAGAATCAGGCCAACTCCTAGCGTCAGCAACCCGCTCAAACAACGAAAAGAATGTCTCGGGGTCCCTTTCATTAAACCGAGGCAATAACCGTAAGTTCCCAACAATATCAAATGTCTCTGGGGCACGACCAAAAGCGGAACTACCCCTAGGTAAATCTGGGTCACCTTCCCAAAACAAACTCTCCCCTGAGATCTTTCCTTCCCTAACCAACTCTATTCGTTCTTGTTGCAATTTGATTTTAGCACGCTCCATATCTTGTTTAAATGCCAATTCCTTTTCATATTTTACACGATCATGCTCTAGCTTCTCACGATCATGCTGCCGATCATGCTCTAGCTTCTCACGATCATGCTGCCGATCATGCTCTCTCTTCTCACGATCATGCTCCAGCTGTAACAAAAGCAGTTCTTTCTGCTGTTCAAAAAGAAGGCTACTAGGACTAACCGATGGAATGTCCATTGTAACGTTATGGGGAGACGACAAATCCTCAGCAGAGGCTGGCCCAGTGGTAACTTCAAGAATATCACTCTCCATCAGATTGGCCTTCAATATCAACCTAATATAATTCTTTAGACGTTTATCACTAATCTCAACCTTGTAGTGTTCCGCGACCTTCAACAGCTGTTCTTTAGTACCTAAATCTAACAATTCCTCTGATGGAGAGCGAATGAACTTATCTACATAAGACGCCATAATCACACAAAAAAAAAAAATTCTCGCTCTTCCCTTCTGCTGAGCACACCAGACCACAACCCGAGAATTGACAATCACCCTGAGTACCACAGAAGAGAGATGAGATAAGGAGCTTCCCCAAAACCTACAATAACTCAACCCTAGTCTTCGTGCAGATTTGCGGTGGGAATTTACGCACTGTAGCCCGCTGGCAAGGAAATAGAACTCCCCAGCATGCTGGCAAATTCCCCCGAGACAACTGCTCAGGCCACAGACACCACACAAAAATAACAAACATTAACCATGCCCAACATATTCCAAAAAATGAAACACGTCGCTAAACCTATCAGGGGAAAAAGGCTATAGCTCCGGGTAGCAAGTTCCACTATCCTACCCAAATCTCCCACCGAGGTACACAGCAGATTACTCACCTCAGACTGATGTCCCAACAGAAAGTAGAACAAGAGTTCAGGCTAGGCAGGGCCTGGAAACTAACCATTATAGTCTCTCCAACACAGCACACAAACCAAACAACAAAAGGCAACCAATATTGGTCCTATCAAACACAATATGCAAACCAAACACGTACCTCCACGGTCTCCCAAACCAATAGTTCAAATATCCCGGATGAGCCCCCACTTGTCACGAACCGGCTCAAAGCCCGTAACAAAGGGAGACAACGTGGAGATAAGGAGTAGCAAAATATGTATTTATTACCTAAAGCAACTAAGTATAATAGACAATGGTGTGTGTAATCAGTAATCAGTAGTGTAAGTGAGTGTTTTGCATGCATGAATGTGATAATGCAGGGTGATGAAAGGTGCCAAAGCAAACAAACAAACAAACGGCCACCAAGAACCACAACACAATCTACAAAGGGTGTCTGCATGGAGAGAGTCTCCTCCATGAATGGGGAAGTGGTGTATTTATCCTGGGAGACACCGGGCCCAGGTGTTTCCCATATAGCTGACGACCCTCCCAACTCCGCCCACCAGCATCCTAATAAGGAAATAACAGAGAGAATACGGCAGACAGAGTGGGAGGGTCGTCACAGTAGGTATGTATGGCAGGACCAAATTGGAGCGATAGCTAGGAGCAAGCCCATGTAATGGTTTGTAGGTTAGCAGTAAAAGCTTTATATCAGCCCTAGCCTTAACAGGAAGCCAGTGTAGACAGGTTAGCACTGGAGTAATTTGATCACATCTTAAGGTTCTAGTCAAGATTCTAGCAGCCGTAATTAGCACTAACTGAAGTCTATTTAGTGCTTTATCCGGGTAGCCGGAAAGTAGAGCATTGCAGTAGTCTAATCTAGAGGTGAAAAAAGCATGGATTAACTTTTCTCCATAATCTTTGGACAGAAAGTTTCAGATTTTTGAAATGCTATGAAGATGGGAAAAAGCTGTCCTTAATAACATAGTCTTGATAAGTTTGTCAAAAGAGAGATCAGGGTCCAGAGTAATGCAGAGGTTCTTCACAGCTTTATTTGAGACGACTGTAAAACCATCAAGACTAAATGTCAGAACCAACAGAAGATTGCTTTGTTTCTTGGGACCTAGAACTAGCATCTCTGTTTTGACCGAGTTTAAAAGTTTTAAAAAATGCCACCATCCACTTCCTTATGTCTGAAACACAGGCTTCCAGGGAGGCAGTTTTGGGGCTTCACCATGTTTCATTGAAATGTACAGCTGTGTATCGTCCACATGCCTGTGAAAGTTAACATTATGTTTCCGAATGACATACCCAAGAGGTAAAATATAGAGTGAAAAAATTTGTGGTCCTAAAATGGAACCTTAAGGAACACCGAAACTTACAGTTGATTTGTCAGAGGACAAACCATCCACAGAGACAAACTGATATCTTTCCGACAGATAAGATCTAAACCAGGCCAGAACATGTCCGTGTAGACCAATTTGGGTTTCCAATCTCTCCAAAAGAATGTGGTGATTGATGCTTTCAAAAGCAGCACTAAGGTCTAGGAGCACGAGAACAGATGCAGAGCTTTCGTCTGATGCCATTAAAAGGTAATTTACCACCTTCACAAGTGCAGTCTCAGTGCTATGATGGGGTCTAAAACCAGACTGAAGCGTTTCGTATACATTGTTTGTCTTCAGGAAGGCAGTGAGTTTTCGTGCAACAGCTTTTTCTTTTTAAATGTGAGATGAATGGGAGATTTGATATAGGCCAATCATTTTTAATATATTCTGGGTCAAGGTTTGGCTTTTTCAAGAAAGGCTTTATTATTGCCACTTTTAGTGAGTTTGGTACACATCTGGTGGATAGGGAGTCATTTACTATGTACAACATAGGAGGTCCAAGCACAAGAAGCAGCTCTTTCAGTAGTTTAGTTGGAATAGGGTCCAGTATGCAGCTTGATGTTTTGGAGGCCATTACTATTTTCATGACTGTTTCAAGAGATATAGGATTAAAACACGTGAGTGTCTCCCTTGATCCTAGGTCCTGACAGTGTTGTGCAGACAACTGAGCTCTGAAGAAATATGCAGATTTAAAGAGGAGTCTGTAATTTGCTTTCTAATGTTAATTATATTTTCGTCAAAGAACTTCCTGAATATATCACTGCTGAAGTGAAAGCCATCTTCTCTTGGGGAATGCTGCTTTTTAGTTAGCTTTGTGACAGTATCAAAGCTAAATGTTGGATTGTTCTTAATCTCCTCAATTCAGTTACAAAAATAGGTGAGTGCTCTTAGATACTGCACAGTACTGTCTTTCCAAGCTAGTCGGAAGACTTCCAGTTTGGTGTAGCGTCATTTCCGTTCCAATTTTTTGGAAGCTTGCTTCAGGGCTTGCGTATTTTCTGTATACCACGGAGCTATGGCAACATTTTTTCTTTTTAGGGGTGCTACTGCATCTAGGGTATTACGGAAGGTTACATTTAGTTCCACAGTTAGGTGGTTAACCGATTTTTGTACTCTGACTCTGGCATCCTTGGATAGATGGAGGGAGTCTGGAAGGGCATGTAGGAATCTTTGGGTTGTCTGAGAATTTATAGCATGGCTTTTGATGATCCTTGGTTGGGTTCTGAGCAGATTATTTTGTGTGATTGCAAATGTAATAATATGGTGTTATGATAGTCCAGGATTATGAGGAAACACATTAAGATCCACAATATTATTCCACAGGTGTCACGATCGTCGTATGGAATGGACCAAGGAGCAGCGTTTATAGAGTTCCACAACATTTTAATAAAGAGGAACTCACTAAACAAAACAACAAAAGCACAAACGAAACGTGAAGCTACTGGAGTGCACAAAGGCAACTTACTGTAGACATAGAATAAGGTCCCACAAACACCAAAAGGGAAATGGCTACCTAAACATGATCCCCAATCAGAGACAACGATAAACAGCTTCCTCTGATTGGGAACCATATCAGGCCACCATAAAAATACAAATACCTAGACCTACAAACCCTAGACATACAAAAACCCTAGACAATACGAAACCGCTAGACAATACAAAACTAGCGTATCCACCTTTGTCACACCCTGACCTAATGAAAATATAAAGAAAACAGAGATATCTCAGGTCAGGGCGTGACAGTAAACCCCCCCAAAGGTGCGGACTCCCGGCCGCAAACCTGGACCTATAGGGGAGGGTCTGGGTGTGCATCTACCCTCGGTGGCGGCTCTGGTTCTGGAAGCCGCCCCCCTCTTTACGCTGATTCCTCCGCCTTTGTAGAACTGGACCGTGGATCATCGCTGGAGGCTCTGGACTGCGGATCATCGCCAGAGGCCCCGGACTGGGAACCATCGCAGGAGACCCCGGACTGGGGACCGTTCCTGGAGACCCCGGACTGTGGCAGTGAGTAGGCCCGAAGACATGTTGGACAAAACCCACTTAGCCGATGATGGCTCCGAAAGCCTTTTGGAGTGGGTCTGTGAACTTTTCCATGTGAATATTAAAGTCACCAAAAATGTGAATATTATCTGTCATGACTATAAGGTCCGATTGGACTACAAGGTCCGATGTTCATGAATAATGTATATTTAGAGGTTACTCATAAGTGGATAGTAATGTTAAGATCCACCTGTAACTAACTTTTTAGGATGATATTAAAATTCTGAATTCAACATGTGGTTAATAGCTAGCTAAGGTATTAGCAAATGACAACTCTGCAGTAGAGCTTATCACTCCCCCTAAGAGACCCCATCCCTGACTATCAATCAGCACGAAACACACACCAGCAGAGCAGATGTACTAGGTGAAGGAACCTGTCAGCTAGCCTGTGAGTGAGTGAGACAACACATCCATTATTTTCTCCTTCCTGACAGCACCACTAATCACCACGACCTGTGGCTCGGTGCTAACATGATCAAATGGAGGCCAGGCAGCCAGGCAGACAGAGTGGTATTTATATCAGCTAGGGAACTGAGAGGCATCCAGCCATATACCACCACGGCCAGGTAAACAAATATCACATAGGCCATTAATCCCTCTAATTTCCCTATCTTGTCTTGCCTTCCACTAGGCCCCTGCACACCTAGGGCTGTGTGTCCCTGCTCTATAACCAGTCTCTATGTATTGCTCTGCAGGGCAAAGGAGGGAAAGTTGCAGGGGAATGAAGGAAAGAAGGAAAACAACAAAGCCATTAAAAAGAGGGGAGCCGGTGAGTGGTTGTGCCATAAGTCATGATCGTCAGCACGGGCCTGGCGGTCTGTACCGTGGCCCGGTAGGCCGGGGCAGCGAGGTGTGCTAATGTGGATGACAAGCCGCCACCGCACTAGCTGGGGCTAATGGACAGATAAACCCCCCACCCTTCACAACGCCTCTGCTTGAATTCACATGCAAATTTGTCTGTGTGAAATGTTCAAGCACTTTCCCAGACATGATATGCCATTACAATCAGGACAGATTTCTGTAATTCTGTTAAAGTAGAAAGAGTTCTGTCATATATACAGTACAAGTCAAAAGTTGGACACACCTATTCATTCAGGGGTTTTTCTTTATTTTGTACTATTTTCTACATTTAATAATCTTTTTAATGTTATATTTTTTTAATTTCATCTTTATTTAACCAAGTCGGCCAAGTGAGAACAAGTTCTCATTTACAACTGCGACCTGGCCAAGATAAAGCAAAGCAGTGCGACACAAACAACAACACAGAGTTACACATGGAATAAACAAACATACAGTCAATAACACAATAGTAAAGTCTATATACAGTGTGTACAAATGAGGTAAGATTAGGGAAGTAAGGCAATAAATAGGCCAAAGTGGTGAAATAATTACAATTTAGCAATTAGAAACGTGAGTGTGTTATGTCCATCGTCGGAATGAGACCAAAGTGCTACGTGGAAGGTGTACATCTTCTTTATTAGGATGAACACCAAAAAACAACAAAATATAAACGAACGTAAGGTTCTGCAGGGCTCGACAGCTACTGTGCAAAAACAAGATCCAAAAACTGGAAAACAGGCTGCCTAAGTATGATTCCCAATCAGAGACAACGATAGACAGCTGCCTCTGATTGGGAACCATACCCGGCCAACAAAGAAATAGAAAACTAGAATGCCCACCCAAATCATACCCTGACCTAACCAAATAGAGAAATAAATAGGCTCTCTAAGGTCAGGGCGTGACAGTATCCCCCCCCCCAAAGCTGTGGACTCCACCCGCAAAACCTGACTCTATGAGGGAGGGTCCGGGTGGGCATCTAGCCTCGGTGGCGGCTCTGGTTCGGGGCGTAGACCCTGCTCCGCATGCTGATCCCTCCACTTCCGTGGAACTGGACCGTGGATTGTTGCCGGAGGCTCCGGACGTGCATCGTTGCCGGAGGAACCAGACCACGGATGGTCACCGAAGGAACCAGACTATAGATCTTCGCCGGGGACTCCGGACTGTGGATCATCATCGGAGGCTCCGGACCATGGATCGCCGCTGGAGAATCCGAACTGCCGACCGCCACAGGAGGCTCCGGACTGCCGACCATCGCTTGAGGCTCTGAACTGCCGACCGTCACTGGAGGCTCTGGACTGCAGACTATCGCTGGAGACTATGGACCACGGACCGCTGCTGGAGACTCCGGACCGTGGACCGTCTCAGGAGGTTCCGGACTGGGGACCGTCTCAGGAGGTTCCAGACTGTGGACCGTCGTAGGAGGTTCTGGACTGTGAAGCGTCGTAGGAGGTTCCGGACTGTTGACCATTGTAGAATGTTCCGGACTGTGAAACAAACGTCTCCGGAAGCTCTGGCCTGGGAACTGTCGCCGGAAGCTGGACTGGGAACTGTCGCCGGAAGCACTGGACTGTGGAGGCGCACTGGAGGCCCGATGCGTGGGACCGGTACAGGTGGCACCAGGCTGATGACACGCACCTCAGGGCGAGTGCGGGGAGGTGCACAGGACGTACTGGACTTTGGAGGCGCACTGAAGACACAGTGCGAAGAACCGGCACACATTGTATCGGAACAGTGACACACATCCCAGGGCGAGTGCGCAAAGGAGACACAGGACGCAGCGGACTGGGGAGGCGCACCGCAGGCCAGATGCGTGAAAACGGTGCACATGACACTGAACTGGTGTCACGCTCCTCAGCACGCCCGCTCTCCACCGCTCTCAACGCCAACACCTCTCTCCGGAATCTTGCGTCGAACTCCTCACTCGACTCCCTGACTGGCTCTGGTTCACCCCTCGGCTCTGCCGCCCACTCCGTGTCCCCCCAGTTTTTTGGGGGGGCTGCCTCTCGTGCTTGCGTCGAGTCCTATATTCTTGGTCTCGTCGCCGTTCCCCTCTCGCTGCCTCCGCCTGCTTCCATGGCCATTACCTCCTCCCAGGTCCAGGATGTCCTCCACTCCTGGGCACGCTGCTTGGTCACTTGGTGGTGGCATCTTCTGCTACGTCTGTCGTTGGAATGAGACCAAAGCTCAGCGTGGAAAGTGGACATCTTCTTTATTTGGATGAACACCAAAAAACAACAAAAGATAAACGAACATAAAATGTTGCAGGGCTATACAGCTACTGTGCAAAAACAAGATCCCACAAACTCAGGTGGAAAACAGACGGCCTAAGTATGATTCCCAATCAGAGACAACGATAGACAACTGCCTCTGATTGGGAACCATGCCTGGCCAACAAAGAAATAGAAAACTAGAATTCCCACCCAAATCACACCCTGACCTAACCAAATAGAGAAATTAACAGGCTCTCTAAGGGCGTGACAGAGTGATAGATGTGCAGAAGATGAATGTGCAAGTAGAGATACTGGGGTGAGATACTGGTTAATAAAGATGAAATATATATAATACTAATAATATAACATACTAATGAATAATGAAGACAATTATGGTCTTCTGTGAACAGCTTCCATAACGTTACTACAGCTATAGTTCAGAAGAATTAACCTAAATATTAGAAAGCTGTGTTTGACCGTTGGCGTGGTATGAGCTACAGAACAGTTAGCTAGCTATTCAACATGGCTTTACACTCATTAACGTAAGTTTCCAATCTAGAGCAGTTCTCACTTTTGTGAGAATGAACTAGCTAATGTTAGCTTTGTTGACGTTAACTAACGAACTAACGAACTAACGAACTAACGAACTAAGGACGATGACCTATCCAAACGGGATGTTACAACGAACTGAATCGTCAATGGAGGGCTTACTCTTTATATAGCCTGCTACAGCATGCAATACTATTAACTCACAAGGGGGCATAACATTACATGTGCAATACCATCCCATTTTGGAAACGTATGCCCCCTTGTGTATGGAAATGAATAGCTTGGATGGTAGCTGTAGACGGGATTCAAATGCATACTGGTATTAATACAGTGTAAATGCATGCCCTTCAGAATCCAAACACAATATTTCCACGCAGCAAAATGTTGAGTATAATCTTTCAAGTCAGCCTGATAAATTATTGAACAATTTGTGTACAAAGACAGCTTTAAATGTGAAATTAGGCTTGTATGACAGGACTTATACTGTATGGCAGTACTGTGTTGGATAATGCTTTCTCCAATATGTTTTTGTGGGTTCGATTACAGTCTAAAAATGTCCAGAAACAAATAACTTTCTTCTGAAACTCGTTAGTCAATTCTGGCAGCTTCATTAAATAGTACCAGCAAAACACCCGTCTCAACGTCAATAGTGAAGAGGCAACTCCGGGATTC
This sequence comes from Oncorhynchus nerka, assembly GCF_034236695.1. Lineage (NCBI taxonomy): Eukaryota > Metazoa > Chordata > Actinopteri > Salmoniformes > Salmonidae > Oncorhynchus > Oncorhynchus nerka. Next base: position 6,130,735 of record NC_088423.1, on the reverse strand, counting down.
TGGCCTTCTAGGCAAAGTTCCTCTGTCCAGTGTCTGTGTTCTTTTTCCCATCTTAATCTTTCATTTTTATTGGCCAGTCTGTCAAGAGGTGAGTGTAGCTGGTGCATAGAAGTCAGGCGCAGGAGAGCAGAGATGAGTGGACAAAGCACTTTACTAAGGTAATCATTTGCACAGAACGCAACCGCGTTACAAAACAAATGTCCAATGAACAAGTGAGGCAGCGCAAAGTACAAAAACCCTAGTACAAAGTATCGGCTGCCACAAAGAACAGGAAATAAAACAAAACCCTGTGCAAACCAGCTGGAAGCGTGCCAACCTTGTCAATAAACAATTTCAGACACAGACATGGGGGGAACAGAGGGTTAAATACACAACAAGTAATGAGGGAAATGTAAACCAGGTGTGTGGGATAACACACAAGACAAAACAAATGGAAAATGAAAGGTGGATCGGCGATGGCGAGAAGACCGGTGACGTCGACCGCTGAAATGTTTTAATGAATTTATTTGCAAATTATGGTGGAAAATAAGTATTTGGTCAATAACAAAAGTTTATCTCAATACTTTGTTATATATCCTTTGTTGGCAATGACAGAGGTCAAACATTTTCTCTAAGTCTTCACAAGGTTTTCACACACTGTTGCTGGTATTTTGGCCCATTCCTCCATGCAGATCTCCTTTGAGCAGTGATGTTTTGGGGCTGTTGCTGGGCAACACGGACTTTCAACTCCCTCCAAAGATTTTCTATGGGGTTGAGATCTGGAGACTGGCTAGGCCACTCCAGGACCTTGGAATGCTTCTTACAAAGCGACTCCTTTGTTGCCCGGGCGGTGTTTTTGGGATCATTGTCATGCTGAAAGACCCAGCCACGTTTCATCTTCAATGCCCTTGCTGATGGAAGGAGGTTTTCAGTGGTCTTGTATGTCTTCCATTTCCTAATAATTGCTCCCATAGTTGATTTCTTCAAACCAAACTGCTCACCTATTGCAGATTCAGTCTTCCCAGCCTGGTGCAGGTCTACAATTTTGTTTCTGGTGTCCTTTGACAGCTCTTTGGTCTAGGCCATAGTGGAGTTTGGAGTGTGACTGTTTGAGGTTGTGGACAGGTGTCTTTTATACTGATAACAAGTTCAAACAAGTGCCAATAATACAGGTAACGAGTGGAGGACAGAGGAGCCTCTTAAATAAGTTACAGGTCTGTGAGAGCCAGAAATGTTGCTTGTTTGTAGGTGACCAAATACTTATTTGCAAATTAATTAATTAAAAATCCTACGATGTGATTTTTTGGATTTTTTTTCTCATTTTTGTCTGTCCTAGTTGAAGTGTACCTATGATGAAAATTACAGGCCTCTCTCATCTTTTTAAGTGGGAGAACTTGCACAATGGTGGCTGACTAAATACTTTTTTGCCCCACTGTATTCCATAAACAAATCAGCCGTTTCCAGCTACAATAGTCATTTACAACATTAACAATGTCTTCCCTGTATTTCTGATCAATTTGATGTCATATGGACAAAAAATGAGATTTTCTTTCAAAAACATGTACATTTCTAAGTGACCACAAACTTTTGAACGGTAGTGTGTATATATTTTTTAATGCTTGTAAGACTTTTCTTTGACACGTTTTCTCTTCCTTTGAAATTCTTATCGGACAGAACATGGACACAATGCAATTGGGATCAAGAAGAATGTACGGATATCTTGTAGGACAGTTGCATTTGAAGTGTAAATTTTAACCTACATACTGTAGCAGTCAATACAAACTGAAATCTTTTAGTGTACAAATGTGTGCAAATGATCTTTTCAGATCTTCTCAGAAATGAATCAAGTCCATGGAATGGATATAGCCAAAAATATATTTCAAGAACTAGAGGTAGAGAGTCAAGGCAGGGGTGAGGACATCATCCTGCTATTTTGACAGTCCCTGAAGGACAATAGAGAAGAGGTATTTGCTCTTATTCCTTCCATTTCTCTAATGTATTTTGTTATAAAATTAGCAAGTGTAATAAGATCTTTGCTTTATTTTACTAGCACTCGAGATCACAGCAGCGATCCTGCTCTTGCCCTACCTCTTCATATTTCCAAGATGGCATAGCAGTCAGACGTCTTCGTCCTTCGTCCTGTCGTGTCCCTTGTATATATCGTTTTTTACATCTTTTTTTACATCTTTTTCTTCGCATATCTTTTAAAATATTTTGCTAAACCTCAACATCTAAATACTCTCCTGCAACCCACCTCACCCAATGTAGCGTGGATCTGCTGTTTTTTCCTAAAGTATCTATATTTACTTCGGATCTGGAATCCCTCAACTGAAGCTAGCCAGCTAACTACCAGCTATCAGTTAGCATTGCTAGCGGTCGTCAGCTAACCTTTAGCTCAGAAAGCTCTCGCCAGTTCGAACAACGCGACTCTAACCAGAGCATAACGGACCTATTATATTTATCCTCAGATTCCCACCGCAAACTGAACATTTTCATCTGGATCTTCACAACTAGCTAACTGCAACCCCGGATGACTACTCCTGGCTAGCGTTTCCATCCACTTAGCTTGAAGCTAGCCCGGCCAGAGATCATGTGCTACCACCGAAACATACTCCTGGGCTACAATATCCGGACCCCTTCTACAGCCGGTACGGCGCATGGAACCCCGCAGATCCCCCTACGACTGGAATACCGACATAATCTGCCTGAGGACTCAGGCGTGACGCCCGCTGAAGGCCCATTATGCTAACCAGCTAGGCCTGCTTAGCTACCTAGAGCTACTTGGAACCCTACTAATTCCACGACCGGTCTATCGACTTCAGCGCATGAAGAGGCAAAATCAGCCTTAACCCCATCGCAATGTCCCCCAAAGGCTAACTTTCTAGCCCTTGCTATCTGCTTGCTTGCTAACCCGGCCTGCTAACTGCTAGCCTGCCCCGGTCTACTAACTGCTAGCTTGTTTAGCCCCGGCCTACTAACTGTTAGCTTGTTAGCACAGGCCTGCTAACTGTCTGAATCGCCGTGTCCCCAGCCAGTCCAACCACACGACCCATATTTATATAGATTTTTAATTCGATTATACCTTCCAGTAACCTGCCTCACCCAATGTGATACGGAATCGCTATTATTTTGAATTTTTTGAACACATTCAAGAACCTCCAGAAGCTAACCAGCTAATTAGCTACAAGCTATTTAGTCATTGTTAGCCACTCTAGCAGCTTTTACCTTCTGCACAGCCAGCCCTGTTTTTTAGCCTGGATAATACTCGCCAGTCTACCAGTATCGAACTGTCTCTCCACGATTCCTGCCGTAATCCCTGGACCACTTCTTCTGATCTTCACAGCTAGCTTGCACCCAGTACCGAAGCTATCCCTGAGGCCCACCTCCCGGCCTACTCAGCTGTTCACCCGAACCCCACTCATACACTGCTAGAGCCCAATACTCCACCGGATCCTTGCTGTAAACTCTGGACCTTGGCTAACGCCACTGCCACGAAGCTAGCACCAGTTAGCCGTGAGCCAGGCACATCTCCCTGCTAGCAGGCACATCTCTCTGCCAACCCTGAGCAGACCCCCCCTACCACCCCCGGGCTACTAACTTTAAACGCTGTGTCGCTAGCGTAGTGGTGGCTTCCCTGTCCCATCTACTGCTGCCCCCTGGACATGTGATCACTTGGCTACATAGCTGATGCCTGCTCGACACTGCGATCACTTGGCTACATAGCTGATGCCTGCTTGACTGTCCATTCATCACGGTACTCCATTCTGTTTGTTTATTTTTTATCTGTCCAGGCTCTGTGTGTAGTTAATCCGACCCTCTCTGCCTAGTCATCGCCATTTTACCTGCTGTTGTTGTGCTAGCTGATTAGCTGTTGTTGTCTCACCTGTTGTTTTAGCTAGCTCTCCCAATCAACACCTGCGATTACTGCATGCCTCGCTGATTGTCTCTCTCAAATGTCAATATGCCTTGTATACTGTTGTTCAGGTTAGTTATCATTGTTTTAGTTTACAATGGAGCCCCTAGTTCCACTCTTCATACCTCTGATACCTCCTTTGTCCCACCTACCACACATGCGGTGACCTCACCCATTACAACCAGCATGTCCAGATATACAACCTCTCTTATCATCACCCAGTGCCTGGGCTTACCTCCGCTGTACCCGCACCCCACCATACCCCTGTCTGCGCATTATTCCCTGAATATATTCTACCATGCCCAGAAATCTGCTCCTTTTATTCTTTGTCCCCAACGCTCTAGGCAACCAGTTTTGATAGCCTTTAGCCGCACCCTCATACTACTGTTCCGCAGGTGATGTGGAGGTAAACCCAGGCCCTGCATGTCCCCAGGCACCCTCATTTGTTGACTTCTGTGATCAAAAAAGCCTTGGTTTCATGCATGTCAACATCAGAAGCCTCCCCCCTAAGTTTGTTTTACTCACTGCTTTAGCACACTCTGCCAACCCTGATGTCCCTGCCGTGTCTGAATCCTGGCTTAGGAAGGCCACCACAAATTCTGAGATTTCCATACCCAACTTCAACATTTTCCGTCAATATATAACTGCCAAAGGGGGAGGAGTTGCAGTCTACTACAGAGATAGAGCAGTCTACTACAGAGCCTGCAAAGTAATGTCATACTTTCAAGGTCCATACCCAAACATTTCGAACTAATAATTAAAAAAATTACTCTCTACAGAAATAAGTCTCTCACTGTTGCCGCCTGCTACCGACCCCCCTCAGCTCCCAACTGTGCCCTGGACACCATTTGTGAATTGATTGCCCCCCATCTAGCTTCAGAGTTTGTTCTGTTAGGTGACCTAAACTGGGATATGTTTAACACCCCGGCAGTCCTACAATCTAAGCTAGATGCCCTCAATCTTACACAAATCATCAAGGAACCCACCAGGTACAACCTTAAATCTGTAAACAAGGGCACCCTCATCGACGTTATCCTGACCAACTGGCCCTCCAAATACACCTCCGCTGTCTTCAACCAGGATCTCAGCGATCACTGCCTCATTGCCTGTATCCGCTACGGGTCCGCAGTCAAACGACCACCCCTCATCACTGTCAAACGCTCCCTAAAACACTTCTGCGAGCAGGCCTTTCTAATCGACCTGGCCCGGGTATCCTGGAAGGATATTGACCTCATCCCATCAGTTGAGGATGCCTGGTCATTCTTTAAAAGTAACTTCCTCACCATCTTAGATAAGCATGCTCCGTTCAAAAAATGCAGAACTAAGAACAGATATAGACCTTGGTTCACTCCAGACCTGACTTCCCTTGACCAGCACAAAAACATCCTGTGGCGGACTGCAATAGCATCGAATAGTCCCCGCGATATGCAACTGTTCCGGGATGTCAGGAACCAATACACGCAGTCAGTCAGGAAAACAAAGGCCAGCTTCTTCAAGCAGAAATTTGCATTCTGTAGCTCTAACTCCAAAAAAAGCACCTCCTCCCAGCTTCCCACTGCACTGAGGCTAGGTAACACGGTCACCACCGATAAATCCATGATTATCGAAAACTTCAACAAGCATTTCTCAACGGCTGGCCATGCCTTCCTCCCGGCTACTCCAACCTCGGCCAACAGCTCCGGCCCCCCCGCAGCTACTCGCCTAAGCCTCCCCAGCTTCTCCTTTACCCAAATCCAGATAGCAGATGTTCTGAAAGAGCTGCAAAACCTGGACCCGTACAAATCAGCTGGGCTTGACAATCTGGACCCTCTATTTCTGAAACTATCCGCCGCCATTGTCGCAACCCCAATTACCAGCCTGTTCAACCTCTCTTTCATATCGTTTGAGATCCCCAAGGATTGGAAAGCTGCCGCGGTCATTCCCCTCTTCAAAGGGGGATACACCCTGGACCCAAACTGTTATAGACCTATATCCATCCTGCCCTGCCTATCTAAGGTCTTCGAAAGCTAAGTCAACAAACAGATCACAGACCATCTCGAATCCCACCGTACCTTCTCCGGTGTGCAATCTGGTTTCCGAGCCGGTCACGGGTGCACTTCAGCCACGCTCAAGGTACTAAACCATATCATAACCGCCATCGATAAAAGACAATACTGTGTAGCCGTCTTCATCGACCTGGCCAAGGCTTTCGACTCTGTCAATCACCATATTCTTATCGACAGACTCGGTAGCCTCGGTTTTTCTAATGACTGCCTTGCCTGGTTCACAAACTACTTTTCAGACAGAGTTCAGTGTGTCAAATCGGAGGGCATATTGTCCGGTCCTCTGGCAGTCTCTATGGGGGTGCCACAGGGTTCAATTCTCGGTCCGACTCTTTTGTCTGTATATATCAATGATGTTGCTCTTGCTGCTGGCGATTCCCTGATCCATCTCTACGCAGATGACACCATTCTGTATACTTCTGGCCCTTCCTTGGACACTGTGCTAGCTAACCTCCAAACGAGCTTCAATGCCATACGCTAGTAAAACCAAATGCATGCTTTTCAACCGTTCGCTGCCTGCACCCGCACGCCCGACTAGCATCACCACCCTGGATGGTTCCGACCTAGAATATGTGGACATCTATAAGTACCTAGGTGTCTGGCTAGACTGTGGTCACATGGTGTCTCCCGCAGAAAATCTCGCGTAAAATCCTGAGGTAGCCATTTTTCCAATCGCTTCTTATGAGAAACCAATTGCCTCGACGGATATATTATCGAATATATATGTTAAAAACTCCTTGAGGATGGATCCTAAACAACGTTTGCCGTGTTTCTGTCGATATTATGGAGCAAATTTTTGTAAAGTTTGGCGTTATAGTTGCAGCATTTTCCGGTCGATTTCTCAGCCAAGCATGGTGAAGAAACGGGAGCTTTTTCGCCTACAAAAATAATATTTTTTGAAAAAAGGAACATTTGCTATCTAACTGGGATTCTCCTGAGTGAAAGCATCCAAAGTTCTTCAAAGGTAAATTATTTAATTTGGTTGCTTTTCTTATTTTCGTGAAAATGTTGCCTGCTGCCAGCAGAGCCTAGCATAGCATTATGCCATGATAAACTTACACAAATGCTTGTCTAGCGTTGGCTGTAACGCATATTTTGAAAATCTGAGATGACAGTGTTGTTAATTAACAAAAGGCTAAGCTTGTGTTTGAATACATTTATTTCATTTCATTTGCGATTTTCATGAATAGGAAAAGTTTCTAGGGGTATTTATGTCCGTTGCGTTATGCTAATGCATTTGAGGCTATGATTATGCTCCCGGATACGGGTTTGCTCGTTGCAACTGGTTAAACCTGTGTTTTCTGTCTGTCTGTGCCAGTTCGTCTTGTATGTTCCAAGTCAACCAACATGTTTTTCCCATGCTCCTGCCTTTTCTATTCTCTTTGCTAGTCCTCCTGGTTTTGACCCTTGCCTGTTTTCTAGACTGTACCTGCCTGCCTGATCATTCTGCCTGTCCTGACCTTGAGCCTGCCTGCCACTCTGTACCTCCTGGAATCTGAACTCTTGACCTTTTGCCTGTCCATGACTATTCTCTTGCCTACCCCTTTTGGATGTAATAAATATCAAAGACTCAAACCATCTGCCTCCCGTGTCTGCATCTGGGTCTCGCCTTGTGCCCTCATAGAAACCCAACGACTTTCACCTATATCTCCCAAACCCAACGACTATGACATATATCTCCCAAACCCAACGACTATCACCTATATCTCCCAAACCCAACGACTATCACATATATCTCCCAAACCCAATGACTATCACCCTTTTCTCCCAAACCCAATGACTATCACCTATATCTCCCAACCCAATGACTTCACTTACGACTATGTCTCTGAAGTTCAGAGCTTTTTTGCTGTCCACCAGGGCAGTGGCATCCTAAAAGAACCCCAAATAACAACGAAAGAAAGAAATCAAGACGGAACCATTAATAATATTTGATACAGTAACTGTGAACTGGTCATCTAGGTCACAATAATATATCACAATAATAGATTATAAATGTTTTTTTGTCACAAACACTGGATAGGTACAGTGAAATGTGTTGTTTTACAATGTCAGCCACAGTAGTACGGCACCCCTGGAGCAAATTAGGGTTAAGTGCCTTGCTCGAGAGCACAGACAGATTTTTCACCTTTTTGGCTTGGGTACTCAAACCAGCTACCTTTCGGTTACTGGCCCAACACTCTAACCAGAACCAGTGATTTAGGAGTTAGATACCTTGACGAGCTCAGACACATGGTGGGAGTTTAGCAAGTTCCTGATCCCTCCGTAGATGTTCCCTGGGATGACCATACCCTGCAGGTCAAACATGGGAGACGCGGATTCTGAAAATTCCCTTTCACCTGGGCTTGTCCATTTTAGGAGGGGGCAGATTGCTAATCAGAAATTTGGGACATGGATAATCTGAATCTCATTATCCACATAGACACGACCCTTAAATCTGAGATCAGCGTGTGTGATAAGCCTGTCAGAGGGGGTCTATTTATCAATGGGATGAGTAAAGTGTGTGTGTGTGTGTGTGTGTGTGTGTGTGTGTGTGTGTGTGTGTGTGTGTGTGTGTGTGTGTGAGTCAGTGCATGTGTACCATGCTTTTCAGCTGGTCAAAGTACTGGGTGGGCTTGTCCTCCTGAGCCTGCACCTCTGCCTCAGACATGCCATCAATCAGGTTATAGAGAAAGTAGGACACAGCCTCTGTAGACGGATGTTATTCACACACACACACACACACACACAGACACACACACACACACACACACACACATACACACACACACACACACACACACACACACACACACACACACACACACACACACACACACACACACACACACACACACACACAACCAAAATTAAACGCAACTGAAAACTGATGGATACAAGGACATAGGTTGCGGTTCCAGGACAATGGTTGTGTGCGTGTGTGTATAGTGCTGACAGAGGCCACACTGTGAGTGAAGTGAAAGGTAATGTGTATCGGGCGGGTGGCAGTGGATGACAGCCACTCTGGGGCGGCCGCATGGAGGAGACAACATGAGGAGACACGGAAAACTGCCTCCATCTCTCCCACCAGCACTGTAGCCTGGTCAGCCCCAACCAGATCACACACACTGACACGGAGCGACACAGACATGCTATACACACTGATAGAAAGATACACAGTCCTGACACACTCAGATGCAGGCTGTTTGTTCAGCGCTGTGTCAGCAGCCTGGGTCCATTTCCCCTGACAGAAAGGCTGTCTCTCTCGCCAGGCCACACAGTTTATCTAGGGCAGACTAGACATGAGCATGCACATACAGTATTCACAATGTAGAGTGAGAGTGTCAGCAGACTCCTGCCACTGTGCAGATACATATACTGTGAACCATGCACGCAGACAGAGAGACACTTGACTGTCAGATATCATTCTGTTCTTCTGGTCAGCTTGTCATCAATTCACAACTGATCTTACCAGCAGATCCTGTAGCTCCCTGAGAGAAACGCTCATCTTTGTACAGCAACTCTGTGACCTGACAACAAACACAACATTAGAGATGCATCTCAGACACACACATATACACACATTGCAGGGTCAGGCACTGAAAACCACAATGGAAATAAGCCTTAGACTTGATTTTGTTTTTATCCAAACAGCTTTTTGATGTATGTAAAAATATCTCTGGCTGGAGTCTCCCTGCAGGGGGCAGCAGAGGACAAGACATGACCGCTGTACATGTACACATGAGCCCGAGCCTTCATGGACAGGGGTGATACGTGGGCCTTCATGGACAGGGATGATACGTGCCCGGGCCTTCATGGACAGGGACGATAAGTGGGCCTTCATGGACAGGGACGATAAGTGGGCCTTCATGGACAGGGATGATACGTGCCCGGGCCTTCATGGACAGGGATGATACGTGCCCGGGTCTTCATGGACAGGGACGATAAGTGCCCGGGCCTTCATGGACAGGGATGATACGTGCCCGGGCCTTCATGGACAGGGATGATACGTGCCCGGGCCTTCATGGACAGGGACGATAAGTGCCCGGGCCTTCATGGACAGGGACGATAAGTGGGCCTTCATGGACAGGGATGATAAGTGGGCCTTCATGGACAGGGACGATAAGTGGGCCTTCATGGACAGGGATGATACGTGCCCGGGCCTTCATGGACAGGGATGATACGTGCCCGGGCCTTCATGGACAGGGATGATAAGTGGGCCTTCATGGACAGGGACGATAAGTGGGCCTTCATGGACAGGGACGATAAGTGGGCCTTCATGGACAGGGACGATAAGTGGGCCTTCATGGACAGGGATGATACGTGCCCGGGCCTTCATGGACAGGGATGATACGTGCCCGGGCCTTCATGGACAGGGACGATAAGTGGGCCTTCATGGACAGGGACGATAAGTGGGCCTTCATGGACAGGGATGATACGTGCCCGGGCCTTCATGGACAGGGATGATACGTGCCCGGGTCTTCATGGACAGGGACGATAAGTGCCCGGGCCTTCATGGACAGGGATGATACGTGCCCGGGCCTTCATGGACAGGGATGATACGTGCCCGGGCCTTCATGGACAGGGACGATAAGTGCCCGGGCCTTCATGGACAGGGATGATACGTGCCCGGGCCTTCATGGACAGGGATGATACGTGCCCGGGCCTTCATGGACAGGGATGATAAGTGGGCCTTCATGGACAGGGACGATAAGTGGGCCTTCATGGACAGGGACGATAAGTGGGCCTTCATGGACAGGGACGATAAGTGGGCCTTCATGGACAGGGATGATACGTGCCCGGGCCTTCATGGACAGGGATGATACGTGCCCGGGCCTTCATGGACAGGGACGATAAGTGGGCCTTCATGGACAGGGACGATAAGTGGGCCTTCATGGACAGGGATGATACGTGCCCGGGCCTTCATGGACAGGGATGATACGTGCCCGGGTCTTCATGGACAGGGACGATAAGTGCCCGGGCCTTCATGGACAGGGATGATACGTGCCCGGGCCTTCATGGACAGGGATGATACGTGCCCGGGCCTTCATGGACAGGGACGATAAGTGCCCGGGCCTTCATGGACAGGGACGATAAGTGCCCGGGCCTTCATGGACAGGGACGATAAGTGCCCGGGTCTTCATGGACAGGGACGATAAGTGCCCGGGCCTTCATGGACAGGGATGATACGTGCCCGGGCCTTCATGGACAGGGATGATAAGTGGGCCTTCATGGACAGGGATGATAAGTGCCCGGGTCTTCATGGACAGGGACGATAAGTGCCCGGGCCTTCATGGACAGGGACGATAAGTGCCCGGGCCTTCATGGACAGGGACGATAAGTGGGCCTTCATGGACAGGGATGATACGTGCCCGGGCCTTCATGGACAGGGACGATAAGTGCCCGGGTCTTCATGGACAGGGACGATAAGTGCCCGGGCCTTCATGGACAGGGACGATAAGTGCCCGGGCCTTCATGGACAGGGACGATAAGTGCCCGGGTCTTCATGGACAGGGACGATAAGTGCCCGGGCCTTCATGGACAGGGACGATAAGTGCCCGGGTCTTCATGGACAGGGACGATAAGTGCCCGGGCCTTCATGGACAGGGACGATAAGTGCCCGGGTCTTCATGGACAGGGACGATAAGTGCCCGGGTCTTCATGGACAGGGACGATAAGTGCCCGGGCCTTCATGGACAGGGACGATAAGTGCCCGGGCCTTTATAGACAGGGACGATGGTGGTTCCAAACTTCTTCCATTTAAGAATGATGCAGGCCACTGTGTTCTTGGCAACCTTCAATGCTGCAGAAATGTTTTGGTACCCTTCCCCAGATCTGTGCCTCGACACAATCCTGTCTTTGCGCTCTACAGACAATTTATTTGACCTCATGGCTTGGTTTTTGTTCTGACATGCACTGTCAACTGTGGGACCTTATATAGACAGGTGTGTGCCTTTCCAAATCATGTCCAATCAATTTAATTTACCAGAGGTAGACTCCAATCAAGTTGTAGAAACATCTCAAGGATGATCAATGGAAACAGGATGCACCTGAGCTCAATTTCGAATGTCGTAGCAAAGGGTCTGAATACTTATGTAAAGGTATGTGTTTTTTAGTTTGTATGAACATTTCTGAAAAGCAGTTTTTCACTTAGTCATTATGGGGTATTGTGTGTAGATTGATGAGCACTTTTTTGTATTTAATCCAGAGACGCAGCCTAAGTCATCCGCATGACATGCAAACATCAATAAACTCAACCTTCCTCCTGAGATGGAGATGGAGATGATGGCTGACTGATATCAGCTCAAAAACCCTAGGAAAGTCTATCTTCAACAATCCCTCAATTTCCCTTCAGCTATCTTTCCACAGTCATAACTAACGTACGTATGTGTGTGACTAAACAGAACCTCAAACACCAGTTGGTATGCCAGGCTTCCTGGGGGGTCCAGAGGGATGAGGGATGAGAGGAGAAAAAAGAGAGAGGAGGAGTGGGTGTAAAGTGTAAATATTTACATAATTACCCTCCTGCATGCAGCCAGCCGACAGACCCGAGGCTGGGTAGGGCCAGGGCGGGGCTCACAGCCGCCTCATTGACATGTCTCCCAGGGAGCTCCTGGGCAAGTGCTGGAGGGCTGCAGGTCAGGACCACTGACGGACTGACTGTGCCCATATGTATGAGGCAGCCAGGGCAGGGAACTGGGTGGCCTGCTGCAGGGAGAACAACGCTGCGGTTTCTAACTTACGTAAACACCGACGGAGGCCAATGCTAGGCACATGTAACATATGTAGCTATGATCATACGTCAAAAACCACATGTTGCCAAGGGCTTTTATGAGTCTGTTCAGAAACATGTCAGACAAGGCAAATGTCTGCACATACACAATGTAAAGAGAACCAGAGAACTGTAAAAACAGTTACCCCGTAAGAGAGCTCACCTTCTGAAGCCCTGGATCAGACTTCCTCTGATGTACTGTACTCAGGTCCAGGGCAGGGAAGGAGGGAGCAGACACTGGAGAGGAAGAGAGAAACAGAGACTGTCAGAGGAGTATGCTAAGTTGGATGTTATTAAGGAAGGCTTTGCCAAAGACCCATGAGAGAAATAAACAGATTTAGTTAGAGGACAAATGGGTAGAGGGCCTAAAACGTGATGAACGAACGGGCATCCATTATTTAACACGCCTCCACATCGTCCCCCATCGCTCTTTACCTCCACCAGTTTAGGCGCTTTGCTCCTTTGCTCCTCCTAACACAATCACACACAAATCACTTAAAAGGTCTGATGAGCGTGGAGTGTGGGAGCGCAGAACGAGAGAGTACAGCGGGTGAGCGACAGCGCTCTGATGGGGTAATTAGGCTCCAGGCAAAACAGAGGCCAGATGCAGATGAAGAAAGTCAACTCCCCGGTGCATCTGTGCTCCCTCAACAACCCAAATCAGAGAATGTGAGTTAGGTCATCAACAGACCTTGTGATATAGTAGATGTGTTTTGACGTGTTGAATGACCAGAGGAGGCCATTAACACAGAGATAAAATACAGATAGATACTCTCACATAACCAATAGTCTTGCCAGACTCCCACTGCTAGCCTCAGAGCTCACCTCAGAAGACAATAAACCCTCAGACTCCAAGGAGCAGCCCATCTCCTACGACAAATACACACAATTCACAAAACATGCCAACACAACAAACACCTAGAAATGTAACCGTGCACATGCTTCACTGAAAAACCTGCTCATACAGACAAAACTAACAGAAAGGAGCACACACAAACACACACACACACACACACACACACACACACACACACACACACACACACACACACACACACACACACACACACACACACACACACACACACCTTATCTTGGAGTGTGCAAAGCTGTCATCAAGGCAAAGGGTGGCTACTTTGAAGAGTCTAAAATATAAAATATATTTTGATTTGTTTAAAACAAAATTGGTTACTACATGATTACATATGTGTTATTTCATAGTTTTGATGTCTTCACTATTATTCTACAATGTGGGGGCTGTGCTTTGGCAAAGTGGGTGGGGTTATATCCTTCCTGTTTGGCCCTGTCCGGGGGTGTCCTCGGATGTGGCCACAGTGTCTCCTGACCCCTCCTGTCTCAGCCTCCAGTATTTATGCTGCAGTAGTTTATGTGTCGGGGGGCTAGGGTCAGTTTGTTATATCTGGAGTACTTCTCCTGTCCTATTCGGTGTCCTGTGTGAATTTAAGTATGCTCTCTCTAATTCTCTCTTTCTCTCTCTCGGAGGACCTGAGCCCTAGGACCATGCCTCAGGACTACCTGACATAATGACTCCTTGCTGTCCCCAGTCCACCTGGCCGTGCTGCTGCTCCAGTTTAAACTGTTCTGCCATATTATTATTGGAACATGTTGGTCATTTATGAACATTTGAACATCTTGGCCATGTTCTGTTATAATCTCCACCCGGCACAGCCAGAAGAGGACTGGCCACCCCACATAGCCTGGTTCCTCTCTAGGTTTCTTCCTAGGTTTTGGCCTTTCTAGGGAGTTTTTCTTAGCCACCGTGCTTCTACACCTGCATTGCTTGCTGTTTGGGGTTTTAGCCTGGGTTTCTGTATAGCACTTTGAGATATCAGCTGATGTACAAAGGGCTATATAAATCAATTTGATTTGATTTGATTTGATGAATACAAATAAAGAAAAAGCCTTGAATGAGTAGGTGTGTCCAAACTTTTGACTGGTACGTATGTATGTACACACACACTTGTTGCGTTTACACCCCACTCAGGCCCACACAGCTCTCTATATCTCAGTCCTCTAGGTAGGGTCTGTGTTCACCTGGTAATACAACACACCTGAATAAAAGATCAGGCCTGCTTTAATCCACCATTAAAATCTGCCTTAGGAGCCCCAGTCAGGGGTGGAGGTGGAGAAGGAGAGGGTAGCAGTAACCAGGTAGGGGACCTGGCCCACTCAGGCCACTTCATCTATCTCCATCATTCACCCCCCTCTCTCTCACAGCTTACTACCCCCTCTGCTTTCAAGAAAAAGATAAACAGCCGATTTGATGCTTTCTTTTCAATGAAGCCACAGTGTCCTCTCCTCTCCTTCTTTCTTACTTTTTTTATGAAAGAAAGGAGGAGAGCACCTGTTTTCCTGTTGAATAATCCATGATCCATTTGTGGGCGAGTCAGACATATGTGTGAAGTAGATGCGTACGTGATCTGGTTCTCACGTGAGCTTCTAGAATCAGCACTTTTCACTGATTCACACTGCGTGAGCTTCTAGAATCAGCACTTTTCACTGATTCACACTGCGTGAGCTTCTAAAATCAGCACTTTTCACTGATTCACACTGCGTGAGCTTCAAGAGTAAGCACTTTTCACTGATTCACACTGCGTGAGCTTCTAGAGTAAGCACTTTTCACTGATTCACACTGCGTGAGCTTCTAGAATCAGCACTTTTCACTGATTCACACTGCGTGAGCTTCTAGTATCAGGACTTTTCACTGATTCACACTGCGTGAGTTTCTAGTATCAGAAATGTTCACTGATTCACGCTGCGCGAGCTTCTAGTGTCAGAACTTTTCACTGATTCACACTGCGTGAACTTCAAGAGTAAGCACTTTTCACTGATTCACACTGCGTGAGCTTCTAGAGTAAGCACTTTTCACTGATTCACACTGCGTGAGCTTCTAGAATCAGCACTTTTCACTGATTCACACTGCGTGAGCTTCTAGAGTAAGCACTTTTCACTGATTCACACTGCGTGAGCTTCTAGAATCAGCACTTTTCACTGATTCACACTGCGTGAGCTTCTAGAATCAGCACTTTTCACTGATTCACACTGCGTGAGCTTCTAGTATCAGGACTTTTCACTGATTCACACTGCGTGAGTTTCTAGTATCAGAAATGTTCACTGATTCACGCTGCGCGAGCTTCTAGTGTCAGAACTTTTCACTGATTCACACTGCGTGAGTTTCTAGTATCAGAAATGTTCACTGATTCACACTGCGTGAGCTTCTAGTGTCAGAACTGTTCACTGATTCACACTGCGTGAGGGTGTGAAGGAGCGAGTGAGTAGCTTTTAAGTGTTTAGGGCAGGCCCTGGTTCAGTGGTTACTCTGTGAACTAAATCCAAGCATCAGGGTTATAAACAAGCTACATAAACTACATAGTAGAATTCATATTCTTTAAAATTTTAAGTAAAATTTGTTAATACTTAATACTTAGCTAACATTTAAAAAAATCTTTGTCCCATGTGCACTTCATCTTACAATTAAGGCATTAGTCACACTGTGGGAATATCTAGCCCTCTACTATTGCACAGGTGAGGCCTGAGACTGGCTGGATCACAGCAGAGGAACTTCATAGTGACTGACTAGAATGACTCCTTGAGCCTGAAGGCATCATCCTCTCGCCTTAGCCGTCCTGCTACACGACCCAGGCCAGACTACATGTCCACTGCTGCAGAGGAGACAAGATGAGATGCAATCTGACTCAACTGATAGACATAGAGATTCAAATGGATAATGAAAGAGAAGAGAGAATAGCCAGGAGAGATGAGAGAACCAGAGAGGGGTGAACTGGTTGCTATTTCCTACACTACTCATCTGTTCTT
Organism: Oncorhynchus nerka; assembly: GCF_034236695.1. Lineage (NCBI taxonomy): Eukaryota > Metazoa > Chordata > Actinopteri > Salmoniformes > Salmonidae > Oncorhynchus > Oncorhynchus nerka. The sequence continues at coordinate 6,114,213 of NC_088423.1, read as the reverse complement.
GAAATGAGTACCTCTCACTCTCTCCCTCAGTCTCTCTCCCTCTCCCAGTCTTTGTCTCTATGAGTACAGGTGACTGTGAAGATGTCAGATGGAATCACTTCTTGCTCCATTAATTACCACACAGTAACATTCACAGGGTGGAATGAGGGAGGTAGAGGAGGTAGTGAGAGCTGTGTTAGGGGCAGATGAAGAGGTAGAGTGGAGTTTGTTTGTAGGGGGGAGGATAGACTGGATGCCTGGTGGGAGTAGTGGGGGGCTTTAATCTGCACCATCCAAAACATAAAAGCCTCTTGGGAAAGTAGAGGCCGAACGGAGGCGGCCCGCCACACCACTTTATCGCTCTCCCTCTCTCCTCACGCCATTGTCACAAGTGATAAGCGCACGCACTCTGCTCGGGAATGACAACTCGGCCGTGGCTAGCGGCTGGTGGAAACAAAAGCAGAGCATATGCTTCCTCAAACAAGCCTGCCCAAATCCACACCTCATCAAAATGCTAAGTTTTTCTGCCCTGCTCCTGCCCGCCAGTGACACCTGTGGACAGAAAGTGACATGGCGCTTAATATTTCATGCCAGTGCACAGTGGTGCGCATAATCCAAAGTGAATTCCCTCAGAGCGCTCGCATTTACATGAAATGAAGTCACTCCGAATCAGTCACATCACCTCCACCACGTTGCCCCCCGAACAATTTCACACACACACACACACACACACGCGCGCGCACGCCGGCCCCTCCCCCCCTCCTGCAGCCATAGAGAGGCTGCATCATTCATGAGGACTAACAACGCAGAGAGAACCAGTGTGGAAAAGAGAAGTTTCTTTGTTTACACTAAACGGTTTGACAACTAAATGGATATCCGATGTGTTCAAACCAGGGTCCAGTCTGCTAGTACACTTCTGTGAACCTTCTGGAGCAGCCCATCTCATCTACAGTGTATTTAGAAAGTATTCACATCGCTTGACTTGTTCCACATTTGTAGTGTTATACAGCCTGAAATGAAAAAAATGATTAAATTGAGATTGTGTTACTGGCCTACACATAATAACAAATAATGTAAAAGTAGAACTATGTAGAACTATGTAGAACTATGTAGAACTATGTTTTTAGATTTTTCATTTTACAAATACCTACAAATTAAAATCTGAAATATCTTCAGTCAATAAGTATTCATTATTGAGATTGAAGAATTAAAAAAATAATGATGTGGAAATATTGTACATTCCAGGTGTGCTTAGAGACGTACCCAGAAAGACTCACAGCTGTAGTTGCTGCCAAAGGTGATTCTAACATGTATTGACTCAGGGGTGTGAATACTTACTGTATGTAAATGAGATATTTCTTCATGTAATTTTCAATTAATTTGAAACCATTTCTAAAAACCTGTTTTTACTGTCATTGTGGGGTACTATATATCATATTAATACATTTTGAATTCAGGCTGTAACACAACAAAATGTGTAATAAGTCAAGGGGTATGAATACTTTCTGCTAAAACAAGGACCTATAGATATCACTTTTCAAAGGCAGTATATTTAATGACATGAAAAAACACAAACATGGTCATTTTGACATGAATTTGCACTTGGACCATTTCAGTTCTGAAATACAGTCACAATACTGAAATACAGTCATAGTATCTTATATTGATGATGTAGTTTTTATCAGTATGTGAAAAACACAAGAGGTTGGTGGCACCTTAATTGGGGAGGACGGGCTCATGATAATGGCTGTAGTGGAGTCAGCGGAAAAGTATCAAACACATGGTTTTCATGTGTTTGATGTCATTCCATTCGCTCCGTTCAGGCCATTATTATGAGCCGTCCTCCACTCAGCAGCCTCCTGTGGTGAAAAACCCAATCACTGTTGGAAGGCTGATCTACTCTTAAAATTTAGTTTGACCCTTAGATGAACTCCTGTCTCCCATGAGCCCCTGTAGTTTCCTTCATAGCCACTGTAGCAGAATGACCTGTGCCCCCTCAGCCCCCAGGATTTAGTAGGGGGTTGGAGATTACACCCATCACGCTATCGTTCCCCAATCGTCCCCCAAAAGGAGAGTACAGTTTGATAGCCTGTCAACCAAAATGACTTCCAGTCCTAGGACTGTTTTAGTCTTGGAGGAGTTCCACTAAGAATGTAGTTGTCCTGTGAGTTTCCCTGACCTTTACTAGGATCTATTCCTAGAGGTCTCCCGAGAGAGGGAGGGTACATAAAACCCATATCTCTACCGAAGACAGACACAGGCAGCACTGGCCCTCAGAGCATCACATCAGGTTCTCACATATATATATATATATGCCTTTCTAACACAATGACTTAAAACCAATACCTCAACTTCTAAATTCTAGATCTTCAATCCCTTTCAAAATTCACACATTTTAGAACATCCATTTGAACATCTATTTCAAGCATCACAGCGCTAATTCCAGGAGTGCCCTTACAACAGACATTTAGGGTATTGGAGAGGGAGAGGGAGAGTTAGAGTGCGAGAGAGAGCGCAAGAGAGAGGCAGAGAGTCATTCTTTACGAAACGAGTGGGATAACCACAAAGGCATGGTTTCCATGGTTACCAGCATGCAGTGAGAGGTGAGAAGCCTGTGGGTGTCAATCATGTGAGTTACCTCACAGACAGCGACCATAATGCCCTGTGGTGGGTTAGGGATCAGAACCGGCGCCCACCAGGGAGCGGCATGGAGGCGTCACCATCCATAATCAGCTGTGGCAGACCTCCCTCCCTCAATCTGATCCCTGTCACTTTCTATGAGTATGGTTACATGTACACAATAATGCTATTATTGCGGATAGTTAGGTTAATATAATAGTTTGATTAAAATGTTGATATTCTTATCAAGAAGAACGATTTCCATAATAATCGTGTTTACATGGACACATCTGAAATCAGGCTACCTGACAGCACTCTGATAAATGCCCAAAATCTCCAATAAAACTAAACGTTCTACCACACGTTCTACCCTGTTATTTTTGGGAAGAATATTTGATTTGGTGTTACAGTACAGTACCAGTCAAAAGATTGGACACACCTACTCATTCAAGGATTTTTCTTTATTTTTACTATTTTCTACATTGTAGAATAATAGTGAAGACATGTAGAATCATGTAATAACCAAAAAAGTCTTAAACAAATCAAAATATATTTTATATTTGAGATTCTTCAAAGTAGCCACCCTTTGCCTTGATGACAGCTTTGCACAGTCTTGGCATTCTCTCAACCAGCTTCACCTGGAATGCCTTTCCAACAGTCTTGAAGGAGTTCCCACATATCCTGAACACTTGTTGGATGCTTGTCCTTCAATCTGCGGTCCAACTCATCCCAAACCATCTCAACTGGGTTGAGGTCTGGTGATTGTGGTGGCCAGGTCATCTGATGCAGCACTCCATCACTCTCCTTCTGGGTCAAATAGCCCTTACACAGCCTGGAGGTGTGTTGGGTCATTGTCGAATTTGTTGAAAAACAAATGATAGTCACCACTAAGTGCGAACCAGATGGAATGGCGTACCCCCCAGTCTCAATGCTGCCCCTCCACCCCCCAGTCTCAGTGCAGCCCACCCCCCAGTCCTCTGGAAAATCTCATTGTTTGCGAGATCAGACATATATCACTGTAATCTAAGTGTTCATTAGCAGAAGTCACTTTAATTTCAGCATTTAATCGATAAAAATGTCAACTGTATTAGATTACTTTCTTCAATTCCTCAAAAAATGAACACCATCAAAATAAAGTTGTATTTCTTCTCTTTCTTGTGATGTAAGCATCGAGATGATGCGTTAAATCCCAGACAAAGGTTTAGCGTTCATATACAGTGGCTTGCGAAGGTATTCACCCCCCTTGGCATTTTTCCTACTTTGTTGCCTTACAGCCAGGATTTAAAATATATTTTTTGGGGGTTGTATAATTTTATTTACACAACATGCATACCACTTTGGAGATGCAACATCTGTTTTATTGTGAAACAAACAAGAAATAACACAAATAAAACAGAAAACTTGAGCAAGCATAACTATTGGCTTTTCAACTGGCTTTTTTCTGGCCACTCTTCCATAAAGCCCAGCTCTGTGGAGTGTACGGCTTAACGTGGTCCTATGGACAGATACTCCAATCTCCAATGTGGAGCTTTGCAGCTCCTTCAGAGTTATCTTTAGTCTCTTTGTTGCCTCTCTGATTAATGCCCTCCTTGCCTGTGAGTTTTGGTGGGTGGCCTTCTCTTGGCAGGTTTGTTGTGGTGCCGTATTCTTTCCATTTTTTCATAATGGATTTAACGATGCTCCATGGGATGTTCAAAGTTTCAGATATTTGTTTCTAAACCAACCCTGATCTGTACTTCTCCACAACTTTGTCCCTGACCTCTGTTTGGAGAGCTCCTTGGTCTTCATGGAGCATCTTACTTGGTGGTGCCCATTGCTTAGTGGTGTTGCAGGCATTTCAGAACAGTTGTATATATACTGAGATTATGTGAAAGAGCACGTGACACTTTGCACACAGGTGGACTTTGTTTACTAATTATGTGACTTTGGAAGGTAATTGGTTGCACCAGATCTTATTTAAGTGCTTTAAAGCAAAAGGGGTGAATACATATGCAAACACCAATTTTCCGTTTTTTATTTTTCAAAAGAATTTGTGTCACCAATTTGGACTATTTTGTGTATGTCCATTACATGAAATCCAAATAAAAATCAATATAAATACAGGTTATAATGCAACAAAATAGGAAAAACGCCAAGGGGGATGAACACTTTTGCAAAGCACTGTAGATTCAACAGAAAGCCAATAAATCTCAATGAGCCCATTTCTGTCATTACCGGGGTGTTTGACAGGTCATTACAAACCTTTCCACGGTCGTAATGTTATTGAGAATAAACATTGAGTAAGAAAAACCCAGCAGAGTTGCATTTCTTGACACAAACCGGTGCGCCTGGCACCGACCACCATACCCTGTTCAAAGGCACTTACTGTTTTTGTCTTGCCCCTTCACCCTCTGAATGGCACACATACACAATCCATGTCTCAATTGTCTCAAGGCTTCAAAATCCTTATTTAACCTGTCTCCTCCTGAGTTTAAATGTATTTGGCTAAGGTTTATGTAAATTTCCGACTTCAACTGTATTTACTTGCTAAATAAATAATAACATAGAATAAACATACACACTTAATACTTGAGAAAAAGGTCCCTAACAGACTGACAACAAAGAGGGGGGGGAGAAAAAGGGACACCTATCATTGATACATTTTAGAACTAATCATTTACTGTGCACACGAACGGCCTCCAGTTTGGAGTAAGAAATCATGAATCTATTTATGTGGGAGTGTCATTGTTCAGCGTTTATCTCTGTCAGAACCAGCCCTCCATAGGAAGGATGTGGGTTGGCCTTTCAGCGGCACTCTTGTAAGGCTCTGATTGTCTGAAAGGGTGCAGAACCATCTCTTCTACTGTTGTTCACTCTGGGAGATGCTCCTGGGAAGACAGTCAGCCATGTCGACGGTTCCCATTGGTGATGAGAGTAGTATACTATGGTGATTTGAGAATAGTAGTACAGTAGGATGATTGGAAGAGCATTAAGGTGTTCTCACTTATATTAGCTTTTCTAGATATTTGACTTAAGACAGCTAATAAGCCTTTCCAGTGATTTTCCGAGAGGACAGTTTTCTCCTTTCTCCACCTCGTGTTGATATTCAGAGTTTGGACCACTTTACATGCGCAGCTGCAGCCTGGCAATGTTCTGGTCAAGTCTGGGAGGTGAGTTACTGTTCTTCACCTCGTGTTGAGGTTCAAAATTCCAACCATTTCAAACTTGTTGCTATGCTCCATGCTTTTATACACTCTGGCCGAAGGGGACGGTTCCGTCAGTCTGACACGCTCTCTGACTTCACTCGGGGCGTGGCTACTTACTATGCACAGTTTATAGGAGATAGATTATCTTATACCTCCTATAATCACATTCATATCTTAACAAAAATACTTGCTTCATTGTTTATATTTCATTTACAACATTAAGGATGGAAACTTCATACCTGTAGTGTAAATACTTTTCAAGTTACAGTATTTCCTTCACAACCTTTTCAATGACATCACAAAATAAAAACCAATATGACATTCGTTTTCTATAGATCATCTCTGACCGTTCCCCACGTTCTTGTTAGAATTAGTTTTGGTGGGAAAAATCTGCTAACAAAGAACATTCCTTGGTGGATATCTTGATCCCCTCTCCTTTAATTTACGGCAGGGTGTGAGCTGTCAACCGGCCCATTTACCTCCTCCTCCCCTATTTGTTTGAGGGAGGGCCTGGCTACTGTCATCCACCGCCAAGCTGATCTGACCCATTCTGATCCTCACAGGACAGTCATGACACCTTCCAACAGGACAACAAACCCAAGCACACAGCCAAGGAAACGCAGGAGTGGCTTCGAGACAAGTCTCTGAATGTCCTTGAGTGACCCAGCCAGAACCTGAACTTGAACCCGATCGAACATCTCTGGAGAGACCTGAAAATAGCTGTGCAGCTCCCATCCAACCTGACAGAGAAAATAGCTCCCATCCAACCTGACAGATCTTGAGAGGATCTGCAGCAATGAATGGGAGAAACTCCACAAATACAAGCATGCCAAGCTTGTAGCGTCACACCCAACAAGACACAAGGCTGTAATATCCGCCAAAGGTGCTTCAACAAAGCACTGAGTAAAGGCTCTGAAAACATATGTAAATGTAATATTTCATTTTGTGTGTGTGTGTGTGTGTGTGTGCTTTGTCATTATAGGGTATTGTGTGTACATTGATGAGGAAAAAAACTATTTAATACATTTTAGAATAAGGCTGTAACGTAACAAAATGTGGAAAAAGTCAAAGGGTGTGATTACTTTCCGAATGCCCTGTATATTGAACCAAAATATAAACACAACATGTAAGGTGTTGGTCCCATGTTTCATGGGCTGAAATGAAAAGATGCCAGAAATGTTCCATACGCACAAAAAGCGATTGTTTTGAGGGAGCGTGCAATTGGAATGCAGACTGCAGGAATGTCCACCGGAGCTGTTGCACGAGAATTGAATGTTAATTTCTCTACTATAAGCCACCTCCAACATTGTTTCAGAGAATTTTGCAGTATGTCCAACTGGCCTCACAACCACAGACCACGTGTACCAACACCAGCCCAGGACCTGCAGATCCGGCACCGGGGGGTTCGTTTTGAGACCAGCCATGTGGACAGCTAATGAAACATTTACATTTACATTTAAGTAATTTAGCAGACGCTCTTATCCAGAGCGACTTACAAATTGGTGCGTTCACCTTAAGACATCCAGTGGAACAGCCACTTTACAATAGTGCATCTAAATCTTTTAAGGGGGGGGGGTGAGAAGGATTACTTTATCCTATCCTAGGTATTCCTGAAAGAGGTGGGGTTTCAGGTGTCTCCGGAAGGTGGTGATTGACTCCGCTGTCCTGGCGTCGTGAGGGAGTTTGTTCCACCATTGGGGGGCCAGAGCAGCGAACAGTTTTGACTGGGCTGCGCGGGAACTGTACTTCCTCAGTGGTAGGGAGGCGAGCAGGCCAGAGGTGGATGAACGCAGTGCCCTTGTTTGGGTGTAGGGCCTGATCAGAGCCTGGAGGTACTGAGGTGCCGTTCCCCTCACAGCTCTGTAGGCAAGCACCATGGTCTTGTAGCGGATGCGAGCTTCAACTGGAAGCCAGCGGAGGAGCGGGGTGACGTGAGAGAACTTGGGAAGGTTGAACACCAGACGGGCTGCGGCGTTCTGGATGAGTTGTAGGGGTTTAATGGCACAGGCAGGGAGCCCAGCCAACAGCGAGTTGCAGTAATCCAGACGGGAGATGACAAGTGCCTGGATTAGGACCTGCGCTGCTTCCTGTGTGAGGCAGGGTCGTACTCTGCGGATGTTGTAGAGCATGAACCTACAAGAACGGGCCACCGCCTTGATGTTAGTTGAGAACGACAGGGTGTTGTCCAGGATCACGCCAAGGTTCTTAGCGCTCTGGGAGGAGGACACAATGGAGTTGTCAACCGTGATGGCGAGATCATGGAACGTGCAGTCCTTCCCCGGGAGGAAGAGCAGCTCCGTCTTGCCGAGGTTCAGCTTGAGGTGCTGATCCGTCATCCACACTGATATGTCTGCCAGACATGCAGAGATGCGATTCGCCACCTGGTCATCAGAAGGGGGAAAGGAGAAGATTAATTGTGTGTCGTCTGCATAGCAATGATAGGAGAGACCATGTGAGGTTATGACAGAGCCAAGTGGCTTGGTGTATAGCAAGAAACAAGAAACTGAAGACTATTTCTGAAATAAAGCCCTTTTGTGGGGAAAACTCATTTTTAATGGCCTGGCCTGGCTCTCCAGTGGGTGGGCCTGGCATCAAAGTTGGTGGGCCTATGCACTCCCATTCCCACCCATGGCTGAGCACCCTGCCCAGTCAAAGGAAACCCATATATTAGGGCCTAATGAATTTATTTCAATTGACTTATTTCCTTATATGAAGTGTAACAGCTAAACCAAACATAGCTAGCTAGGTAGCCCTAGACCCACTCCAATTTGCATACCGCCCAAATAGGTCCACAGACGATGCAATCTCAACCACACTGCACACTGCCCTAACCCATCTGGACAAGAGGAATACCTATGTGAGAATGCTGTTCATCGACTACAGCTCGGCATTTAACACCATAGTGCCCTCCAAGCTCGTCATCAAGCTCGAGACCCTGGGTTTCGACCCCGACCTGTGCAACTGGGTACTGGACTTCCTGACGGGCTGCCCCCAGGTGGTGAGGGTAGGCAACAACATTTCCACCCCGCTGATCCTCAACACTGGGGCCCCACAAGGGTGCGTTCTGAGCCCTCTCCTGTACTCCCTGTTCACCCACGACTGCGTGGCCACGCACGCCTCCAACTCAATCATCAAGTTTGCGGACGACACAACAGTGGTAGGCTTGATTACCAACAACGACGAGACGGCCTACAGGGAGGAGGTGAGGGCCCTCGGAGTGTGGTGTCAGGAAAATAACCTCACACTCAACGTCAACAAAACTAAGGAGATGATTGTGGACTTCAGGAAACAGCAGAGGGAACACCTCCCTATCCACATTGATGGGACAGTAGTGGAGAGGGTAGTAAGTTTTAAGTTCCTCGGCGTACACATCACAGACAAACTGCATTGGTCCACCCACACAGACAGCATCGTGAAGAAGGCGCAGCAGCGCCTCTTCAACCTCAGGAGGCTGAAGAAATTTGGCTTGTCACCAAAAGCACTCACAAACTTCTACAGATGCACAATCGAGAGCATCCTGTCGGGCTGTATCACCGCCTGGTACGGCAACTGCTCCGCCCACAACCGTAAGGCTCTCCAGAGGGTAGTGAGGTCTGCACAACGCATCACCGGGGGCAAACTACCTGCCCTCCAGGACACCTACACCACCCGATGTCACAGGAAGGCCACTAACATTGAGTGGCTGCTGCCAACACACTGACTCAACTCCAGCCACTTTAATAATGGGAATTGATGGGAAATTATGTAAAATATATCACTAGCCACTTTAAACAATGCTACCTAATATATAATGTTTACATACCCTACATTATTCATCTCATATGTATATGTATATACTGTACTCTATATCATCTACTGCATCTTTATGTAATACATGTATCACTAGCCACTTTAACTATGCCACTTTGTTTACATACTCATCTCATATGTATATACTGCACTCAATACCATCTACTGTATCTTGCCTATGCCGCTCTGTACCATCACTCACTCATATATCTTTATGTACATATTCTTATCCCCTTACACTTGTGTCTATAAGGTAGTAGTTTTGGAATTGTTAGCTAGATTACTTGTTGGTTATTACTGCATTGTCGGAACTAGAAGCACAAGCATTTCGCTACACTCGCATTAACATCTGCTAACCATGTGTATGTGACAAATACAATTTGATTTGATTTGATTTGATTATTATCCATGCATAGTCACTTTACCCCCTGTATATAGCCTCATTATTGTTATGTAATTTTCTTGCATTCTTTTTGATTTGATTTATTTTCACTTTAGTTTATTTAGTAAATATTTCCTTTACTCTATTTCAAGAACTGCATTGTTGGTTAAGGGTTTGTGAGTACGCATTTCACTGTAAGGTCTACACCAGTTGCATTCGGCGCATGTGACAAATAACATTTGATTTGATCAATGAAAACATTAGGATGCCAATCCAGAATGGACCAGCTTGCCATCATTACACTACTTGTGTAAGTCGCTCTGGATAAGAGCGTCTGCTAAATGACTTAAATGTAAATGTTAAATGTACACTGTAGGGACCTGGGACTATTTGTCTTGGACAGACTCTGGTTCCTTTACGACCGATAGCTTCACTGTAAAGTCGGTCACTTTCTGCTTGTCCCTGTTGTTTGACGCCCGAAAGCAAACATTTCAAAAGCCGGATGATCCCCCTCCCCCCAGAAAACAACCATGTTTAACCTAAACAACGAGGAATTGAAGGGCATGAAGGGGTCAAACGACGGCGGGCGAGAACAAGAGAGAGGTAGAGGGGTGTTTGGATTGTTGGCAATTTAGATTAATTCCCAAACTTAACCGATCCGTGAAATATTACAACTTTACATCATACATTTGTATTTGTATATATTATGAAAATTCCTATTTTATATCTTATATTGTATTGTATCGATTTATTGTACGCTTACACCCCCAACGAGTGTTATTCTATTGATCCACCTCTGTTTCATTACATGAGGACAAGAATAAAGCATTTTTGTCTAGACATGCAGGTACTGTGTGACCTGTGCTGTACGCAGATCATCATCATAGTGATTGTTAACTCACGCGGCAACTTCATTAATGTAAGAAAAACACACATGAATGAAATGTGATGGTGCAATGAGACTTTTTAAACACCAATATAATGGGAAAGCTTTCACATACAGTATGAGCTTATCAACAGAGTTTGACTGAACAACTGTTGTCACCTGCTGCTGTATTTCCAAGAAAATCCAGTTGGGGAGGCTCTTGCCCTATAGAATTGGGTCAGATGAGGCGAGGGAGTAACAATTTCAACAAATTCCCTGGTTTTCCTGAAATCCCGGTTGGAGAATTCCCGTTATCAGTTAGCAGTGATGTAAAAAGTACCCAACTATCATAGAAAATTACTCAAGTAAAAGTGAAAGTCACCCAGTAAAATAATACGTGAGTTAAAGTCTAAAAGTATTTGGTTTTAAATATACTTTAGTATCAACAGTAAACGTAATTGCTAAAACATACTTAAGTATCAAAAGTAAAAGTATAAATAATTTCACATTCCTTATATTAATCAAACCAGGTGGGACAATTAAAAACATATATATTTATGGATAGCCAGGGGCACACTCCAACATCATTTACAAACTAAACATTTGTGTTTAGTAAATCTGCTAGATAAGAGGCAGTTGGGTTGGCCAGGGATGTTCGCTTGATGTGTGTGAATTGGACCATTTTCCTGTACTGCTAAGCATTCAAAATGTAATGGGTACTTTTGGTTGTGAAAATTGAATAAAAAGTGCAACATTTTCTTAAGGTACTGTATATAGTGAAGTAAAAGTCAAAGTTGTCACAAATATGAATAGTAAAGTAAAGTACAAATACCCCCCAAAACGACTTAAGTAGTACTTTAAAGTATTTGTACATAAGACCTTTACACCACTGTCAGGAGGGATATATACCGTATACAACAATGACAAGTTGCAATTCCTGAATTACAATTGTGAACAAAAATGATTGTTCCTGATGTAAAAAAATAGCCAGAAATAATCATATTAATTAAATTAATAAATGCCACCAATCTTCTTGTTCAACCCTCACCCTGTTCCGAGGCTAAGCATTGGGGCCCTAGAATGTTTTGTCAACAACATAGAGCAGGTCTTCATCACTAAAGTCAGACTGTCATTACTGATATGATTTACACAATACCCCCTCATTGGTAAATGCTCAACCTGTCAGATGTCTGCCCCAAGCTGCTGTTGTTTGTTTTTAACAAGGCTTGTTTCCTGTGGGACTGTAGGGAGAGGCTGATTGGCTCCTGCTAGGGGTCAAGCTGGGTAAAGTTCACCCAGATGGGGTGTTGGCAGGCGTGGGCCGACACCCAGTTGGTCACAGCAGAGCGTCAGAGCCGCATGGAGCGTCAGAGCCGGTGGAGGTACGATGAGGTTGACGTGTGCCATGCCTTCCCCGGATCACCAGGGTGACATTTGCCCCCGCAGCCACAGCCCCCATCTCCCCACCCCATGCTGCATGGCACGCCACCCTGCGTTGTGTTACCCAACTGACAGGTGACAGTAAACAGGCCCTGCCTGCCAGGCACGTCCAACCCTGCAGGAGCTGTCCTCTCCCTGTCTACTCCGGCCCGTCTAGAGCCGCCCGTCTGCCCACCCAGAGAGGACCAGGGGCAGGGGAGCAGGGGGAGGGCGCTTTGGCAAGTCATGGTGGCACAGCTCAACCTGATGGCACAAATGCCAAACAACAGACAGGGCAGCCTGAGTCACCATGCCTTATCTTGAGAGAGATTAAACCAGAGTCCCACCATGGACAGGTCTAGTAGGAGAGGGAAACGTAACTCTTTTGAATGATGAATGTGTTTCCTAATGGCCCAATGAGTGATGCTGCTGCTGCTGCTGCTACTGATGCTGCTGCTACTGATATGGATGCTGCTGCTGTTGCTGCTGATGCTACTGATGCTGCTACTGATGCTGATGCTGCTACTGATGCTGCTGATGCTGTTAATGATGCTGATGCTGCTACTGGTGCTGCTGCTGTTGCTACTGATGTTGCTACTGATGCTGATGCTGCTACTGGTGCTACTGAGGCTGCTGACGCTGCTGCTGCTGCTGCTACTGGTGCTGATGTTGCTATTGGTGCTGATGCTGCTACTGGTGCTACTGAGGCTGCTGACGCTGCTGCTGCTGCTGCTACTGGTGCTGATGCTGCTATTGGTGCTGATGCTGCTACTGGTGCTGCTGATGCTACTGATGTTGATGCTGCCGATGCTGATGCTGTTGCTGATGATTCTGCTGTGTGCTACTTGGGGATATGAGCACATTAAAACATTTGAGTTGCTTGTATTTTCCCTCTAGCTACCAGAGCACATATTTCCTCCAGGATACGTGCAGCTCCTATTCTTCAGTTTGTTTATGTATTATAGCGTATTCCCTGTGTATCCCCTATCAGTGCTGGTCTGTGAGATAACAGAGAACAGCCTAAAACACATACCACTGCCTTCCTTGTCTCTCCGAGATCACACCATCTCCCTCTTTCATCATTTAGCCAATGAAAATATTCCTCCTGATCATGCATTAAAGATAACCTGCTTTCTAACTGGCAGGTGATAACAGCAGACAGAGGGATAGAACAATTTAGAAAGACAGCACCTGAATAGGTGATTGTATTAATGTTAGTTCACCAGTAAGGTGTCAGCTGTGGGACTGTAGTAGCTCTCCAATCCTGTCCTGTAGGACCATGTCCCTTTATTTACCAATATTTATATTGGCCTGCTTAAGAATTGATTGCTGCACCAACAGCCCCCCTCCTCTTCTCCTGGTTCAGCACGGTGAGTGAACATGTGACAGCTCCGGAGTGATCATGACAGGCAGGCTCCAGTGTCCAAAGGGAACCGGGCCTTTTCTCCGGCCATGTGAGTTAAAAGTAGGACACAGCCAGGGGGGGAAGAGGAGGGATATCTCAAGGTCACTGAAAAATGAAGGAGGAAGGATGAGTTGCGCCACCGAGCAAAGTCCCCTCTCCACTCTCCTCCTCTCTCTCTCTTTTTGCTGAATGAACTGAGATATTTTTCCACAGCATGAACACATTTGTGTAAGTGATCTATAATTCATCACTATTATCCATTACTTACTTACTATTTTCACTTCTTTACTAAAAAACTTGTACCCTCAGTCTTCCTTTCCCTCATCGTCCACTAATTGATAACCTGGGCCAGTCGATTCATATGAACAAACGCCTTTCCCTCCTGCCCAGGACTGGAGGTTTTCCCATCTGTGTAGTGCAGCGTGAACTGTGCTAAAACACAGGTAGATAAAGCACTACCCTCTAAGTGACCTAAAGTATGTGTTGACAGGCTCTCCTGTCCAGGTGTGGTCCCAGCACTCAGGTTCTGGGTTGGTTATATCCAGAAAGTTTCAGCGCTCCTGTTTCTGTCCTGTGCCTACGCCAGTGCCATCCTGCCTGGTGGCAGCAGGTGTCTTTCTGAGAGTATCAATCCACCATCACGCCAACCCCTCGAGACTAAACCTTGACACTACTGTACCACATGACTCGATGCCACCCACACAACCGCCACGAGCAGGAGAGGGAGATAGAGAGAGAGGGAAGGAAGGAAGACATGAAGCACAAACAGATATAGAAAGAGAGATGTCTCCCTAAGAAGTGGTTTCTGTCCATCTGCATCAGGAAGTGTGAATGTGAAGACAGCAGGAGAACTTCCCCCAGTCTGAATGTGAAGACAGCAGAACTTCCCCCAGCGTGAATGTGAAGAAAGCAGGATAACTTCCCCCAGTGTGAACGTGAAAACAGCAGAAGAACTTCCCCCAGTGTGAACGTGAAAACAGCAGAAGAACTTCCCCCAGTGTGAACGTGAAAACAGCAGAAGAACTTCCCCCAGTGTGAACGTGAAAACAGCAGGATAACTTCCCCCAGTGTGAACGTGAAAACAGCAGGAGAACTTCACCCAGTGTGAATGTGAAGACAGCAGGAGAACTTCCCCCAGTGTAAACGTGAAAACAGCAGGATAACTTCCCCCAGTGTGAACGTGAAAACAGCAGGAGAACTTCACCCAGTGTGAATGTGAAGACAGCAGGAGAACTTCCCCCAGTGTGAACGTGAAAACAGCAGGAGAACTTCCCCCAGTGTGAACGTGAAAACAGCAGGATAACTTCCCCCAGTGTGAACGTGAAAACAGCAGGAGAACTTCACCCAGTGTGAATGTGAAGACAGCAGGAGAACTTCCCCCAGTGTGAACGTGAAGACAGCAGGAGAACTTCACCCAGTGTGAATGTGAAGACAGCAGGAGAACTTCACCCAGTGTGAGGACAGTTGTTTGCCTCAGAGACCCCAGTGAGCTCAAGTGTCACATACAGTTGAAATCGGAAGTTTACATATACCTTAGCCAAATACATTTAAACTCAGTTTTTCACAATTCCTGACATTTAATGCAAGTAAAAATTCCCTATCTTAGGTCAGTTAGGATCACCACTTTATTTTAGAATGTGAAATGTCAGAATAATAGCTCAGAGAAAGATTTATTTCAGCTTTTATTTCATTCATCCCTTTCCAGTGAGTCAGAAGTTTACATACACTCAATTAGTATTTGCTAGCATTGCCTTTAAATTGTTTAACTTGGGTCAAACATTTCGGGCAGCCTTCCACAAGCTTCCCACAATAGGTTGGGTGAATTTTGGCCCATTCCTCCTGACAGAGCTGGTGTAACTGAGTCAGGTTTGTAGGCCTCCTTGCTCGCAAACGCTTTTTCAGTTCTGCCCACACATTTTCTATAGGATTGAGGTCAGGGCTTTGTGATGGCCACTCCAATAACTTGACATTGTTGTCTTTAAGCCATTTTGCCACAATATTGGAACTATGCTTGGGTCATTGTCTATTTGGAAACCTCATTTGCGACCAAGCTTTAACTTCCCGACTGATGTCTTGAGATGTTGCTTCAATGTATCCACATAATTTTCCTCCTTCATGATGCCATCTCTTTTGTGAAGTGCACCAGTCCCTCCTGCAGCAAGCACCCCCGCAACATGATGCTGCCACCCCCGGTTGGGATGGTGTTCTTCGGCTTGCAAGCTTCAACCTTCTTCCTCCAAACATAATGATGGTTACGGCCAAACAGTTCTATTTTCGTTTCATCAGGCCAGAGGACATTTCTCCAAAAAGTATGATCTTTGTCCCCATGTGCAGTTGCAAACCGTAGTCTGCCTTTTTTATGGCGGTTTTGGAGCAATGGCTTCTTCCTTGCTGAGCGGCCTTTCAGGTTATGTCGATATAGGACTTGTTTTACTGTGGATATATATACTTTTGAAACCTGTTTCCTCCAGCATCTTCACAAGGTCCTTTGCTGTTGTTCTGGGATTGATTGGCACTTTTCCCACTAAAGTACGTTCATCTCTAGGAGACAGAATGCGTATCCTTCCGGAGCGGTATGAAGGCTGCGTGGTCCCATGGTGTTTATACTTGCGTGCTATTGTTTGTACAGATGAACGTGGTACCTTCAGGCGTTTGTAAATTGCTCCCAAGGATGAACCAGACAAGTGGAGGTCAACAATTTATTTTCTGAGATCTTGGCTGATTTCTTTTGATTTTTCCATCATGTCAAGCAAAGAGGCACTGAGTTTGAAGGTAGGCCTTGAAATACATCTACAGGTACACCTCCAATTGACTCAAAGGATGTCAATTAGCCTATCAGAAGCTTCTAAAGCCGTGACATCATTTTCTGGAATTGTCCAAGCTGTTTAGGCACAGTCAACTTAGTGTATGTAAACTTCTGACCCACTGGAATTATGATGCATTGAATTATAAGTGAAATAATCTGTCTGTAAACAATTGTTGGAAAAATGACTTGGGTCATGCAAAAAGTAGATATACTAACCGACTTGCCAAGACTATAGTTGGTTAACAAGAAATTTGTGGAGTGGTTGAAATACGAGTTTTAATGACTCCATCTTAAGTGTATGTAAACTTCCGACTTGTTTGAAGATCGCATATGAAAATCGCAGTTTGAGCTGGTGGTGGAGCTGGGTGGTTGAGCTGGGTAGGTAAGCTGGTGGTTGAGCTGGGTGGTTGAGCTGGTGGCAAAAGGAGACACTCCAAACACAGTGATGACACCAGGGGCAGGCAGCATCGGCTGTGTGTGTGTGTCTGTGTCTGTGTGTGTTTGTCTATATGGTGACTGTGGAAATGGAGACAGTAACAACTGCTGGTGGTGTCTCTTAGAGAGGATTCTCTGGGCTACACCTTTAACTCCCCCTTACCCTGTAGCCCCAGGCCCAGCCATAAGCAGCCCGACTGATGAGCCATGCTCCTTAGAGACAGAGAAAGAGAATGAGAGAGAAAGAGAAAGAGACAGAGAAAAATGTCCTGCTGTGTGCTACCTATATCCCCCACTAGAATCCCCATACTTAAATGAATACAGCTTCTCCATCCTGGAGGGGGAAATCAATCATTTCCAGGCCCAGGGACATGTACTAGTCTGTGTACTAGTCATTAACAGCAGTCTCATACATTTCCTCAGTGAAAACAATGTACTGAGCAAATGTCAAATTGGCATTTTACCAAATTATCGTACGACAGACCACGTATTCACCCTGCACACCCCAATTGACAATCAAACAAACCAAAACAAAGGAAAAGTCTTCTCATGCTTTGTTAATTTTAAAAAAGCCCCACCCTCTTCAACATACAGCATATATCAATGAATTGGCGAGGGCACTAGAAAAGTCGGCCTCACTCTACTAGAATCTGGAGTCAAATGTCTACTGTTTGCTGATGATCTGGTGCTTCTGTCACCAACCAAGGAGGGCCTACAGCAGCACCTATATCTTCTGCACAGATTCTGCCAGACAAAACAATAAACAAACCGTGAAGCTAAAAGCTATGTGCCCTAAACAAAGTCAACTTCCCACAAAAACAGGTGGAAAAAGGGCTACCTAAGTATGGTTCTCAATCAGCGACAACGATAGACAGCTGTCCCTGATTGAGAACACTAACCGGCCAAAACATAGAAATGCAAATAATAGAACATAAGTATACACACCTCAAATCATACCCTGAACAAACCAAATAAGGACATAAAAAAGATCTCTAAGGTCAGGGCGTGACAAGATACACTTTTCAATTCCTCTTTTTATAAATATATACTGTACATTGAGATAGGCAAATCTATCTCTGCGTCTCTCCTGTTTCCCTCGGACACATATACATGGTATCTTTTCCTCTCTCAAATACATACCAACCACACATTCTAAACCATATACAGTGTCTCCTCTTTATACCAACCCCACACTCTAAACCATATACGGTGTCTCCTCTATATACCAACCACACATTCTAAACCATATACATTTTCTCCTCTTTGTACCAACCACACATTCTAAACCATATACGGTGTCTCCTCTATATACCAACCACACATTCTAAACCATATACAGTGTCTCCTCTTTATACCAACCACATTCTAAACCATATACAGTGTCTCCTCTTTATACCAACCACACATTCTAAACCATATACAGTGTCTCCTCTTTATACCAACCACACATTCTAAACCATATACAGTGTCTCCTCTTTATACCAACCACACATTCTAAACCATATACAGTGTCTCCTCTTTATACCAACCACACATTCTAAACCATATACAGTGTCTCCTCTTTATACCAACCACACATTCTAAACCATATACAGTGTCTCCTCTTTATACCAAACACATTCTAAACCATATACAGTGTCTCCTCTTTATACCAACCACACATTCTAAAAACCATATACGGTGTCTCCTCTATATACCAACCACACATTCTAAACCATATACAGTGTCTCCTCTATATACCAACCACACATTCTAAACCATATACGGTGTCTCCTCTATATACCAACCACACATTCTAAACCATATACAGTGTCTCCTCTATATACCAACCACACATTCTAAACCATATACAGTGTCTCCTCTATATACCAACCACACATTCTAAACCATATACAGTGTCTCCTCTTTATACCAACCACACATTCTAAACCATATACAGTGTCTCCTCTTTATACCAACCACACATTCTAAACCATATACGGTGTCTCCTCTATATACCAACCACACATTCTAAACCATATACAGTGTCTCCTCTTTATACCAACCACACATGCTAAACCATATACGGTGTCTCCTCTATATACCAACCACACATTCTAAACCATATACAGTGTCTCCTCTTTATACCAACCACACATGCTAAACCATATACAGTGTCTCCTCTTTATACCAACCACATTCTAAACCATATACGGTGTCTACTCCTCTTTTTACCAACTTTCACCCTGTGGATTTCTCCTTTGTATTTCTTTCCCACGTTTGAGACCCTTTGTGGACGTACAGCAACTTTCTTTCTTTCTTCTTTCTCTCTCTCTCCGTATCTCATCTCCCTCTGTGCGCTCCTATGTGAGGAGTGACTCACACCATCCTTCACTGATCCCAAAACACAGTGACATTCAACCCCATGCAAGGATCATTAGCGCCATCATTATAATGATATTAGGACAGTGGAGCAGTTTGCGCTCCAACAACTACTGTAGCACACTGACTGCGTGGAATCTGTCTATGTCTCTACTCATCAGGGTCTTCAGAGAGGCTGCATTCCTCTCCCGCCTGGCGGAGCGTGATGGATGGATGGCAAAGGGGAGATGTGTTTGTTTACTCAAACCTTTGTCTTATAGCCGTGCAGACCTGTGTAATCTTGGGGATCGTGTGACAGATACCCCTGGGTCCCTCTCCTTAATGACTCCGCAGAAGGGGTGGTTAAATCTGCCTTGAGTGAGGGAGAGGGAATCGAGGGAGGATGGAGGGGGGTGTGGAGGGGGCAGTGTATGCCCATTCTAACGATGCCCCAGGCCTGGTCACCTGAGAATTAAGTCTGCCTCCCTGGTCAGCGGCTCTCATTCGCCTCTCTTCCAACGCAATGTGCTATATTCATCTCAGATAGACACACACATACAAGCTAACTCGCCTAAGTCTCTCTCCGTGTGTGCAGATGTTGTGAGTGAAGACAGTTATGGTTGTTACTAATGGAGAAGAACATAGTTGTACTGCCCAACACTTTGTTCTCTTATTCCTTCACAAGTGACATAAGACCAAGTCAACAGTGTTCAGGGAACATGGAGCCCTTATTATCAAGTCTATGTGAAGGACAGAGGTCAGGGAACATGGAGCCCTGATTATCAAGTCTATGTGAGGGACAGTGGTCAGGGAACATGGAGCCCTGATTATCAAGTCTATGTGAAGGACAGAGATCAGGGAACATGGAGCCCTTATTATCAAGTCTATGTGAGGGACAGTGGTCAGGGAACATGGAGCCCTTATTATCATGTCTATGTGAGGGACAGAGATCAGGGAACATGGAGCCCTTATTATCAAGTCTATGTGAAGGACAGAGATCAGGGAACATGGAGCCCTGATTATCAAGTCTATGTGAGGGACAGAGATCAGGGAACATGGAGCCCTTATTATCAAGTCTATGTGAAGGACAGAGATCAGGGAACATGGAGCCCTGATTATCAAGTCTATGTGAGGGACAGAGATCAGGGAACATGGAGCCCTGGTTATCAAGTCTATGTGAGGGACAGTGGTCAGGGAACATGGAGCCCTTATTATCAAGTCTATGTGAGGGACAGAGATCAGGGAACATGGAGCCCTTATTATCAAGTCTATGTGAGGGACAGTGGTCAGGGAACATGGAGCCCTTATTATCAAGTCTATGTGAGGGACAGTGGTCAGGGAACATGGAGCCCTTATTATCAAGTCTATGTGAAGGACAGAGATCAGGGAACATGGAGCCCTTATTATCAAGTCTATGTGAAGGACAGAGATCAGGGAACATGGAGCCCTGATTATCAAGTCTATGTGAGGGACAGAGATCAGGGAACATGGAGCCCTTATTATCAAGTCTATGTGAAGGACAGAGATCAGGGAACATTGAGCCCTTATTATCAAGTCTATGTGAAGGACAGAGATCAGGGAACATGGAGCCCTGATTATCAAGTCTATGTGAGGGACAGTGGTCAGGGAACATGGAGCCCTGATTATCAAGTCTATGTGAAGGACAGAGATCAGGGAACATGGAGCCCTGATTATCAAGTATATGTGAGGGACAGTGGTCAGGGAACATGGAGCCCTGATTATCAAGTCTATGTGAGGGACAGAGGTCAGGGAACATGGAGCCCTGATTATCAAGTCTATGTGAGGGACAGTGGTCAGGGAACATGGAGCCCTGATTATCAAGTCTATGTGAGGGACAGTGGTCAGGGAACATGGAGCCCTGATTATCAAGTCTATGTGAAGGACAGAGATCAGGGAACATGGAGCCCTTATTATCAAGTCTATGTGAGGGACAGTGGTCAGGGAACATGGAGCCCTGATTATCAAGTCTATGTGAAGGACAGAGATCAGGGAACATGGAGCCCTTATTATCAAGTCTATGTGAGGGACAGTGGTCAGGGAACATGGAGCCCTGATTATCAAGTCTATGTGAAGGACAGAGATCAGGGAACATGGAGCCCTTATTATCAAGTCTATGTGAGGGACAGTGGTCAGGGAACATGGAGCCCTGATTATCAAGTCTATGTGAAGGACAGAGATCAGGGAACATGGAGCCCTTATTATCAAGTCTATGTGAGGGACAGTGGTCAGGGAACATGGAGCCCTTATTATCAAGTCTATGTGAAGGACAGAGATCAGGGAACATGGAGCCCTGATTATCAAGTCTATGTGAAGGACAGAGATCAGGGAACATGGAGCCCTGATTATCAAGTCTATGTGAGGGACAGTGGTCAGGGAACATGGAGCCCTGATGATCAAGTCTATGTGAAGGACAGAGATCAGGGAACATGGAGCCCTTATTATCAAGTCTATGTGAAGGACAGTGATCAGGGAACATGGAGCCCTGATTATCAAGTCTATGTGAAGGACAGAGATCAGGGAACATGGAGCCCTTATTATCAAGAGCCCTGATTATCTATGATTATCAAGAAGGGACAGTGGTCAGGGAACATGGAGCCCTGATTATCAAGTCTATGTGAGGGACAGAGATCAGGGAACATGGAGCCCTTATTATCAAGTCTATGTGAAGGACAGAGATCAGGGAACATGGAGCCCTGATTATCAAGTCTATGTGAGGGACAGAGATCAGGGAACATGGAGCCCTTATTATCAAGTCTATGTGAGGGACAGTGGTCAGGGAACATGGAGCCCTTATTATCAAGTCTATGTGAAGAACAGAGATCAGGGAACATGGAGCCCTTATTATCAAGTCTATGTGAGGGAGGGAACATGGAGCCCTTATTATCAAGTCTATGTGAGGGACAGTGAGCCCTGATTATCAAGTCAGTGAAGGACAGAGATCAGGGAACATGGAGCCCTTATTATCAAGTCTATGTGAGGGACAGTGGTCAGGGAACATGGAGCCCTTATTATCAAGTCTATGTGAGGGACAGTGGTCAGGGAACATGGAGCCCTTATTATCAAGTCTATGTGAGGGACAGAGATCAGGGAACATGGAGCCCTTATTATCAAGTCTATGTGAAGGACAGAGATCAGGGAACATGGAGCCCTGATTATCAAGTCTATGTGAGGGACAGTGGTCAGGGAACATGGAGCCCTTATTATCAAGTCTATTATCAGGGAACATGGAGCCTGATGATCAAGTCTATGTGAAGGACAGAGATCAGGGAACATGGAGCCCTTATTATCAAGTCTATGTGATCAGGGAACATGGAGGAGTCAGTGAGTCAGGGAACATGGAGCCCTTATTATCAAGTCTATGTGAGGGACAGAGATCAGGGAACATGGAGCCCTGATTATCAAGTCTATGTGAGGGACAGTGGTCAGGGAACATGGAGCCCAGTGGTCAGGAACATGGAGCCCCTATTATCAAGTCTATGTGAGGGACATGTGAGGGTCAGGGAACATGGAGCCATGGAGCCCTTATTATCAAGTCTATTAGTGGTCAGGGAACATGGAGCCCTTATTATCAAGTCTATGTGAGGGACAGAGATCAGGGAACATGGAGCCCTTATTATCAAGTCTATGTGAGGGACAGTGGTCAGGGAACATGGAGCCCTGATTATCAAGTCTATGTGAGGGACAGTGGTCAGGGAACATGGAGCCCTTATTATCAAGTCTATGTGAGGGACAGTGGTCAGGGAACATGGAGCCCTTATTATCAAGTCTATGTGAGGGACAGTGGTCAGGGAACATGGAGCCCTTATTATCAAGTCTATGTGAGGGACAGTGGTCAGGGAACATGGGGCCCTTATTATCAAGTCTATGTGAGGGACAGTGGTCAGGGAACATGGAGCCCTGATTATCATGTCTATGTGAGGGACAGTGGTCAGGGAACATGGAGCCATTATTATCAAGTCTATGTGAAGGACAGAGATCGAGGAACATGGAGCCCTGATTATCAAGTCTATGTGAAGGACAGAGATCAGGGAACATGGAGCCCTTATTATCAAGTCCATGTGAAGGACAGAGATCGGGGAACATGGATCCCTTATTATCAAGTCTATGTGAAGGACAGAGATCGGGGTACATGGAGCCCTTATTATCAAGTCTATGTGAAGGACAGAGATCAGGGAACATGGAGCCCTTATTATCAAGTCTATGTGAAGGACAGAGATCAGGGAACATGGAGCCCTTATTATCAAGTCTATGTGAAGGACAGAGATCAGGGAACATGGAGCCCTTATTATCAAGTCTATGTGAAGGACAGAGATCAGGGAACATGGAGCCCTTATTATCAAGTCTATGTGAAGGACAGAGATCAGGGAACATGGGGCCCTTATTATCATCAAGTATATGTGAAGGACAGAGATCAGGGAACATGGAGCCCTTACTATCAAGTCTATGTGAAGGACAGAGATCAGGGAACATGGAGCCCTTATTATCAAGTCTATGTGAAGGATAGCACAATAAAAATCCTGGAGACAGAGAGAGGGGTGAGGCTCTGGAATGCATACAGACACACAGTGTTCATCTCACAATATGTTAGCGGCAGCTGGAAAAGGTTGTGGGGAAGCTGGTGTGACAGCACTAGGGCCCTGGCTGGGCACTTGACACAGGAGGTACGGGGCACGTTCAGACAGCTTTAGGGAAATAATTGTGAGGTGTGATATTTGGGTATTACCCCAAGCTCAGCAGGTGAGAGGGCTGGTGTGTGTGTGCAGTGGTGTAAAGTACATAGTTAAAAACACTTTAAAGTACTACTTAAAACTTCTTCGGGATGTGTCCCTTCCACGGAACGGTTGAGCTAACGTAGGCTAATGCGATTAGCAAGAGGTTGGAATTAACAAGAACATTTCCCAGAACATAGACATATCTTATATTGGCAGAAAGCTTAAATTCTTGTTAATCTAACTACACTCTCCAATTTACAGTAGATATTACAGTGAAAGAATACCATGCTATTGTTTGAGGAGAGTGCACAGTTTTGAACATGAAAAGTTTATTAATAAACAAATTAGCCACATTTGGGCAGTCTTGATACAAAAATTTGAACGGAAATGCAATGGCTAATTGGATCAGTCTAACATGTTGCACATACACTGATGCCATCTAGTGGCCAAAATCTAAATTGCACATGGGCTGGAATAAAACATTATGGCCTTTCTCTTGCATTTCAAAGATAATGGTACAAAAATACAAAAGAACGTGTTTTTTTTCTCCATGTATTATCTTTTACCAGATCTATTATGTTATATTCTCCTACATTCCTTTCACATTTCCACAAACTTCAAAGTCTTTCCTTTCAAATGGTAACAAGAATATGCAAATCCTTGCTTCAGGGCAATGCTTCATTTGTAAATGATGTCTAAGTGTTGGAGTGTGCCGCTGGCTATCCGTAAATATATACAAATAAAAAAATTGGCCCGTCTGGTTTGATTAATATACAGGCAGTTAGATTTGGGTATGTCATTTTAGGCAAAAATTGAAAAAAAGGGTCAGTTCCTTGATTAGGTATTTGTACTTTACTATTTATATTTTTGACAACTTTTACTTTTACTTCACTACATTCCTAATGAAAATGATGTACTTTTTACTCCATACATTTTCCCTGACTACAAAGGTACTCGTTATATTTTGAATGCTTAGCAGTACAGGAAAATTGTCCAATTCACACACTTATCAAGAGAACATCCATGGTCATCCCCTGCCTCTGATCTGGTGGACTCAATTAAACACAAATGCTTCATTTGTAAATGATGTCTAAGTGTTGGAGTGTGCCGCTGGCTATCCGTAAATATATACAAATAAAAAAATTGGCCCGTCTGGTTTGATTAATATAAGGAATGTGAAATGATTTATACTTTAACTTTTACTTTTGATACTTAAGTATATTATATATTTTTAGTCTAGTTTACTTCTATATATTTTTTATAGCTTTGGTACTATTTTCACAAGTATGTGGTACATATTCACAACTCTTAGTACAAAACTCCAAACTGGTCACATTTGTAACGCAGCCAATATTTCATTCACAACCTGTCAATTATGCATTAATTTCGATTGTAAACATCTCTCACCACACATCCATTGATTCAAAATATACATTTATTGTGAAATGTAATGAGAACGCAATGGGTTCGCGGTCAAACGGCCACCCCTCATCACTGTCAAATGTTCCCTAAAAAACTTCAGCGAGCAGGCCTTTCTAATCGACCTGGCACGGGGGTCCTGGAAGGATATTGACATGATCCCGTCAGTAGAGGGTGCCTGGTTGTTCTTTAAAAGTGCTTTCCTCACCATCTTAAATAAGCATGCCCCATTCACAAAATGTAGAACTAAGAACAGATATAGACCTTGGTTCACTCCAGACTTGACTGCCCTTGACCAGCACAAAAGCATACTGTGGCGTACTGCATTAGCAATGAATAACCCCCACGATATGCAACTTTTCAGTGAAATTAGGAACCAATATATACAGAAAGTTAGGTAAGCAAAGGCTAGCTTTTTCAAACAGAAATGTTCATCCTTTAGCACAAACTCCAAAAAGTCCATGGAGAATAAGAGCACCTCCTCCCAGCTGCACTGAGGCTAGGAAACACTGTCACCACCGATAATCCAAGATAATCAAGAATTTCAGTGAGCATTTTTCCACAGCTGGCCATGCTTTCCACCTGGCTACCGCTACACCTTCCAAATGCTCTGCACCCACCGCAGCAACTTGCCCAACCCCCCAGTACTGTGCAGCCGTCCTCATCGACCTGGCCAAGGATTTCGACCCTGTCAATCCCCGCATTCTTATCGGCAGACTCAACAGCCTTGGTTTCTCAAATGACTGCCTCACCTGGTTCACCAAATACTTCTCAGACAGAGTTCAGTGTGTCAAATCAGAGGTCCTGTTGTCCGGACCTCTGGCAGTCTCTATGGGGGTGCCACAGGGTTCAATTCTCTGACTCTTTTCTCTGTATACATACATGATGTTGCTCTTGCTGCTAGTGATTCTCTGATCCACATCTACCCAGACGACACCATCCGTATACTTCTGGGCCATCTTTGGATAATGTGTTAACTAACCTCCAGACAAGCTTCAATGCCATACAAGACTCCTTCCGTGGCCTCCGACTGCTCTTAAATGCTAGTAAAACTAAATGCACGCTTTTCAACCAATCGCTGCCTGCAGCAGCCTGCCTAGCTTCACTACTCTGGATGGTTCTGACTTAGAATATGTGGACAACTACAAATACCTAGGTGTCTGGTTAGATTGTAAACTCTCCTTCCCGATTCACATTAAGCATCTATAATCCAAAATGAAATCTAGAATCGGCTTCCTATTTCGCAACAAAGCCTCCTTACTTATGCTGCTAAACGTACCTTCGTAATACTATCCTATCGATCCTTGACTTTGGAAATGTAATTTACAAAATAGCCTCCAACAAACACTCTACTCAGCAAATTAGATGAAGTCGATCACAGTGCCATCTGTTTTGTCACCAAAGCCTGATATACTACCCACCACTGCGACCTGTATGCTCTCGTTGGCTGGCCCTTGCTTCATATTCATCGCCAAACCCACTGGCTCCAGGTTATCTATAAGTCTTTGCTAGGTAAAGCCCCGCCTTATCTCAGCTCACTGGTCACCATAGCAACACCCACCCGTAGCACACGCTCCAGCAGATCTATTTCACTGGTCACCCCCAAAGCCAATTCCTCATTTGGCCACCTTTCCTTCATTTTCTCTGCTGCCAATGACTGGAACGAATTGCAAAAATCACTTAAACTGGAGATTCATATTTCCCTCACGAACTCTAAGCACCAGCTCACAGATCACTGCACCTGTACATAGCCCCTCTGTAAATTGCCCATCCAAATACCTCATCCCCATACTGTTTTTTTCTTTCTTTCTCCTTTGCACCCCAGTATTTCTACTTGCACATTCATCTTCTGCACATCTATCACTCCAATGTTTAATTGCTAAATTGTCATTATTTCGCCACTATGGCCTATTTATTGCCTTACCTCCCATATCTCACCTCATTTGCACACACTATATATATACTTTTTCCCATTGTGTTAATGACTATGTTTGTTTATTCAATGTGTATCTCTGTTTTGTTTGTGTCACACTGCTTTGCTTTATCTTGGCCAGGTCGTAGTTGTAAATGAGAACTTGTTCTCAACTGGCCTCCCTGGTCAAATAAAGATGAAATAAAATAAAATAAATAAAAGACACGAGATTAGATTAGAGATGATAGACTAGAGACTATAAAGTATAGACAGATGTTTCACCTAGTTGTGGCTGAACAATGACATTAATAACATACAGCTGGTGGGTTATACACTATCGACCGGATAGAACAGCAGCCTCTGGTAAGACACGGGGTGGGAGCCTATGCATATTTGTAAACAGCTGGTGCACAATATCTAAGTCTCAAGGTTTTTTTCGCCTGTGGCAGAGTATCTCATGATAAGCTGTAGACCACATTATCTACCTAGAGAGTTTTCATCTGTATTTTTCGTTGATGTCTACGTACCACCACAGACAGATGCTGGCACTAAAACCGCACTCAATGAGCTGTAAGGAAAACGCTCATCCAGAGGGGGCGCTCCTAGTGGTCGGGGATTTTAATGCAGGGAAACTTAAACCAGTTTTACCTCATTTCTATCAGCATGTTAAATGTGCAACCTGAGGGACAAAAACTCTAGACCACCTTTACTCCACAGAGACGCGTACAAAGATCTCCCTCACCAACCATTTGACAAATCTGACCATAAAAAGCAGGAAGCACCAGTGACTCAGTCTATAAAAAAAGTGGTCAAATGAAGCAGATGCTAAACTACAGGACTGTTTTGCTAGCACACACTGGAATATGTTCCCGGGATTCTTCCGGTGGCATTGAGGAGTACACCACATCAGTCTCTGGCTTAATCAATAAGTGCGTTGAGGACATCGTCCCCACAGTGACTGTACATACATACACCAACCAGAAGTCAAGGATTACAGGCAACATTCACACTGAGCTAAAGGGTAGAGCTGCTGCTTTCAAACCTGCTTTTAAGAAATCCCGCTATGCCCTCCGATGAACCATCAAACAGGCAAAGCCTCAATACAGAACTAAGATCGAATAGTACTATACTGGCTCCAACGCTCGTAAGATGTGGCAGGGCCTGCAAACTATTACAGACTACAGAAGGAAGCACAGCTGAGAGCTGCCCACTGACATGAGCCTACCAGAAGAGATAAATAACTTCTATGTTCGCTTCGAGGCAAGTAACACTGAAACATGCATCAAATCAAATCAAATCAAATGTATTTATATAGCCCTTCGTAGATCAGCTGATATCTCAAAGTGCTGTACAGAAACCCAGCCTAAAACCCCAAACAGCAAGCAATGCAGGTGTAGAAGCACGGTGGCTAGGAAAAACTCCCTAGAAAGGCCAAAACCTAGGAAGAAACCTAGAGAGGAACCAGGCTATGTGGGGTGGCCAGTCCTCTTCTGGCTGTGCCGGGTGGAGATTATAACAGAACATGGCCAAGATGTTCAAATGTTCATAAATGACCAGCATGGTCGAATAATAGTAAGGCAGAACAGTTGAAACTGGAGCAGCAGCATGGCCAGGTGGACTGGGGACAGCAAGGAGTCATCATGTCAGGTAGTCCTGGGGCATGGTCCTAGGGCTCAGGTCCTCCGAGAGAGAGAAAGAAAGAGAGAAGGAGAGAATTAGAGAACGCACACTTAGATTCACACAGGACACGGAATAGGACAGGAGAAGTACTCCAGATATAACAAACTGACCCCAGCCCCCCGACACATAAACTACTGCAGCATAAATACTGGAGGCTGAGACAGGAGGGGTCAGGAGACACTGTGGCCCCATCCGAGGACACCCCGGACAGGGCCAAACAGGAAGGATATAACCCCACCCACTTTGCCAAAGCACAGCCCCCACACCACTAGAGGGATATCTTCAACCACCAACTTACCATCCTGAGACAAGGCTGAGTATAGCCCACAAAGATCTCCGCCACGGCACAACCCAAAGGGGGGGCGCCAACCCAGACAGGATGACCACAACAGTGAATCAACCCACTCAGGTGACGCACCCCCTCCAGGGACGGCATGAGAGAGCCCAGTAAGCCAGTGACTCAGCCCCTGTAATAGGGTTAGAGGCAAAGAATCCCAGTGGAAAGAGGGGAACCGGCCAGGCAGAGACAGCAAGGGCGGTTCGTTGCTCCAGAGCCTTTCCGTTCACCTTCCCACTCCTGGGCCAGACTACACTCAATCATATGACCCACTGAAGAGATGAGTCCTCAGTAAAGACTTAAAGGTTGAGACCGAGTTTGCGTCTCTGACATGGGTAGGCAGACCGTTCCATAAAAATGGAGCTCTATAGGAGAAAGCCCTGGCTCCAGCTGTTTGCTTAGAAATTCTAGGGACAATTAGGAGGCCTGCGTCTTGTGACCGTAGCGTACGTGTAGGTATGTACGGCAGGACCAAATCAGAGAGATAGGTAGGAGCAAGCCCATGTAATGCTTTGTACGTTAGCAGTAAAACCTTGAAATCAGCCCTTGCTTTGACAGGAAGCCAGTGTAGAGAGGCTAGCACTGGAGTAATATGATCAAATTTTTGGTTCTAGTCAGGATTCTAGCAGCCGTATTTAGCACTAACTGAAGTTTATTTAGTGCTTTATCCGGGTAGCCGGAAAATAGAGCATTGCAGTAGTCTAACCTAGAAGTGACAAAAGCATGGATTAATTTTTCTGCATCATTTTTGGACAGAAAGTTTCTGATTTTTGCAATGTTACGTAGATGGAAAAAAGCTGTCCTCGAAATGGTCTTGATATGTTCTTCAAAAGAGAGATCAGGGTCCAGAGTAACGCCGAGGTCCTTCACAGTTTTATTTGAGACGACTGTACAACCATTAAGATTAATTGTCAGATTCAACAGAATATCTCTTTGTTTCTTTGGACCTAGAACAAGCATCTCTGTTTTGTCCGAGTTTAATAGTAGAAAGTTTGCAGCCATCCACTTCCTTATGTCTGAAACACATGCTTCTAGCGAGGGCAATTTTGGGGCTTCACCATGTTTCATTGAAATGTACAGCTGTGTGTCATCCGCATAGCAGTGAAATGCATGAGAGCATCAGCTGTTCCGGACGACTGTGTAATCACGGTCTCTGCAGCCGATGTGAGTAAGACCTAGGGTTGCACATTTTGGGGAATATTCAGAGGTGGAAACTTTGTGGGAATTAACTGAAATATATGCAAATTAATACGACCATTTAAATGTAGATGTTTCTTGCATTGGATACATTTACCATATCATATGTACATATGATAAAGTAAAATATGTTATGTTTAAGTAGACAAAATATAAAATTATTAAATCCTTCCAATAGAAATAAAAAAAAGATTTAGTTACGAATTGAACTTGAGTTGACTCTTCACATGGGATGATTTCACTAAACAACAAAAGGGAAAATGGAATGATCCCCAATGATCCATCGCATCTCCCAAAAACATTTTCAACATGCATCTGTAAAATGAGTCTAGAAACTAAAGCTTTGTTTGTCTTCCTCTCAGGCTTCCTTGACTCCTCCCTGGACCTCCTCAATGGCCACCTCTTGAAAATCAGACTCTGAGGCCCCATCTTCACTGTCACTTTCCAACCTTGTTGAGGATGGCTCGTTGTCCGATGTTAGTGGAATTTGGAGGATGATGGTGGCAACAGAGGAAAGAGCCTCACATCCACAGTCCCTTCCACCAGGTGGCTGATGAGATATGTTGGCACAACTGCCATATTGCATGTCCATCCCAAAGCCCTTGTTTGGAAGTGTACTTCGCCAGACTGCCAAGAACCTTGCCCTCATCCAGGCCAAGGTGTCAAGACACAGTAGTGTTGACACCATAAGCCTTGTTGATCTCTGCATCAGACAGGATGCTCGTGCCAGCATACTTGGGGTCCAACATGTACGCTGGGCGTGTATGGGCTTCAGGGAGAAGTCTTCACGCTTTTTGAAGTATTTCAGAACTGCAGTTTCCTCTGCTTGGAGCAGTGAAGTGGTCAGGGCTGTAGGGATTTTTTTTTCTTACATCTACAAGGAGAGTCTAAACATCAGACAGGACAGCATTGTCTCCCTCAATGCGTGCAATGGCTACAGCTATAGGTTTCAGGAGTTTCAGGCTGCGTTCCGCTCTCTCCCAAAATACATCATCCAGAAGGATCCTCTCGATGGGGCTGTCCATATCGGCAGACTGTGACATGGCCATTTCTTGGAGACTCTTACCCCTCCAGGAGACTGTCAAACATGACGACAACACCACCCCAATGGGTGTTGCTGGGCAGCTTCAATGTGGTGCTCTTATTCTTCTCACTTTGCTTGGTGAGGTAGATTTCTGCTTTAACGTTATGAACCTTCACATACTTAACCATTTCCTTGGTTCTCTTGTGGAGTGTATCCATAGTTTTCAGTGCCATGATGTCCTTGAGGAGCAGATTCAATGCATGAGCAGCACAGCCAATGGGTGTGATGTGAGGGTAGGACTCCTCCACTTTAGACCAAGCATCCTTCATGTTAGCAGCATTGTCTGTCACCAGTGCAAATACCTTCTGTGGTCCAAGGTCATTGATGACTACCTTCAGCAATGTAGAGACCGGTGTGTCTGTTGTTCCTTGTGTCTTTGCTCTTGTAGAATGCTTGTTGAGGGGGGGAGATTATGTAGTTAATTATTCCTTGCCCACGAACATTCGATCAACAATCAGAGTTTATTGCAATACAGTCTGCTTTCTCTATGACTTGCTTGACCTTCACTTGAACTCTGCATCCAACAAATGAGTAGATAAAGCATCTCTGGTTGGAGGGGTGTATGCTTGTATGAACATTCAGAAGTCTCTTCCAATACACATTGCCTGTGAGCATCGGAGGTGAACCCATTGCATACACAGCTCGAGCAAGACATTCATCAGCATTTCTCAGACTACGTTCCTCCATTGAGTCAAAAAAAACTACTGATTCCAGGAGGACCATGAGCTGTTGCTATCGATAAGGTGTCTGATTCATCATTTTCACCTTGAATAGAAGTAGAGGGACTTTGTCAGAGGTTGCTTGTTGTGAGCGTTGAGGGAACTTCATGCACTTGGCCAGATGATTCTGCATCCTTGTTGCATTCTTCACATATGATTTTACACAGTATTTGCAAATGTACACAGCTTTTCCTTCTACATTAGCTGCAGAAAAATGTCTCCACACATCAGATAGTGCCTGTGGCATTTTCCTGTAAATATTTTCTGGGTAATTGGTAAAAAAAAAAATAATAATACAATTCCATGTACAGATAAATAGTTCAGCAGTTAGATTAAACAACTCCTTTGTAAGATTTATGGAAACGGGTGAATTAACTCTCAGTTAGCAGGCTCAAGCAATTAAAACCCACATGGTAGCAAAAACAAAAACGCACTTTGCTGTAGGCTACTATTTACTAGTTAACAAAAAATCATGTATGTCAGATAAAATATATTCACCCCACCCAGTATTGTAATCAAAACTTACCAGAAAGCATGTAGTCCTTGGCTCAGACAGTGTAGTAGTGTAGGCTCAATCAGCTGTACATGTGATGGAAGAGTGTCCTGCACATGATTTAAGAATGCACTGTGCATGCATATTCCATTGCAATTCCA
This sequence comes from Oncorhynchus nerka, assembly GCF_034236695.1. Taxonomy (NCBI): domain Eukaryota; kingdom Metazoa; phylum Chordata; class Actinopteri; order Salmoniformes; family Salmonidae; genus Oncorhynchus; species Oncorhynchus nerka. The sequence goes on along the minus strand of NC_088423.1, from coordinate 6,081,254 downwards.
TTGAATTGGGGATAGTTTAACCAAAATATGCCACAAGACCTAGAACTGCCTTCTGTGTATCACACAAAAAAGTTAACTTTTTTGATGAATTTAAGCAAAATTCCCCAAATTTCTGGGCTTAACTTCCCGTGGAAAATTTCCTGACAAATTCTGTAAATTTACCGGAAAGTTTCCGACCCTTTGCAACCCTAGTATGAGCCTTAAACAGGTCAACATTCACAAAGCCGCAGGGACAGACGGATTACCAGGACATGTCCTCTGGGCATGTGCTGACCAACTGGCAAGTGTCTTCACTGACATTTTCAACCTCTCCCTGTCGGAGTCTAATAACAACATGTTACAAGCAGACCACCATAGTTCCTGTGCCCAAGAACATTAAGGTAAACTGCCTAAATGACTACCGACCTGTAGCACTCACATCCGTAGCCATGAAATGCTTTGAAATTCTGGTCATGGGTCATAACACCATTATCCCAGAAACCCAAGAACCACTCCAATTTGCATTACCTCACCAACAGATCCACAGATGATGCAATCTCCATTGCACTCCACACTGCCCTTTCCCACCTGGACAAAAGGAACACCTGTCTGAGAATGCTATTCATTGACTACAGCTCAGCGTTCAACACCATAGTGCCTTTAAAGCTCATCATTAAGCTAAGGAACCTGGAACTAAACACCTCCCTCCGCAACTGGATCCTGGACTTCCTGACGGGCCACCCCAAGGTGGTAAGGGTAGGTAACAACACATCCGCCACGCTGATCCTCAACACAGGGGCCCCTCAGGGGTGTGTGCTCAGTCCCCTCCTGTACTGCCTGTTCACTCATGACTGCACGGCCAGGCATGACTCCAACACCCTTATTAAGTTTGCCGATGACACAACAGTGGTAGGCCTGATCATAGACAACGATGAGCCAGCCTATAGGGAGGAGGTCAGAGACCTGACCGTGTAGGTCCAGGACAACAACCTCTCCCTCAACAAAGGATATGTTTGAAGACTACAGGAAAAAGAGGAGCGAGCATGCCCCCATTCTCATCGACATGGTTGTAGTGGACCAGGTTGAGAGTTCCTTGGCGTCCACATTATCAACAACCTAACATGGTCCAAGCACACCAAGACAGTCGTGAAGAGGGTACAACAAACCCATTCCCCCTCAGGAGACCGAAAAGATTTGGCATGGGTCCTCAGATCCTCAAAAGGTTTTACAGCTGCACCGTCTTGAGCATCCTGACGGGTTGCATCACTGCCTGGTATGGCAACTGCTCGGCCTCCGACCACAAGGCACTACAGAGGGTAGTGCGTACGGCCCAGTACATCACCGGGGCCAAGCATCCTGCCATCCAGGACCTCTATACCAGGTGTCAGAGAAAGGTCCTAAAAATGGTTCAGGACTCCAGCCACCCTAGTCATGGACTGTTCTCTCTTCTACCGCACGGCAAGCGGTACTGGAGTGACAAGTCTAGGTCCAAGAGCCTTCTAAACATTTTCTACCCCCCAAGCCATAAGACTCCTGAACAGCTAATCAAATGGCTAACCAGACTATTTGCATTGCCCTCCCCCTCTTAGACACTGCTGCTACTCTATGTAATCATCTATGCATAGTCACTTTAATAACTCCACCTGCATGTACATATTACCTCAATTACCTTGACACCGGTGCCCCCGCACATGGACTCTGTACAGGTACCCCCTGTACATATTCCCGCTATTCTTATTTTACTGTTTAAAGGATTTGTTATTCTTATCTTGCTTTTATTTTTATAGGTATTTTCTTAAAACTGCATTGGTTAATGGCTTGTAAGTAAGCATTTCACTGTAAGGGCTAGACTGGTTGTTTCCACTCTCCCACACAGAGAAAACCCTTGCAGAGGTTGGTGGCACTGCGGTGATGTAACCACAGGACTGCTCTATCTCTGGGGCTGATGTCATGTGTTCCATCTCTATGGTTACTGGACTTGGAGTGGCAGCCAAGTGGTTCCTATAGCAACTGGGAGCTCTAGCACTGCTGAACAGCAAACCCCTGACCATGCACTGTTTCTTCGCTTGAATGACAGGAGTTTTGTGGAAATAAACACTGCACACACACTCTTCAGTTGTCACCCCATTTCCCCTGATCCTGGTGTTTCAGTGTATTTGAACAACAGCACGAAGAGTAAGTTTATAACACTCCTCAGCTTGGATTCATGTCCCACCTCCCCTCAACAGAACATGTGAACCTCGACACAGCTTTCATCAGTAAGTCACCTGAATATCCATGCATTTAAATCACAGCACTGTTTAATGATTTAATTGCATTACTGCTGAGCACATTAAATTGCCATGCTCAGAGACATATCCCCAGGAACATGAAGAATAGCCTGCGTGGTGCGATTTATTGCCAAAGATGAATTTTGATTCCAGTCAGTCATTCAGTGAGGTCAGGGCAGGGCAGGGCAGGGCAGTCAGCCATTGAGGTCAGGGCAGGGCAGTCAGCCAGTGAGGTCAGGGCAGGGCAGTCAGGCAGTCAGCCAGCGACGGGCAGGGCAGTCAGTGGCGGACAGGTCAGTCAGTCAGTGACGGTCAGGTCAGTCAGTCAGTGACGGGCAGGTCAGAAATATCATTATGTCAGTGCTGGACCAGAAGGGTGAGCCGGACTGGGGCTGGCTATAGGATGGCACAGGTGAAGAAGCCGGATGTGTAGGTCCTGGGCTGGCGTGGTCACAGGTGGTCTGCGGTTGTGAGTCCACTAAAGTTATCTAAAACGACGTTGGAGACAGCTTATGGTAGAGAAAAGGACAATTCTTGCAACAGCTCTGGTGGACGTTCCTGCAGTCAGCATGCCAATTACACGCTTCCTCAAAACTTGAGACATCTGTGGCAAAAAAATGCACATTTTAAGGTGGCATTATTGTCAGCCACAAGGTGCACCTGTGTAAGGATCATGATGTTTAAATCAGCTTCTTGATGTGCCACACCAGTCAGGTGGATGGATTATTTTGGCAGGAGAAATGCTCACTAACAGTGATATAAACAAATGTGTGCACAAAATTTGAGAGAAATAAACTATGACCTGTTCACCGGATTTATCTGCTGCTCCCGTTTGAACTGTTCTGCCTGCGGCTATGGAACCCTGACCTGTTCACTGGATTTATCTGCTGCTCCCGTTTGAACTGTTCTGCCTGCGGCTATGGAACCCTGACCTGTTCACTGGATTTATCTGCTGCTCCCGTTTGAACTGTTCTGCCTGCGGCTATGGAACCCTGACCTGTTCACCGGACGTGCTACCTTGTCCCGGACCTGCTGTTTTCGACTCTCTCTCTACCGCACCTGCTGTTTCGAACTCTGAATGATCGGCTATGAAAAGCCAGCTGACATTTACTCCTGAGGTGCTGACCTGTTGCACCCTCTACAACCACTGTGATTATTATTATTTGACACTGCTGGTCATCTATGAACTTTTGAACATCTTGGCCATGTACTGTTAATCTCCGATCTCTACCCGGACACAGCCAGAAGAGGACTTGCCACTCGTCAGAGCCTGGATCCTCCATGGTTTCTTCCTAGGTTCCGACCTTTCTAGGGAGTTTTATCCTAGCCACCGTGCTTCTACATCTGCATTGCTTGCTGTTTGGGGTTTTAGGCTGGGTTTCTGTATAACACTTTGTGACATCGGCTGATGTATAAAGGGCTTTATGAATACATTTGATTGATGTATGTGGTAGAATTTAGAAGAAATATCAAACCGGTCATCAAAAAGTCAGCTTCAATTGACTATGTGCAACTCACAAAATCACACAGTAACTTTTTTACCAAACCTAATCAGCGTTTCATCCAGAAATGCATTTTAATATAAAGTAATTGCCTTTCACAATACAATGATCACAATACCTTTCATATGATTCTTTTCTCATTTGTTTGTGTTTGACCATCACTTAATCCAACTGCGCTTAATGGTTAATCACTTAACCATTTGGTAAACCTATCGATTTTAAACTGCTTTGTCTACTATATATGGAATTTGAGAACTACAGAAATAAAATGTGTGTTTGTATAAAGGTATAAATTACATGCATGATACACAATAACCATACGTAAAGACTGCTTTTTATTGGTAATTGATTTCACATAGTGCTAACCACAATCGGTCAACATATTAAATGGGGTGTGTGAACACTTGCAATTTCTTTCAACATGGAGCAGGATAGACAGCAAGGAAGAACGGAAGCAAGGAAGAAAATCAAAGATCCCGTGGGCATGGGCCCCGCAAGGAGGTGGATATGGGCCCCATCAAAGCAGTCAAAGAGGTAGTTATGGGCCCCGTCAAAGACGTGGGCATGGGCCCGGCCAAAGAGGTAAACATCAGCGAGAGGGAGGCAAACTGCATGGAACTGTTGCCTAAGCAAAGGCATTACCATGGCAGAGGTTGACAGATTTGTTGACCGCAATCTGAAAAGATCAACTGTAAATTCAATCATGAGAACATTTCGTCAAGAAAACAGGTAAGTCTGCAGGATATGCACCTGCTTTACCATTACATTTACAGCCAATTATATATTGTAATCCAAAATGTACAAAACATGATACAGTATTCTTACAGTATGATTTATTGACAGTATACTCTGTTCTACCCTCAGAATTGACAGAAGGCCCCATGGTGGTGGCCGTGTGCTGACTGACCAGCAGGAGTGGGCAGTGGTGGAACTGGTGAGGGCCAGGAATGACATACGGTTGTCCAAAATAAAGCAGGCCATTGAGGAGAACGATGACACCTTTGCCAATGTGGCGTCCATCAGCCTTCCAACAATCACTCACGTTTTGAAGAGGCACCAGGTATCTACAGTATGAAACACATTTACCTGGTGCCTTTTGAGAGAAGCAACGACCGGGTGAAACAACTTGCGGTGCAGCACTATATACTGTATTACTGTCACACCCTGACCTTAGAGATCCTTATTATTCTCTATGTTTGGTTAGGTCAGGGTGTGACTCGGGTGGGAAATTCTATGTTTTCTGTTTCTTTGTTTTTGGCTGAGTGTGGTTCCCAATCAGAGGCAGCTGTCTATCGTTGTCTCTGATTGGGGATCATACGTAGGCAGCCCTTTTTCCCACTATTAGGATGTGGGATCTTGTTTTCTGTTTAGTTACTGTTGCCTGACAGAACTGTGTTTTTTCGTTTTCAATTTTGCTATTTTGTTTGAGTGTTTTTTAAGTTAAAATCATGAACACTTTCCACCCTGCGCCTTGGTCTATACTTTCTACCACCAACGAGAGCCGTTACAATTACTGTTACTATTTGATGCACATGCTGCTTGACGATATAATATTGGAACTATACTGTAATAACTGACCAAAATATATTTTTAGAGGGTGACTGTGCTTGATGCTGCTGTGAAACCATCGTAAGTTTATCTTTGTTGATGAAGCTGGCAACAACCTGGCTCAATTTTGGCGCTATGGGCAGAACCTGAGCAGGCCTATCAAGGTGAAGAGGTCACCTGTGTCATTGTGTGGGACAGTGTAAGGTTCCACCATGCAGAGGTGGTCCAGGCATGGTTTCGGGCCATCCTCGATTCATGACCCTATACTTGCCCCCATACTCCTTTCCTCAACCCTAATTTCTCTAGGCAACCCACATTTAACAAAGTGCTGATTTCTGAGACTACACTGTGCGTTACCCTAAAGCAGTGGTATTAAAACTATTTCAGCGGGGATCACATTTTTTCAGCCAGAATTTCTGGGGACCCCACCCCAAATCTTATGACGCAACCTTAAAACCTGTAAATTTACAAATAATCTTCCATTCATCTCAAACAATACAATAAATACATTTACTAATCTTTCAATTGATCTTTCTCAAAAACATTTGTATATTGTCCCATACAATAATCTGAACTGAAATGCAGCACGCGTGACATTTTTCGTCACAAAATGGGTGGCTCCATGTAATACACACGTAGCACTTGGGGGCAGTGTTATGTAGAGACCATGAACTTGCTTAATTGCAATCAAAGGCAGAAAAACAGATTTTGTTGATCCAAACAACATTGTAGCTTTATTAGAATCGCCAAAAGGTATTTTGTAAATTAGTTGAGAGCTGCACAGACCCAGGGAGCCACGTGGAGGCCCCGGTGATGGTGATCTGCGTAGACCCAGGGAGTCACGTGGAGTCCCCGGTGATGGTGAGCTGCGTAGACCCAGGGAGCCACGTGGAGGCCCCGGTGATGGTGAGCTGCGTAGACCCAGGGAGCCATGTGGAGGCCCAGGTGATGGTGAGCTGCGTAGACCCAGGGAGCCACATGGAGGCCCCAGTGATGGTGACCTGCGTAGACCCAGGGAGCCACGTGGAGGCCCCGGGGATGGTGAGCTGCGTAGACCCAGGGAGCCACGTGGAGGCCCCGGTGATGGTGAGCTGTGTAGACCCAGGGAGCCAAATGGAGTGGCCGAATACAATGGGTATGTAGACTTTACCGTGAAATACTTGCTGACGAGCACTTCCCAACAATGCAGAGTTAAAAAAAAAAGTTTTTTAAATAGTAACACTAAGAATAAAATACACAAGAACGAAGCTGTATACATGGAGTACCAGATCAATTTGGAACTATATACAGGGAGTACCAGTACCATATCAATGTGGAGCTATATACGTGGAGTACCAGATCAATGTGGAGCAATATACAGTACATGGAGTACCAGTACCAGATCAATGTGGAGCAATATACAGTACATGGAGTACCAGTACCAGATCAATGTGGAGCAATATACAGTACATGGAGTACCAGTACCAGATCAATGTGGAGCAATATACAGTACATGGAGTACCAGTACCAGATCAATGTGGAGCAATATACAGTACATTTGAGTACCAGTACCAGATCAATGTGGAGCAATATACAGGGAGTACCAGTATCAGATCAATGTGGATATTTATACAGGGAGTACCAGTGCCAGATGAATGTGGAGCAATATACAGTACATGGAGTACCAGTACCAGATCAATGTGGAGCAATATACAGTACATGGAGTACCAGTACCAGATCAATGTGGAGCAATATACAGTACATTGAGTACCAGTACCAGATCAATGTGGAGCAATATACAGGGAGTACCAGTATCAGATCAATGTGGATATTTATACAGGGAGTACCAGTGCCAGATGAATGTGGAGCTACAGTGGGAAGAAAAAGTATGTGAACCCTTCAGAATTACCTGGATTTCTGCATAAATTGTTCATAACATTTTATCTGATCTTCATCTAATACACAACAATAGACAAACATGGTCTGCTTAAACTAATAATGCACAAACAATTATGCTTCATGTTGTTATTGAGCACACTGTGTAAACATTCACAGTGCAGGCTGGAAAAAGTATGTGAACCCTTGGATTTAATAACAGGTTGACCCTCCTTTGGCAGCAATAACATCAACCAAATGTTTTCTGTAGTTGCGGATCCGACCTGCACAACGGTCAGGAGGAATTTTGGACCATACTTCCTTATAAAACTGTTTCAGTTCCACAATATTCTTGGGATGTCTGGTGTGAACCTCTCTCTTGAGGTCATGCCACAGCATCTCAATTGGGTTGAGGTCAGCACTGACTGAGCCACTCCAGAAGGTGTATTTTCTTCTGTTCAAGCCATTCTGTTGTTGATTTACTTCTGTCTTTTGGGTTGTTGTCCTGTTACATAAGTTAGGTTATGTTGAGCTTCAATTGGTGGACAGATTGCCTTACATTCTCCTGCAAAATGTCTTGAGAAACTTGGGAGTACATTTTTCCGGCGATGATAGCTAGCTGTCCAGGCCCTGAGGCAGCTAAGCAGCCTCACCACCATAGCTTACAGTTGGGATGAGGTTTTAATGTTAGTGTGCTGTGCCTTTTTTTCTCCACACATAGTGTTGTGTGTTCCTTCCAAACAACACAACTTTAGTTTCATCTGTCCACAGAATATTTTGCCAGTAGCGCTGAGGAACATCCAGGTGCTCTTTTGCGAACTTCAGACGTGCAGCAATGCTTTTTTTGGACAGCAGTGGCTTCTTCCATGGTATCCTCCCTTGGACACCATTCTTGTTTAGTGTTTCACGTTTTGTAGACTCGTCAACAGAGATGTTAGCATCTTCCAGAGATTTCTGTAAGTGTTTAGCTGACACTCTAGGATTCTTCGTCACCTCATTAAGCATTCTGCACTGTGCTCTTGCAGTCATCTTTGCAGGACGGCCACTCCTAGGGAGAGTAGCAACAGTGCTGAAATCTCTCAATTTAAAGAGAATTTGTCTTACCATGGACTGACTATTAGAGATACTTTTGTAACCCTTTCCAGCTGGCCACCCCACATAGCCTGGTTACTCTCTAGGTTTCTTCTTAGGTTTTGGCCTTTCTAGGGAGTTTTTCCTAGCCACCGTGCTTCTACACCTGCATTGCTTGCTGTTTGGGGTTTTAGGCTGGGTTTCTGTACAGCACTTTGAGATATCAGCTGATGTACGAAGGGCTATATAAATACATTTGATTTACTCTCTCTCTCTCTCTCTCTCTCTCTCACCTATGAAAAGCCAACTGAGATTTACTTCTGAGGTGCTGACCTGTTGTACCCTTTCTAACCACTGTGATTATTATTTAATCTATGAACATTTGAACATCAAACATGCGTGTGTGAGTGATTGGGGGGGCAAGCTGTAATGGGATTACACACATTAAACAGCTGTTTGTAAAATGACCTCACTCTGTGTCATTCAGGAACTTTCTGTTCTGTAATCAGGAGGCTGGGTGAGGACGGGCTTCCCACGACAAATCACATGCTTGTATGTCAAGTCCACTGACATGTTCTTACACACCCACTACTCTTAATATGCTCTCATAACATGTGTGTGCCTTTCTCTATATCAAATCTAATTTTATTAGTCACATGCGCCAAATACAACCTTACAGTAAAATGCTTACTTACGATGTCACTCCCTGACCTTAGAGAGCCTGTTTATTTCTCTATTTGGTTAGGTCAGGGTGTGATTTGGGTGGGCATTCTAGTTTTCTATTTCTTTGTTGGCCGGGTATGGTTCCCATATGAGGCAGCTGTCTATCGTTGTCTCTGATTGGGAATCACACTTAGGCAGTCTGGTTGCGGGATCTTGTTTTTGCACAGGAGCTGTATAGCCCTGCAAAACTTTACGTTTGTTTATCTTTTGTTGTTCATCTAAAATAAAGAAAGATGTACACTTTCCACGCTGAGCTTTGGTCTCATTCCGAAGACGGACTTAACCTCCTGAAACTAGGGGGCACAATTTTTATTTTGGGAAAATAACGTTCCCAAAGGAAACCGCCTATTTCTCAGGACCAGATGCTAGAATATGGATATAATTGACAGCTGTCTGTGAGTATAACAGAACTGATATTGCAGGCGAAATCCTGAGAAAAATCCAATCAGGAAGTTTCTATGCATCCCTATTGCCCATTGAAATGGATATCAACCAGATTCCTTTTTCTGTGGCTTCCCTAAGGTGTCTACAGCCTTAAGACGTAGTTTCAGGCCTTTATTTTGAAGAATGAGCGTAAACGACTAGATCGCGTCAGTGGTCAGCTGAGGGCTCTCAGAGTGATTCTTTCGTAAAAGACAGAGGTAGTCATTTTTCCTCTCGCTCCTACTGAAAAGCCAATTGTCCCGGTTGATATATTATCGAATAGATATTTGAAAAACACCTTGAGGATTGATTATAAAAAACGTTTGCGATGTTTCTGTCGATATTATGGACATCATTTTGAATTTTCTTTGGCGTTGTCGTGACAGCTATTTCCGGTGGCCTTCTCAACATAACGTGACCAACAAAAGGAGGTATTTTGGGTATAAAAATCATCTTTATGGAACAAAGGGAACATTTGCTGTCTAACTGGGAGTCTCGTCAGTAAAAACATCCGAAGATCATTAAAGGTGAACGGTTAATTTGATTGCTTTTCTGATTTTCGTGACCAAGCTTCCTGCTGCTAGCTGGACATAATGCTATGCTAGGCTATCGATAAACTTAAACGCTTGTCTTGCTTTGGCTGTAAAGCATAATTTCAAAATCTGAGATGACAGGGTGATTAACAAAAGGCTAAGCTGTGTTTCACTATATTTCACTTGTGATTTCATGAATATGAATATTTTCTAGAAATATTTTTTGACGTTCTAAGAGTTAACAGAAGATCCCACCACCAAGTGACCAATCAGCGTGCTCAGGAGTGGAGGACATCCTGGACCTGGGAGGAGGTAATGGCGGGGGACAAGACCCTACCATGGAGCAGGTGGAGGCAGCGAGAGAGGAACGGCGATGAGATCAGGAATCTAGGACACGACGCAAGCATGAGAGGCAGCCCCCCCAAAATTTTTTTGGGGGGGGGACACGGAGTGGGCGGCAGAGCCGAGGGGTGAACCAGAGCCAGTCAGGGAGTCGAGTGAGGAGTTCGATGCAAGATTCCGGAGAGAGATACTGGCGTTGAGAGCGCTGCAGAGCGGGTGTGCTGAGGAGCGTGACACCAGTCCGGTGCCATGTGCACCGGTTTCACGCATCTGGCCTTCGTTGCACCTCCCCAGTCCGGTGCGTCCGGTGTCTCCTCCATGCACTCGCCCTGGGGTGTGTGTCACCGTTCAGGCACCATGTTTTACGGTTCTGCGCACCGTGTCTCCAGTGCACTTTCACAGCCCAGTGCGTCCTGTGCCAGCGCCCCGCACTTGCCGGGCTAAAGTGAGCATGCAGCCAGGACGGGTGGTGCCAGCTCTACGCTCCAGACCTCCAGTGCGCCTCCACAGTCCAGTACGTCCTATGCCTCCTCCCCGCACTCGCCCTGAAGTGCCTGTCATCAGCCCGGTGCCACATGTACCGGTCCCACGCATCAGGCCTCCAGTGCGCCTCCAAGGTCCAGAGCTTCCGGCGACAGTTCCCAGTCCAGAGCTTCCTGCGACAGTTCCCAGTACAGAGCGTTCCCGGCGACAGTTCCCAGTCCAGAGATTCCGGCGACAGTTCCCAGTCCAGAGCTCCCGAGGAAGATCTACGGTCCGGAGCCTCCGGTGACGATCCACGGTCCAGAGCTCCCGAGGAAGATCTACGGTCCGGAGTCCCCGGCGACGATCCACGGTCCGGAGCCTCCGGCGACGATCCACGGTCCAGTTCCTCTGGCGACGATCCACGGTCCGGAGCCTCCGGTGACGATCCACGGTCCAGTTCCACAGAAGCTGAGAGATCAGCAAGCGGAGCGGGGTCTACGCCCCGAACCGGAGCCGCCACCGAGTCTAGATGCCCACCCGGACCCTCCCTCATAGAGTCAGGTTTTGCGGCCGGAGTCCGCACCTTTGGGGGTGGGGTGGGGGTACTGTTACGCCCTGACCTTAGAGAGCCTGTTTATTTCTCTATTCGATTAGGTCATGGTGTGATTTGGGTGGGCATTCTAGTTTTCTATTTCTTTGTTGGCCGGGTATGGTTCCCAATCAGCGGCAGTTGTCTATCGTTGTATCTGATTGGGAATCATACTTTGGCAGCCTGTTTTCCACTTGAGTTTGTGGGATCTTGTTTTTGCACAGTTGCTGTATAGCCCTGCAGAACATTACGTTTGTTGATCTTTCTTTGTTTTTTGTTTTTCATCTAAAATAAAGAAAGATGTACACTTTCCACTCTGCGCTATGGTCTCATTCCGACGACGGACGTTATGTACGAGCCCCTAACCAACAATGCAGTTTAAAAAAATAGGGATAAGAAATAAAAGTAATTAAAAAGCAGCAGTAAAATAACAATAGCGAGACTATATACAGGTGGGTACCAGTACAGAGTCAATGTGCGGGGGCACCGGTTAGTTGAGGTGATATATACATGTAAGTGGAGGTATATGAATAGATGACAACAACAGAGAGTAGCAGCAGTGTAAAAGAGGGGGAGAGGGGTAAGAGCAGGCAATGCAAATATACATGTTTTTGTGGTATTCAGTTAACAACCCTCTCTGCCCACGTTGCACTGTGTGATAAACTGGGAAATGTTGATGAGGATTGAGTCAACATAGTGACCTATGGACTATATACAGTGCATTCAGAAAGTATTCAGACCCCTTATCTTTTTCAACATGTTGTTACATTACAGCCTTGTTCTAAAACTGATTTCGAACAAAAACTTCCTCATCAAGCTTTTGAAAAAGTGAAAACTTTACATTTTTGCACATTTATAAAATGAACAGAAATACCTTATTTACAAAAATATTCAGACCCTTTGCAAAGAGAATCAAAATTGAGCTCAGGTGCATCCTATTTCCATTGATCATCCTTGAGATCTTTCTACAAATTGATTGGAGTCCACCTGTGGTAAATGCAATTGATTGGACATGATTCGGAAAGGCACATATCTGTCATTATTAGGTGCCACAGTTGACAGCTCATGTCAAAGCATAAACCAAGCCATGAGGTCGAAGGAAATGTCCGTAGAGCTCAGAGACAGGATTGTGTCGAGGCACAGATCTGGGGAAGGGTACCAAACATTTCTGCAGCATTGAAGGTCCCCAAGAACACAGTGACCTCCATCATTCTTAAATGGAAGAAGTTTGAAACCACCAAGTCTCTTCCTAGAGCTGGCCGCCCAGACAAACTGAGCAATTGGAGGAGAAGGGTATTGGTCAGGCAGGTGACCAAGAACTCGATGGTCACTCTGACATGGCTCCAGAGTGTATATGGGAGAATCTTCCAGGAGGACAACCGTCTCTGCAGCACTCAATCAATCAGGCCTTTATGGTAGAGTGGCCAGACGGATGCCATTCCTCAGACAGACCTCTTGGAGTTTGCCAAATAGGCACCTAAAGACTCTCAGACAATGAGAAACAAGATTCTCTGGTCTGATGAAACCAAGATTGCTCTAGCCTAGTGGTTAGAGTTTTGGACTATTAACCGAAAGGTTGCACGTTCAAATCCCCGAGCTGACAAGGTACAAATCTGTCGTTCTGCCCCTGAACAGGCAGTTAACCCACTGTTCCTAGGCCATCATTGAAAATAAGAATTTGTTCTTAACTGACTTGCCTAGTTAAATAAAGATTAAATAAAAGTGTGCTAACAAGTCAGCATCCTGAACCTTGGTGTGGTCTGCTGGATATTAGAATCTAAGCTTTACGCAGTTCTCTGCTGCTAATGACTGGAACGAATTGCAAAAATCACTGAAACTGGAGACTAATATCTCCCTCACTACCTGTCAGAGCAGCTCACATATCATTGCACCTGTACATAGCACATCTGTAGATAGCCCATCCAACTACCTCATCCCCATATTGTTTTTTATTGTTTTGCTCCTTTGCACCACCAGTATCTCTACTTGCACCTTCATCTTCTGCACATCTATCACTCCAGTGTGTAATTGCTAAATTGTAATTACTTCGCCACTACGGCCTATTTCAAATTAAATCAAAGTTTATTTGTCACGTGCGCTGAATAAAACAGGCGTAGTAGACCTTACAGTGAAATGTTTACTTACAGGCTCTGACCAATAGTGCAAAAAAATATATTAGGTGAACAATAGGTAGGTAAAGAAATAAAAACAACAGTAAAAAACCAGGCTATATACAGTAGTGAGGATATAGAAGTAGCGAGGCTACAATACAGACACCGGTTAGCCAGGCTGATTGAGGTAGTATGTACATGAATGTACAGTTAAAGTGACTATGCATATATGATAAACAGAGAGTAGCAGCAGCGTAAAAAGAGGGGTTGGGGGAGTCACACAATGCAAATAGTCTGGGTAGCCATTTGATTACCTGTTCAGGAGTCTTATGGCTTGGGGGGAAAAACTGTTGAGAAGCCTTTTTGTCCTAGACTTGGCATTCTGGTACCACTTTCCATGCAGTAGAAGAGATAACAGTCTATGACTGGGGTGGCTGGAGTCTTTGACAATTTTTAGGGCCTTCATCTGACACCGCCCGGTGTAGAGGTCCTGGATGGCAGGCAGTGATGTACTGGGCCGTACGCACTACCCTCTGTAGTGCCTTGCGGTCAGAGGCAGAGCAATTGCCATACCAGGCAGTGATGTAACCAGTCAGGATGCTCTCGATGTTGCAGCTGTAGAACCTTTTGAGGATCTCAGGACCCATGCCAAATCATTTTAGTTTCCTGAGGGGGAATAGGCTTTGTCGTGCCCTCTTCACTACTGTCTTGGTGTGTTTGGACCATTGTAGTTTGTTGTTGATGTGGACGTCAAGGAACTTGAATCTCTCAACCTGCTCCACTAAAACCCGTCGATGAAAATGGGGGCGTGCTCCGTACTCCTTTTCCTGTAATCCACAATCATCACCTTAGTCTTGTTTACGTTGAGGGATAGGTTGTTTTTTCTGGAACCACCCAGCCAGGTCTCTGAATTCCTCCCTATATGCTGTCTCGTCGTTGTCGATGATCAGGCCTACCACTGTTGTGTTGCCTGCAAACTTAATGATGGTTTTGGAGTCATGCCTGGCCATGCAGTTGTGGGTGAACAGGGAGTGCAGGAGGGGACTGAGCATGAACCCCTGGGGAGCTCCAGTGTTGAGCATCAGCGTGGCAGATGTGTTGCTACCTACCCTCACCACCTGGGGGCGGTCCTTCAGGAAGTCCAGGATCCAGTTGCAGAGAGAGGTGTTTAGTCCCAGGATCATTAGCTTAGTGATGAGCTTTGAGGGTACTATGGTGTTGAATGCTGAGCTGTAGTCAATGAATAGCATTCTCACATAAGTGTTCATTTTGTCCAGGTGGGAAAGGGCAGTGTGGAGTGCAATAGAGATTGCATCATCTGTGGATCTGTTTGGGCGGTATGTATATTGGAGTGAGGCTAGGGTTTCTGGGATAATGGTGTTGATGTGAGCCATTACCAACCTTTCAAAGCACTTCATGGATACCGACGTGGGTGCTACAGGTCTGTAGTCATTTAAGCATGTTGCCTTTGTGTTCTTGGGCACAGGGACTATGGTGGTCTGCTTGAAACATGTTGGTATTACAGAATCAATCAGGGACATGTTGAAAATGTCAGTGAAGACGCCTGCCAGTTGGTCAGCACATGCCCAGAGCACACATCCTGGTAATCTGTCTGGCCCGGCAGCCTTATGCATGTTGACCTGTTTAAGGGTCTTACTCAAGTCGGCTATGGCGAGCGTGATCACACAGTCATCCGGAACAGCTGATTCTCATGCATGCCTCAGTGTTGCTTGCCTCGAAGCGAGCATAGAAGTGATTTAGCTCGTATGATAGGCTCGTGTCACTGGGCAGCTCACGGCTGTGCTTCCCTTTGTAGTCTGTAATAGTTTGCTAGCCTTGCCACATAAGACGAGTGTCGGAGCCGATGTAGTATGATTCAATCTTAGCCCTGTATTGACGCTTTGCCTGTTTGATGGTTTGTCTCAGGGCAAAGCCCGATTTCTTGTAAGCTTCCGGGTTAGAGTCCCGTACCTTGAAAGCGGCAGCTCTACCCTTTAGCTCAGTGCGAATGTTGCCTGTAAATCCATGACTTCTGGTTGGGGTATGTACGTACAGTCACTGTGGGGATGACGTCCTCAATGTACATATTGATAAAGCCAGTGCCTGATATGGTGTACTCCTTATTGCCTTACCTCCCATACCTTAACTAATTTGCACACACTGTATATATATTTTTTCCTATTGCGTTATTGCCTGAATGTTTGTTTATTCCTTTTGTAACTCTGTGTTGTTTGTGTTGCACTGCTGTGCTTTATCTTGGCCAGGTCGCAGTTGTAAATGAGAACTTGATCTCAACTGACCTACCTGATTAAATAAAGGTGAAATCTAAATGGAAAATTAATAATAATAATATCATGACATTACCATCTAGTGGCACAAAGTACTGCCATGTATTCCAGTACAGTAGTGTAACAGTTACCTGTTCTAATTATGTTTCAGCACAGTGTTGATGGAAGGAGATGACCAGTACAGGAAGAAGATGACCAGGACAGGATGGAGATGACCAGGACAGTAAGAAGATGACCAGGACAGGAAGAAGATGACCAGTACAGGGAGGAGATGACCAGGACAGGAATAAGATGACCAGGACAGGAAAGACAGCAAGGTGAAGTGATGAGCAGGAGTAGGATGCCATGATGACCAGGTGAACACAGCGTCTCAACTGCGCTGACCTGTACCCATCTGGGATTCTCAGACTGAGAACGGTTTAGCCGGGAAGAAATCATTTAACAAAGTCAGGGCAGCCTTTTTCCCTAGGCATGCACAGGAGCACCTCTGTCTCACCGTGACATTCACTGTGTATTTATCTGGACAGGAAAACACACCCGATTTGTTTGTCTGCAGGGGATGGAGAACCGGGTGAGTTCAGGGGGCCGTTGGATATGTAAAGGGGATGACAGAAAAAGGAGTAGAGATCCAGGAGTAATTGGGTGGGAAAGACAGATACAGAGTGTGTTCTCCAAGGAATAGCTACTCATACTGAGTCTGTCTTCTCTCATAGCAGTAACATTGACCCTTGGGTGGAATGGGGTGGGACAGTTTTCAACTTAGCAGACGCTCTTACAGGAGCAATTAGGGCTAAGTGCTTTGCTCAAGGGCACATCGGCATATGTTTCACTTAGTCAGTTGTTGATTCAAATCAACAACCTTCCGATTGCAGGCCTAACCTCTATGCTCCCTGCCTCCCCACAATGTATGTTAAACTATGTCAAACTGAATTCTGCTCTTAAAGTTCTGAAAGTAGTAAAGTAGTTGGGCAAAACTGAAGAAAATATTTACCCTTTTTATACTCATTGTAATCCCTTAGGTAATCTCAGTTCATATGATAAAATATGTGCTGCATTCATGGCGATATAGATACAGACGGAAATACAAATGCAGACATGTTCTCCTTGTTTTCTCATTATTCATGACTGCATAAAACATGCTAAGGGTTGGCATCCTGTCATCCGTCACAATTCCCTTAAATCCAGAGCGGTGAGTGAGCACTCTGAGGGTCCATGGTTGGTGCACAGAGTCCTTAGCCATTGAGACAAACAAGGCTAACAAACTTCAGTTTGACCCACATAGAGTGGGTTCTGAGATGAACCGTCTTCATTCTGATCTCAGCCTGCACTGCCACTGATAGGGCCCTGTCCATAATTGATGATGTCATTTAAATATGCACAAGGACAAAACAGGCAAGGTGGCAGAGCATGTTTCACCCGCTGTGTCAGTAGCACTTGCTGACACAGAGGTTAGCTCCTCCTTCCCTTTTCATTCCCATAGCAGTTAGCTCCTCCTTCCCATTTCAATCCCATAGCAGTTAGCTCCTCCTTCCCTTTTCATTCCCATAGCAGTTAGCTCCTCCTTCCCATTTCAATTCCATAGCAGTTAGCTCCTCCTTCCCATTTCAATCCCATAGCAGTTAGCTCCTCCTTCCCTTTTCATTCCCATAGCAGTTAACTTCTTCATCTCTTCTCATTTCCACAGAAGTTAGCTGCTCCTTCCCTTCTCATTCCCATAGCAGTTAGCTCCTCCTTCCCTACTCATTACCACAACAGTGATGAAAACTGAAATAGCAGAGGATGAGAGACACTGAAAGTTCCTCTTATAAATTCTGCTCCAACACAATGATAATTTCTCTATAATTGGCAAGACTGTGAATTATTGTAAATTACTCCTGTTCACATATGCTCTTTATTTATGGTGCAGTCAATGTGTTGTTCTGAGTGAAGAGGTGATGTCGCCAAGGGGATTTCTGTGAAGGAGTGATGTCTATGAGGGGGTTTATGTGAAGGAGTGATGTCTATGAGGGGGTTTATGTGAAGGAGTGACGTCTATGGGGAGGTTTCTGTGAAGGAATGATGTCTATGGGGGGTTATGTGAAGGAGTGATGTCTGTGGGGAGTTTTATGTGAAGGAGTTATGTCTATGAGGGGGTTTATGTGAAGGAGTGATGTCTATGAGGGGGTTTATGTGAAGGAGTGATGTCTATGGAGGGGTTTCTGTGAAGGAGTGATGTCTATGGAGGGGTTTCTGTGAAGGAGTGATGTCTATGAGCAGGTTCATGTGAAGGAGTGATGTCCATGAGGAGGTTTATGTGAAGGAGTGATGCTATGAGGAGGTTTATGTGAAGGATTGATGTCTACGGGGAGGTTTATGTGAAGGAATGACGTCTATGGGGGGGTTATGTGAAGGAGTGATGTCTATGGGGTGGTTATGTGAAGGAGTGATGTCTGAGCAGGTTCATGTGAAGGAGTGATGTCCATGAGGAGGTTTATGTGAAGGAGGCATGTCTATGGGGGGGGGTTATGTGAAGGAGTGATGTCAATGGGGATGTTTATTTGAAGGAGTGATGTCTATGAGGGAGTTTATGTGAAGGATTGATGTCTATAAGAGGGTGTATGTGAAGGAGTTATGTCTATGAGGGGGTTTATGTGAAGGATTGATGTCTATGAGAGGGTATATGTGAATGAGTGATGTCTATGAGGGGGTTTCTGTGAAGAAGTGATGTCTGTGGGGGGTTTATGTGAAGGAGTGATGTCTATGAGAGGGTATATGTGATTGAGTGATGTCTATGAGGGGGTTTATGTGAAGGAGTGATGTGTATGGGGAGGTTTACGTGAAGGAGTGATGTCTATGACGACGTTTATGTGAATGAGTGATGTCTATAAGTAGTTTTACGTGAAGGAGTGATGTCTATCAGAAGGTATATTTGAAGGAGTTATATCTACGATGGGGTTTACGTGAAGGAGTGATGTGTAATAGGGGTTTCTGTGAAGGAGTGATGTTTATGTGAAGAAGTAATGTGTATGGGGAGGTTTATGTGAAGGAGTGATGTCTATGGCGAGGTTTACGCAAATTAATGATATCTATGAGAAGGCATATGAGAAGGATTCATCTCTATGAGGGGGTTTCTGTGAAGGAGTGATGTTTATGGGGGGCGGGGGTGTTATGTGAAGGAGTGATGTCTATGAGGGGGTTTATGTGAAGGATTGATGGGTGTACCAACTTTGGATGTGAAGTTCTGGCTGAGTGAACATGTACAGGTATTTCAGTAGAGGGTTATACAAATTTGATGGAGTGTTCCATGTGTCTAAATGAACCTGCATGTGTGTGTGCGTGTGTGTGTGTGTGTGAGTCCGGCCATGTGTGGAGGTGGTGCATAGCTGCGATCATAGCTGTGATATAACAGCTGCTGACAGGCAGGTTTGAGGGCCCTGTCTTGGGGTCCTGGCCCAGTACGGAGGGCGGAGGCTGGACCACTAAATGCTGAATCATGCCAGAACTGCTTCCTGTCCTGCTGAGCTCCCAATTAGCACACACTCTGCTGTCCAGACCTCTGGCAGTCTCTATGGGGGTGCCACAGGGTTCAATTCTTGGACCGACTCTCTTCTCTGTATACATCAATGAGGTCGCTCTTGCTGCTGGTGAGTCTCTGATCCACCTCTACGCAGACGACACCATTCTGTATACTTCCGGCCCTTCTTTGGACACTGTGTTAACAACCCATCAGGCAAGCTTCAATGCCATACAACTCTCCTTCCGTGGCCTCCAATTGCTCTTAAATACAAGTAAAACTAAATGCATGCTCTTCAACCGATCGCTACCTGCACCTACCCGCCTGTCCAACATCACTACTCTGGACGGCTCTGACTTAGAATACGTGGACAACTACAAATACTTAGGTGTCTGGTTAGACTGTAAACTCTCCTTCCAGACCCATATCAAACATCTCATTTACATTACATTTACATTTAAGTCATTTAGCAGACGCTCTTATCCAGAGCGACTTACAAATTGGTGCATTCACCTTATGACATCCAGTGGAACAGTAGCGCATCTAAATCTTTTAAGGGGGGGGGGGATGAGAGGGATTACTTTATCCTATCCTAGGTATTCCTTAAAGAGGTGGGGTTTCAGGTGTCTCCGGAAGGTGGTGATTGACTCCGCTGTCCTGGCGTCGTGAGGGAGTTTGTTCCACCATTGGGGGGCCAGAGCAGCGAACAGTTTTGACTGGGCTGGAACTGTACTTCCTCAGTGGTAGGGAGGCGAGCAGGCCAGAGGTGGATGAACGCAGTGCCCTTGTTTGGGTGTAGGGCCTGATCAGAGCCTGGAGGTACTGAGGTGCCGTTCCCCTCACAGCTCCGTAGGCAAGCACCATGGTCTTGTAGCGGATGCGAGCTTCAACTGGAAGCCAGTGGAGAGAGCGGAGGAGCGGGGTGACGTGAGAGAACTTGGGAAGGTTGAACACCAGACGGGCTGCGGCGTTCTGGATGAGTTGTAGGGGTTTAATGGCACAGGCAGGGAGCCCAGCCAACAGCGAGTTGCAGTAATCCAGACGGGAGATGACGAGTGCCTGGATTAGGACCTGCGCCGCTTCCTGTGTGAGGCAGGGTCATACTCTGCGGATGTTGTAGAGCATGAACCTACAGGAACGGGCCACCGCCTTGATGTTAGTTGAGAACGACAGGGTGTTGTCCAGGATCACGCCAAGGTTCTTAGCGCTCTGGGAGGAGGACACAATGGAGTTGTCAACCGTGATGGCGAGATCATGGAACGGGCAGTCCTTCCCGGGAGGAAGAGCAGCTCCGTCTTGCCGAGGTTCAGCTTGAGGTGGTGATCCGTCATCCACACTGATATGTCTGCCAGACATGCAGAGATGCGATTCGCCACCTGATCATCAGAAGGGGGAAAGGAGAAGATTAATTGTGTGTCGTCTGCATAGCAATGATAGGAGAGACCATGTGAGGTTATGACAGAGCCAAGTGACTTGGTGTATAGCGAGAATAGGAGAGGGCCTAGAACAGAGCCCTGGGGGACACCAGTGGTGAGAGCAGGTGGTGTGGAGACGGATTCTCGCCACGCCACCTGGTAGGAGCGACCTGTCAGGTAGGACGCAATCCAAGCGTGGGCCGCGCCGGAGATGCCCAACTCGGAGAGGGTGGAGAGGAGGATCTGATGGTTCACAGTATCGAAGGCAGCCGATAGGTCTAGAAGGATGAGAGCAGAGGAGAGAGAGTTAGCTTTAGCAGTGCGGAGCGCCTCCGTGATACAGAGAAGAGCAGTCTCAGTTGAATGACTAGTCTTGAAACCTGACTGATTTGGATCAAGAAGGTCATTCTGAGAGAGATAGCGGGAGAGCTGGCCAAGGACGGCACGTTCAAGAGTTTTGGAGAGAAAAGAAAGAAGGGATACTGGTCTGTAGTTGTTGACATCGGAGGGATCGAGTGTAGGTTTTTTCAGAAGGGGTGCAACTCTCGCTCTCTTGAAGACGGAAGGGACGAAGCCAGCGGTCAGGGATGAGTTGATGAGCGAGGTGAGGTAGGGGAGAAGGTCTCCGGAAATGGTCTGGAGAAGAGAGGAGGGGATAGGGTCAAGCGGGCAGGTTGTTGGGCGGCCGGCCGTCACAAGACGCGAGATTTCATCTGGAGAGAGGGGGGAGAAAGAGGTCAGAGCGCAGGGTAGGGCAGTGTGAGCAGAACCAGCGGTGTCGTTTGACTTAACAAACGACGTCGTCGACCTTCTTTTCAAAATGGTTGACGAAGTCATCTGCAGAGAGGGAGGAGGGGGGGAGGGGGAGGAGGATTCAGGAGGGAGGAGAAGGTTGCAAAGAGCTTCCTAGGGTTAGAGGCAGATGCTTGGAATTTAGAGTGGTAGAAAGTGGCTTTAGCAGCAGAGAGAGAAGAGGAAAATGTAGAGAGGAGGGAGTGAAAGGATGTCAGGTCCGCAGGGAGGCGAGTTTTCCTCCATTTCCGCTCGGCTGCCCGGAGCCCTGTTCTGTGAGCTCGCAATGAGTCGTTGAGCCACGGAGCGGGAGGGGAGGACCGAGCCGGCCTGGAGGATAGGGGACATAGAGAGTCAAAGGATGCAGAAAGGGAGGAGAGGAGGGTTGAGGAGGCAGAATCAGGAGATAGGTTGGAGAAGGTTTGAGCAGAGGGAAGAGATGATCGGATGGAAGAGAGAGAGTAGCGGGGAGAGAGAGCGAAGGTTGGGACGGCGCGATACCATCCGAGTAGGGGCAGTGTGGGAAGTGTTGGATGAGAGCGAGAGGGATACAAGGTAGTGGTCGGAGACTTGGAGGGGAGTTGCAATGAGGTTAGTGGAAGAACAGTATCTGGTAAAGATGAGGTCGAGCGTATTGCCTGCCTTGTGAGTAGGGGGGGAAGGTGAGAGGGTGAGGTCAAAAGAGGAGAGGAGTGGAAAGGAGGCAGAGAGGAATGAGTCAAAGGTAGACGTGGGGAGGTTAAAGTCGCCCAGAACTGTGAGAGGTGAGCCGTCCTCAGGAAAGGAGCTTATCAAGGCATCAAGCTCATTGATGAACTCTCCGAGGGAACCTGGAGGGCGATAAATGATAAGGATGTTAAGCTTGAAAGGGCTGGTAACTGTGACAGCATGGAATTCAAAGGAGGCGATAGACAGATGGGTAAGGGGAGAAAGAGAGAATGACCACTTGGGAGAGATGAGGATCCCGGTGCCACCACCCCGCTGACCAGAAGCTCTCGGGGTGTGCGAGAACACGTGGGCAGACGAAGAGAGAGCAGTAGGAGTAGCAGTGTTGTCTGTGGTGATCCATGTTTCCGTCAGTGCCAAGAAGTCGAGGGACTGGAGGGAGGCATAGGCTGAGATGAACTCTGCCTTGTTGGCCGCAGATCGGCAGTTCCAGAGGCAACCGGAGACCTGGAACTCCACGTGGGTCGTGCGCGCTGGGACCACCAGATTAGGGTGGCCGCGGCCACGGGGTGTGGAGCGTTTGTATGGTCTGTGCAGAGAGGAGAGAACAGGGATAGACAGACACATAGTTGACAGGCTACACAAGAGGCTACGCTAATGCAAAGGAGATTGGAATGACAAGTGGACTACACGTCTCGAGTGTTCAGAAAGTTGAGCTTACGTAGCAAGAATCTTATTGACTAAAATGATTAAAATGATACAGTACTGCTGAAATAGGCTAGCTGGCAGAGGCTGCGTTGTTGACTATGTAGGCTAGCTGGCAGTGTCTGCGTTGTTGACACTACACTAATCAAGTCGTTCCGTTGAGTGTAATGGTTTCTACTGTGCTGCTATTCGGGGCTAGCTGGCTAGCTAGCAGTGTTGATTTACGTTACGTTGCGTTAAAAGAACGACAATAGCTGGCTAGCTAACCTAGGAAATCGCTCAAGACTACACAATTATCTTTGATACAAAGACGGCTATGTAGCTAGCTATGTAGCTAGCTACGATCAAACAAATCAAGCCGTTGTACTGTAATGAAATGAAAAATGTGATACTACCTGTGGAGCGAGCGAAATGCGACGGATTGTTGAGTGCGGAAGTTCTGTTACGTTAAGGACGACGAATAGCTGGCTAGCTAACCTCGGTAAATTAAGATAATCACTCTAAAACTACACACTCTAACTACACAATTATCTTGGATACGAAGACAGCAAAGACAACTATGTAGCTAGCTAACACTACACTAATCAAGTCGTTCAGTTGAGTGGAAGTTGTGCTGCTAATCGGTAGACGGTGGACTAGCTAACGGTAGACGTTAGCTAGCTAGCTAGCTGCAGGGCGGTGTAGACTGCGTTAGGACGACGAAATACGATAATTACGCAATTATCTATGATTATCTATGATACAAAGACGGCTATGTAGCTAGCTGAGAAGAACAATTGCTAAGATTAGACAAATCAAACCGTTGTACTATAATGAAATGTAATGAAATGAAAAACTACCTGCGGACCGAGTGCAGATGCGACCGCTCGCTCCAACCCGGATCTCCAATCCAAAGTTAAATCTAGAATTGGCTTCCTATTTCGCAACAAAGCATCCTTCACTCATGCTGCCAAACATACCCTTGTAAAATTGACCATCCTACCAATCCTCGACTTTGGCGATGTCATTTACAAAATAGCCTCCAATACCCTACTCAACAAATTGGATGCAGTCTATCACAGTGCAATCCGTTTTGTCACCAAAGCCCCATATACTACCCACCATTGCGACCTGTACGCTCTCGTTGGCTGGCCCTCGCTTCATACTCGTCGCCAAACCCACTGGCTCCATGTCATCTACAAGACCCTGCTAGGTAAAGTCCCCCCTTATCTCAGCTCGCTGGTCACCATAGCATCTCCCACCTGTAGCACACGCTCCAGCAGGTATATCTCTCTAGTCACCCCCAAAACCAATTATTTCTTTGGCCGCCTTTCCTTCCAGTTCTCTGCTGCCAATGACTGGAACGAACTACAAAAATCTCTTAAATTGGAAACACTTATCTCCCTCACTAGCTTTAAGCACCAACTGTCAGAGCATCTTACAGATTACTGCACCTGTACATAGCCCACCTATAATTTAGCCCAAACAACTACCTCTTTCCCAACTGTATTTAATTTATTTATTTATTTTGCTCCTTTGCACCCCATTATTTTTATTTCTACTTTGCACATTCTTCCATTGCAAAACTACCATTCCAGTGTTTTACTTGCTATATTGTATTTACTTTGCCACCATGGCCTTTTTTGCCTTTACCTCCCTTCTCACCTAATTTGCTCACATTGTATATAGACTTGTTTTTTTTACTGTATTATTGACTGTATGTTTGTTTTACTCCATGTGTAACTCTGTGTCGTTGTATGTGTCGAACTGCTTTGCTTTATCTTGGCCAGGTCGCAATTGTAAATGAGAACTTGTCAACTTGTCAACTTGCTTACCTGGTTAAATAAAGGTGAAATAAAAAAATAAATAAAACTAGAGCGGGCGCCCTCCACCGCTACCACAAACTGCCTCCGGACTCTCTAATACCCAGAGACAGGCTCACGAGACTGGTCAGTAGTCTGATCTGTTACCTTCTACATTTAACAGGAGCCTGCTACATTTAAAATGAGCCTGCTACATTTAAAATGAGCCTGCTACATTTAACAAGAGCCTGCTACATTTACACGAGCCTGCTACATTTAACACGAGCCTGCTACATTTAACACGAGCCTGCTACATTTAACACGAGCCTGCTACATTTAACACGAGCCTGCTACATTTAACACGAGCCTTCTACATTTAACACGAGCCTACTACATTTAACATGAGCCTCCTACATTTAACATGAGCCTGCTACAGGGTGGCCAGTCCTCTTCTGGCTGTGCCAGGTGGAGATTATAACAGAACATGGCTAAGATGTTCAAATGTTTATAGATGACAAGCAGGGTGAGATAATAATAATCACAGTGGTTGTAGAGGGTGCAACAGGTCAGCACCTCAGAAGTAAATGTTATTTGGCTTTTGTAGCCGATCATTCAGAGTTTGCGACAGCAGGTGCGGTAGAGAGAGAGTCCAAAACAGCAGGTCCGGGACAAGGTAGCACGTCCGGTGAACAGGTCAGGGTTCCATAGCCGCAGGCAGAACAGTTGAAACTGGAGCAACAGCATGACCAGGTCGACTGGAGTCATCAGGGCAGGTAGTCCTGAGGCATGGTCCTAGGGCTCAGGTCCTCTGAGAGAAGAGAGAGAGAATGAAAGAGAAAAAGAGAGAGAGAAAGAGAGAGAGAGAGAATTAGAGGGAGCATACTGGACACCGGATAAGACTGACCATAGCCTCCCGACACAAACTATTGCAGCATAAATACAGGAGGCTGAGACGGGATGAGGTTGGGGATTAAGTTTACCACTGTTCCATCATTCACAGACCTGCTCCCTCTCTGTAATGCAGTTTACCCCTCATCCATCATTCACAGACCTGCTCCCTCTCTGTAATGCAGTTTACCACTCTTCCATCATTCACAGACCTGCTCCCTCTCTGTAATGCAGTTTACCACTCTTCCATCATTCACAGACCTGTTCCCTCTCTGTAATGGAGTTTACCACTCTTCCATCATTCACAGACCTGCTCCCTCTCTGTAATGTAGTTTACCACTCTTCCATCATTCACAGACCTGCTCCCTCTCTGTAATGGAGTTTACCACTCTTCCATCATTCACAGACCTGCTCCCTCTCTGTAATGGAGTTTACCACTCATCCATCATTCACAGACCTGCTCCCTCTCTGTAATGGAGTTTACCACTCATCCATCATTCACAGACCTGCTCCCTCTCTGTAATGGAGTTTACCACTCTTCCATCATTCACAGACCCGCTCCCACTCTGTAATGAAGTTTACCACTCTTCCATCACTCACATGGATATACAGCAGCTTCTCCACCGGGAGAGTATCAATGTGAGAGTTCTTTTTCAGGGTGCTGGGGTGTGAAGGTTCCTCTGGTTGTCTGTGGTGGTGTGAATGTGTCAGGGAGTTTATGGCATGTGTGTGTTTGTGTGTGTGTGTGTGTGTGTTTAGGGGACATGAGGTTGCTAGCAGGGGGTATCTGTCTCCTTGCCATGTGTCTGACACCCAGCATATGATCCTGAAAGAGCATGACGGCACCTTTCACACCCCCACCACACCCTGAGTGACAGCAATCCTTTTAGGTGCCTCACACATCCGTCTGGCCACCGGGCCCATGGATGGAGGGATAGACGGATGGGTGGGTGCGTGTATGGATGGATGACAGAAGTGATGGACAGTGATTGACTTGAGGCCACAGGGAAGACAGATACAGATACATGGTTGGACAAGGCACCAAAGGGCAGGTGAAGGGGGTCAATGGCAGGCGGCCATTTTGGACAGGTCTTTATTGTTTTTTTTATACATATTTTTTTTATTTCACCTTTATTTGACCAGGTAGGCCAGTTGAGAACAAGTTATCATTTACAACTGCAGCCTGGCCAAGATAAAGCAAAGCAGTGTGACAAAAACAACAACACAGAGTTACACATGGAATAAACAAATGTACAGTCAATAACACAATAAAAAAATCTGTAAACAGTGTGTTCAAAAAGTGAGGAGGTAAGGCAATAAATAGGCCATAGTGGTGAAGTAATTACAATTTAGCAATTTATACTGGAGTGATATATGTGCAGATGAGGATGTGCAAGTAGAAATATTGGAGTCCAAAAGAGCAGAAAAACTAAATATGGGGATGAGGTAGGTAGTTGGTTTGATGGGCAATTTACAGATAGGCTGTGTCTGACAGCTGACGCTAAAAGTTAGTGAGGGAGATATGTCTCCAGCTTTAGTGATTTTTGAAATTCATTCCATTCATTGTCAGCAGAGAACTAGAAGGAAAGGCGGCCAAAGTAGGTGTTGGCTTTGGGGATGACCAGTGAAATATACCTGCTGGAGCGCGTGCTACGGGTGGGTGTTGTGGAGTGTTATGGCGTTGAAGCTCATTTGGAGGTTTGTGAACACAGTGTTACAGAATGGTGTCGTCTGTGTAGAGGTGGATCAAAGAATCACCCTCAGCAAGAGCAACATCATTGATATATACAGAGAAAAGAGTTTGCCGGAGAATTGAACCCTGTGGCACACGCATAGAGACTTCCAGAGGTCCAGACAACAGGCCCTCCGGTTTGACACACTGAACTCTATCTGAGAAGTAGTTAGTGAGCCAGGCAAGGCAGTCATTAGAGAAACCACGGCTGTTGAGTCTGCCAATAGGAATATGGTGATTGACAGAGTCGAAAGCCTTGGCCAGGTCGATGAAGTTGACTGCAGAGTACTGTCTTTTATCGATGGTGGTTATGAAACCGTTTAGGACCTTGAGGGTGGCTGAGGTGCACCCTTGACCAGCTCAGAAACCAGATTGTATAGCGGTGGGATTCGAAATGGTCGGTGGTCTGTTTATTCCCTTGGCTTTTGAAGACTTTAGAAAGGCAGAGCAGGATGGATAGAGGTCTGTAAAAGTTTGAGTCTAGAGTTTCTCCCCCATTAAAGAGGGGGATGACCGCGGCCGCTTTCCAATGTTTAAGAATCTCAGACTATACGAAAGAGAGGTTGAACAGACTAGTAATAGAAGTTGCAACAATGGCGGCGGATAATCTTAGGAAGGGAGGGGCCAGATTGTCTAGCCCAGCTCATTTGGTGGTCTGCTGTGGTGGTGGGGTGAAAAGTAAATCAGCTCAGAGTTGCAGGAGAAACACAGGAGGAGGAAGAGAAGATTAGGATGAGGGGAGTGCTGATGAAGCTTGAGACGTCCCTTAGGAGAGGCTGAGAGAGGGAGTGAGAGAAGGACAGGATGACAGGAAGTGAGGGAGTGTGTGGAAGAGCAGGATGACAGGAAGTGCGGGAGTGTGTGGAAGAGAAGATGACAGGAAGTGAGGGAGTGAGTACTCTACTCTGACAGACGAGACAGACAATATGAGCAGGGAGGGTTCACATGGTAGCTAATGAGATTCAGCAAATGCTCCAAATGCTGAGAGGGAGCGATAGAGGGAGAGAAGGGGGAGGGACGGATGGAGGGAGGGGAAAACAAGGGCAAAGAATTCAGGATTAGACCCATCTGTTGTATAAGTACATATAGGCAGGGATAAAGTAACTCGACAACAGGATAGATAAACAGTAGCAGCAGAATATGTGATGACTCAAAATAGTTATTTCAAAAAGGGTCAATGCAGATAGTTAAATAGTTAACCAAATAGCTACCTGGACTAACTATTTAGCACTCTAATGGCTTGGGGAGAGAAGCTATTCAGAGTCCTGTTAGTTCTAGACTTGGTGCATTGGTACCACTTGCCGTGCTGTAGCAGAGAGAACAGTCTGTAACTTGGGTGGCTGGAGTCTTTGACAATTTTTAGGGCCTTTTTCTGACATAGCCTTGTATAGAGGTCCTGGATGTGAGATATGTGCAGTGATGATGAGGGTTAATGTATGTATGAGCCAGATCACAGAATAATGGCTTTCATTCTCACCTCCTTGGCCCTAATAAAAGAAAGGTATCTCTCTATGAGCTCCTAAAAACACAATCCCCCCTAAGATGGGCATTTACAGCTGGCCTCAGGGCACTGTTTTCACAGCGCAGCAGAATGCAGAAGCAGCGCGACAGTAATCTCCCTCCCCCCGGGAATGCAGACTCTAACTGATAAGTGCCAGAGAGCAAGGGGACTGATTCTGTCAGGGGCATCTTCAGCAGAGCGCAATGGCAGGCGGCATCTCCTCACGGTGGCACGCGGTAATGCGAGACGACACGGCTGACATTACACACCGCCCACCACAAATCACAGAGTGGATATCCCAGTCCAACTACAGAAAGAGAGAGAGAGAAAAAAGAGCGGGAGAGAGAGAAAGAGGCCTCAGTGGGGCCACAGAGAGGGTACAGGTCAAGGGACCAGGTACATTCTCACTCATCTTTCCCTGTTTAGTTGTTTTTAATTCTTTTTTTTTTCGCTTCAAGGGGTGAAAATTTGATCATATGCTCAGTTGTACCTTGGATTATAATGACTATAGCTGTGTTTAATTATTTATTTGGATGTTTTATTTGGATGTTTGCATGTTTTTTTACTATTTGTTTTCCAGCATCCTTCAGAGGTTATCCAGCATCCTTCAGAGGTTAGAGGTTAGATGAAGTTGAATATGGATGCAGAATAAAC
Organism: Oncorhynchus nerka; assembly: GCF_034236695.1. Classification (NCBI taxonomy): domain Eukaryota; kingdom Metazoa; phylum Chordata; class Actinopteri; order Salmoniformes; family Salmonidae; genus Oncorhynchus; species Oncorhynchus nerka. The sequence goes on along the minus strand of NC_088423.1, from coordinate 6,051,929 downwards.
AATAACTTAACAGGGCCATTCATTCACCAGGTGGAATGTCCAGATACTACATACAATCCACCAGGGCTTCCCAACTGGTGGCCCGTGTGTAGTTTAATTTGGCCCACCCATATTTTCAGGACATAAAATACTGTAAAAACACCAGAAAATCAGCCCCATGTGATGTTACATTTTTGGAAATCTTGTGAAAGCTATGATCCCTTATTGATGTCACTTGTTAAATCCACTTCAGCCAGCGTAGTTGAAGGTGAAGAGACAGGTAAAAGAAGGATTTTTAAGCCTTGAGACATGGATTCTGTATGTGTGCCATTCAGATGGTGAACGGTCAAGACAAAAAATGTATGTGCCTTTGGACAGGGTATGGAAGCACCGGTCAGGTGCACCGGTTTGTGTCAAGAACTACAAAGCTGCATCAGTTTCCTGTGTGTATCAAGAATGGTCCACCACCCAAATTACATCCAGCCAACTTGATACAACTGTAGCATCGAATAGCCCCCGTGATATGCAACTGTTCAGGGAAGTCAGGAACCAATACACGCAGTCAGTCAGGAAAGCTAAGGCCAGCTTCTTCAGGCAGAAGTTTGCATCCTGTAGCTCCAACTCCAAAAAGTTCTGGGACACTGTGAAGTCCATGGAGAACAAGAGCACCTCCTCCCAGCTGCCCACTGCACTGAGGCTAGGTAACACGGTCTCCACCGATAAATCCACGATTATCGAAAGCTTCAATAAGCACTTCTCAACGACTGGCCATGCCTTCCGCCTGGCTACTCCAACCTCGGCCAACAGCTCCGCCCCCCCCGCAGCTCCTCGCCCAAGCCTCTCCAGGTTCTCCTTTACCCAAATCCAGATAGCAGATGTTCTGAAAGAGCTGCAAAACCTAGACCCGTACAAATCAGCTGGGCTTGACAATCTGGACCCTCTATTTCTGAAACTATCTGCCGCCATTGTCGCAACCCCTATTACCAGCCTGTTCAACCTCTCTTTCATATCGTCTGAGATCCCCAAGGATTGAAAGCTGCCGCAGTCATCCCCTCTTCAAAGGGGGAGACACCCTGGACCCAAACTGCTATAGACCTATATCCATCCTGCCCTGCCTATCTAAGGTCTTCGAAAGCCAAGTCAACAAACAGGTCACTGACCATCTCGAATCCCACCGTACCTTCTCCACTGTGCAATCTGGTTTCCGAGCCGGTCACGGGTGCACCTCAGCCACGCTCAAGGTACTAAACGATATCATAACCGCCATCGATAAAAGACAGTACTGTGCAGCCGTCTTCATCGACCTCGCCAAGGCTTTCGACTCTGTCAATCACCATATTCTTATCGGTAGACTCAATAGCCTCGGTTTCTCGGATGACTGCCTTGCCTGGTTCACCAATTACTTTGCAGACAGAGTTCAGTGTGTCAAATCGGAGGGCATGCTGTCCGGTCCTCTGGCAGTCTCTATGGGGGTGCCACAGGGTTCAATTCTCGGGCCGACTCTTTTCTCTGTATATATCAATGATGTTGCTCTTGCTGCGGGCGATTCCCTGATCCACCTCTACGCAGATGACACCATTCTATATACTTTCGGCCCGTCATTGGACACTGTGCTATCTAACCTCCAAACGAGCTTCAATGCCATACAGCACTCCTTCCGTGGCCTCCAACTGCTCTTAAACGCGAGTAAAACCAAATGCATGCTTTTCAACCGATCGCTGCCTGCACCCGCATGGCCGACTAGCATCACCACCCTGGATGGTTCCGACCTTGAATATGTGGACATCTATAAGTACCTAGGTGTCTGGCTAGACTGCAAACTCTCCTTCCAGACTCACATCAAACATCTCCAATCGAAAATCAAATCAAGAGTCGGCTTTCTATTCCGCAACAAAGCCTCCTTCACCCACGCCGCCAAGCTTACCCTAGTAAAACTGACTATCCTACCGATCCTCGACTTCGGCGATGTCATCTACAAAATGACTTCCAACACTCTACTCAGCAAACTGGATGCAGTCTATCACAGTGCCATCCGTTTTGTCACCAAAGCACCTTATACCACCCACCACTGCGACTTGTATGCTCTAGTCGGCTGGCCCTCGCTACATATTCGTCGCCAGACCCACTGGCTCCAGGTCATCTACAAGTCCATGCTAGGTAAAGCTCCGCCTTATCTCAGTTCACTGGTCACGATGGCAACACCCATCCGTAGCACGCGCTCCAGCAGGTGTATCTCACTGATCATCCCTAAAGCCAACACCTCATTTGGCCGCCTTTCGTTCCAGTACTCTGCTGCCTGTGACTGGAACGAACTGCAAAAAAATCGCTGAAGTTGGAGACTTTTATCTCCCTCACCAACTTCAAACATCAGCTATCCGAGCAGCTAACCGATCGCTGCAGCTGTACATAGTCTATTGGTAAATAGCCCACCCATTTTCACCTACCTCATTCCCATACTGTTTTTATACTGTTTTTTTTTTATTTAAAAAAAAAAAAAAAAATTTACTTTTCTGCTCTTTTGCACACCAATATCTCTACATGTACATGACCATCTGATCATTTATCACTCCAGTGTTAATCTGCAAAATTGTATTATTTGCCTACCTCCTCATGCCTTTTCCATACATTGTATATAGACTGCCCATTTTTTTCTACTGTGTTATTGACTTGTTAATTGTTTACTCCATGTGTAACTCTGTGTTGTCTGTTCACACTGCTATGCTTTATCTTGGCCAGGTCACAGTTGCAAATGAGAACTTGTTCTCAACTAGCCTACCTGGTTAAATAAAGGTGAAATAAAAAATAAAAATAAAAATAAATAAAATTAGAGTCAACATTGGCCAGCATCTCCGTGGAATGCTTTCGACACCTTGTAAAGTCCATGCCCCAAAGAATTGAGGTTGTTCTGAGGACAAAGGGGGAGGGAGCATAACTCAAGTCGGAAGTTAACATACACCATAACCAAATACATTTAAAGTCAGTTTTTCGCAATTCCTGACATTTAATCCAAGTAAATAATCCCTGTTTTAACCTGTTGCGACGAGCAATCCCGTATCCGGGATCCTATTTATAGCCTCAAGCTCATTACCATATTCATGAAAATCGCAAATGAAATTAAATAAATATATTAGCTCTCAAGCTTAGCCTTTTGTTAACAACACTGTCATCTCAGATTTTCAAAATATGCTTTTGAACCATAGCTAAACAAGCATTTGTGTAAGAGTATTGATAGCCTAGCATAGCATTAAGCCTAGCATTCAGCATGCAACATTTTCACAAAAACAAGAAAAGCATTCAAATAAAATAATTTACCTTTGAAGAACTTCAGATGTTTTCAATGAGGAGACTCTCAGTTAGATAGCAAAGGTTCAGTTTTTCCAAAAAGATTATTTGTGTAGGACAAATCGCTCCGTTTTGTTCATCACGTTTGGGTAAGAAAAAACCTGAAAATTAAGTCATTACAACGCAAACATTTTTCCAAATTAACTCCATAATATCGACAGAAATATGGCAAAGGTTGTTTAGAATCAATCCTCAAGGTGTTTTTCACATATCTATCGATGATAAATCATTCGTGGCAGTTTGGTTTCTCCTCTGAAGAAAATGAAACGCGCATGGACCTGGAGATTACGCAATCATTTCGACAGAGGACACCGGGCGGACACCTGGTAAATGTAGTCTCTTATGGTCAATCTTCCAATGATATGTCTACAAATACGTCATAATGCTGCAGAAACCTTGGGGAAACGACAGAAAGTTCAGGCTCATTCCTGGCGCATTCACAGCCATATAAGGAGACATTGGAACACAGGACATTCAAAATCTGGACCATTTCCTGTATGAAATTTCATCTTGGTTTCACCTGTAGCATTAGTTCTGGGGCACTCACAGATATCTTTTTTCTTTCCAAAGCTGTCAATTACATGCATAGTCGAGCATCTTTTCGTGACAAAATATCTTGTTTAAAACGGGAATGTTTTTTATCCAAAAATTAAAAGAGCGCCCCCTATCTCGAAGAAGTTAACTCAGTTAGCATCACCACTTTATTTTAAGAATGTGAAATATCAAAATAATAGTAGAGAGAATGATTTATTTAAACTTTTATTTCTTTCATCACATTCCCAGGGGGTTAGAAGTTTACATACACTCAATTAGTATTTGGTAGCATTGCCTTTAAATTGCTTAACTTGTGTCAAACTTTTTAGGTAGCCTTCTACAAGATTCCCACAATGAATTGGGTGAATTTTGGTCCATTCCTCCTGACAGAGCTGGTGTTTCTGAAGCAGGTTTGTAGGTCTCCTTGCTCGTACACACTTTTTGAGTTCTGCCCACTGTCGTGTCTTTACTATCATTAACTGAAGAGTGATAGTTTTTATCAAAGATTCTCTGTAATTAGTTATTACGCGATTAGACTGATTAATCATGTAACCGTAATTACTAGGAAGTCAGGGCACCAAGGAAAAATATTCAGATTACAAAGTTATCATTTCCTAAAATAACTTTTCAGATATTTTATCTGATCAATTAGTCTTTGAATTAATTCATTATTTACATTACCTCAAGTTAGTCTCATTCCAAGTTGTTAGTTATCTGAATGAACCCAGTCTTCACTATGAGTCATCCATACATCAATTGTCTTAAATAATTTATTCATTACTAACTAAGTAATTCACAGAAATGCATAAACAAACAAACAAGGTAAATGTGGTTATATGAAATGATAGGAGAATGTGCCCTAGTGGGCTAAACCGGCATGGCGGCTTGTTAGATAAAAGGGGAAGTGGGGGTCGACTAAGAAGTCACTACAGAGTTGATAATTATAACAATTGAAATGCTAATCCTTTGCACATGAACGCTCACTCATTCGGGAAATCTTGCAATTTTCTCCTAATGGAGAAAAATATGGTCTGGAACCTTTAGCCATCTCGTAATTGAGGTAAGCTCGGGCTGCTGATCGAAAAACTGAGTGAGGGTTTTATTCGTAAGGGCCGAAAAGCACTGTCCCAGGATGTCTGACCCTAACTGGGCTCAGGGGCGGTACTCTGATTTAGTTCAAATCAAAAGGGAATTGTATTTTTCTTCATTAAAAGGTCCAAAATCATATTACACAATTATACAAACTGTATCATTCATCTTATACAACAATTAGATGTAAACCTCACATCTGAGGCTATTATATAAACAGTGTTATGGTAATGTGGCCACACCGTCTCCCATGAGCTCCCCCAAGTTGTGACAAACGGACCAGTTCGTAGCTAGATTCTTCACCGATCTTTTATACTTTCTCCGGAACATGAAATCTGTTCGTACCTCAAGTTCTGTGAAGTGGAAGGAATTTCTTTGTCCTCTATGCAAATTTACTCTGTTCCCTGGAAAATTTACTCTGCCTCTACTATGTGGCAGGGTCTTCTCAGGAATTTACGACGTCTCTCTGACCACAGCAACTTAGTTGAAGGAGGTAAGGGGGAGGCAGGGAGAGGGGGATGGGCTTGCTATTCCCAAAGAGGCCAAAGTCATGACATACTCCCCCTGGTGGTTTGGATCTTGTTTGTCTTGCAAGTAAAAAATCAACATAAAATCATGAACACGTGATGTCCTGTTTGTACATCATCATTGCAGTCCCCTCTGGTGGTTGAACTTGGTAGGCTTCTCTGAAAGCGGGGCATCCCGCCACAAGAATGGGCCGTGGGTGTCCGGGATTGGGGTCGCTGTTGTCTGGACCCGTAGTCTGGTCGTCGTCCAGACTGGAAGATCTGGGCAGTAACTTAGGCAGATGTTAACAACTCACACACACACACTCACGAAATATATATAATTACATTCATTCCCCAATGAGCGGTGTTGTGGCACTAAGTGGTGGATGTATGGGGACTATGTTTATGGCTCTATCACTTCCTAAGTGTCAACGGAACTGAACCGAAAAGGAATGAATGCATAAACAAAAGATATACAACATATAGTTCTCACACAAAAATCATCTAATTGGACTGTATTCTATATACGTCCAGTGTTCTGGCAAAATGACTATCCTGGCATTGTCTCTAATGCCATATCTGGGATATTCCTACTTGTTGTGTTGCTTAAGCACTATCCTAAGTTGATAACTATATGATAAGTTTACAGCTGTAAGGCACTAGTTTTGGGCAGTCTACAGGGATGACCTATGGACTAATGAGAAGAAAACTGGTGCTGTAGAGTCAAATGCTTAGAAGTAAATGTTCAACTTTACTAAGGCTGGTATTTTGCTTGTACTCTTAAGTGTTCCTAGCATAAATCCTAATTGGATGTTCCGTTGTGCATGTGCGTTTATGCTTACACAAGCGCGCATGTCAAGGTAAGAAAACCAAGTAACCTGGCAGTTTACAACTTGTTCAGAATGAGTCTGACGTAGTCAGGTAATTTTCAGGTCAATGCCTGGAGGTCAGTCAGAATTGGTGTCAAGGGAGTCTGTAGTAGTTTTTACTACAAGTCACTGTGTCTTCCACTATTGTAGTGGTGATATGTATGAAGTCTATTTCATAGCTATGTTATCCACGGAGGAGCTAACCTCACGACGGAAGTACTCTTTAAGTATTGGAGGAGTCGTACGCGGTGTGATTGTGGTTAATGATTGTAATAATTTTCCTCCTGAATGGAGGATTCTATTTATTAGTGACGTGTGTTAACCATTGGCAGAATGCACTGGAGATTCCCTTCCATGTGTTGCACACTGAGTGACTTCTATGTCGTTATTGTCAAGGCTAATTTGATTGGTTAGGTCTCTAAACTTCTTACTGATTATAGCTAGACTGACTGTTGCTGGTATTGGTACTGGTGCTCAAAGGGACCAGTTATCCTACCGATTTATTCTGAAATGTTATACTACCGGAACACATGATTGGAGCATTTTACTAGTTGTATTGTAGTTGAAACTACACATGGCAAGGAATGATTATTGTTGCCATTTGTTTTGGAGGTGGACAAGTCCACTGGACTTCCTTTACGACCAGTGTGGTACACCTCAGTACCATCTTAGATGTGTTCTAAGATAATCCCCGTCTATGGGCCGGTCTGCTCCTCACTGTTCTCATAGGGGAGTTTACAACTAGATTTGATTTATGATCTGGCGGCCTCGTACGGTGTGGCCATAGTCTCGAACTGAGACGAGGATATCGGTCTATGATATCGCAAAGTGTTTCACCAGTGGGAGTCATCGGGTCAGTCTTTTACCCTTTTCTCAAATGTTTCTCACTTTAGTTATTCACATACTGGAACTTCTGGAGAACATTGGTCTACGTTTTGATCATCCTTCAACCCTTTGTTACCCTTGTGCTCTGACACTTTGTGTGGGTTGGGTGCAGGGACGTAGTGAAGAGGTCAATTGTAGAGGTAGTCGTTTTGATGGCGATGTACTTTACAGTTATTTCGACCGCGGAGGTTATTGGAATCGTGGTTTCGTGGTAGAAACTGTTGTTGTGTGTCATCTCTCAATGCTCCAATACCTGATAATGCACCCTCTTAGCGTTGTGAACTTTTGTTGCCTCAAAAGCTGTGCTTGCAAGCTCTCTGAGTTGTAAGATAGGCAAGCCAATGTGGGTGGCAGAGCACAAGTAGGTAATTAAGGTAGGATACATGTTCGACAGGAACATTTGTTTAAAAGGTAACAGGCCTTCCATGCCTGTTTCAGTGAGTAGGCCAAAGTAAGCTGAACGAAGCCTATGATAGTAAGCTTGTGGGTGTTCATTCCGAGCTTGTTTGACCGTGTTAGCCAGTGAGCTATCGTGTTTGTGAGTTGCAGAACCACTGAATTCTAATTTTAAAGCTGTGGCAAGTTTAGCGTAGTCATTTAACACGTGTTGCTGTTGTAGGCGAATTAACCTTGTCACGTGTCTATTTGAAGTTCGCTTCAACAGGTAAACCCTGTCAGAACCCGTAGCATTCGGGTAGCCATCCAACGCGTCCTCTATGTCAGCTAGGAACGTCTCACTATCGTTTGGCTGACCTGGAACGGGGTCAAAGGTGGGGACATTCTTGACGTGTTTGTCAAGGTATGCCGCGTCAAGCGGGCGGAGAGGGTTGGCTTCATCCTGTGGGGAAAGTGAGGCCGAAAGGCCAAGAGGAGAAGCCAAGCTTTGGCTTTGTTGGCCAAGAGGCGCCATATTACTCAGTGCCGAATGGCCAAGAGGAGAAGACTGAGGGACACTTAATGGAGGCAATGTCTGAAACCTATCGTCTTCACTCCTTTGAGTACAGGGCTCCGGTTGCTTGGATGGGTCGTCACGCTGAGGTGTGCGACCATTCTGGATGTCCCCCAGATGGTACCTAAGGGTGGTATTCTGCTGCATTGCAGAGTCCACTTGAGCGCTTAGAGTACTGATTTTGGACACGTGAGTGTCACACTTGCTCCTTTCGTTCTCAAACTTATCGGTCATGGTTTGCATATAGAGGTCTTGAGTACGGAGCGAGAGATTCAGTGAGGAGATTTATTCCGCTTGCTTAGAAATCAAGATTTCCATCTTCATCACCCGAGTTCTCTCATCATTCATTTGGTCAGCGACTTCAATGAGTTCTGCTGATTTGTCATCGAACTTAGTCATTGTGTTCATCAATTGATTGTCTTTGGTCTGCAGAATTTTGAGTAGAACCGTGTAACTCTGAGTAGCGTTCAACAAAACTGCCTGCGTGTTATCAAATTGCGCTCCTGTTTGTAGATTACTCAACAGATTGATCTAGTTTGGAGTGGACTAAATCGTATTTAGTTTTGGCTAAATCAAGTTGTTCCTGGAGACAACGATTTTGTTGAAGAGCTTGTACTCGTTCATCGTCATAAGTATTTGCAACTTTTAATTGTTTAGATTTCAAACGCAGTTCCTCGACTAGCAGAATGTTTTCATTTCCTGCTTTTGTCAATAGTTGCTCAGTTCCCTCCACATGTTAGCCCTGTCTGGCACGTGCTTCAGCTGTGCACTGTGGTATATGACCGATGGCACATTTGTAAGGTGATACATTAGTGCAAAATTGGGGAGAACCGTCACAGAGCCTGTGTTTGATGGTTGATTTTGGAAAGCGTTCGCAATTTCGGCTGTTTTTTCGCTAATGCCATAATTAAGGTTGGTATCGCTGCTGAGGTCAGAGATCAATCCTTTTATGGGTGGAGGTTCACTAATTAGCGGAGGAGTGGTGACCACCTCCTTTGATAGCTTGCACATCATTAGAAAAATTTAGATGAAAAATGTTCCTATTTTTTTTTCAAAGTTTGGGTTTGGAATTCATTGGAAGCTGCAAAGACAAGTTTAATCTATTTATAGATGTTGACGAACCATCAGTACCGTACCAGTAATGTGGAAGTTGGACGTGAATTAATTTGCAAAAGCAAATTGAATTAATTAATCAATGCGAATGATTAATCAAATCAAATTTATTTATGTAGCCCTACGAATATCAGCTGATTTTATTTATTCGTTTATTTATTTATTTATTTATTTATTTCACCTTTATTTAACCAGGTAGGCAAGTTGAGAACAAGTTCTCATTTACAATTGCGTCCTTGCCAAGATAACGCAAAGCAGTTCGACAGATACAACGACACAGAGTTACACATGGAGTAAAACAAACATACAGTCAATAATACAGTATAAACAATTCTAAATACAATGTGAGCAAATGAGGTGAGAAGGGAGGTAAAGGCAAAAAAGGCCATGGTGGCAAAGTAAATACAATATAGCAAGTAAAACACTGGAATGGTAGTTTTGCAATGGAAGAATGTGCAAAGTAGAAATAAAAATAATGAGGTGCAAAGGAGCAAAATAAATAAATAAATTAAATACAGTTGGGAAAGAGGTAGTTGTTTGGGCTAAATTATAGGAGGGCTATGTACAGGTGCAGTAATCTGTGAGCTGCTCTGACAGTTGGTGCTTAAAGCTAGGGAGGGAGATAAGTATTTCCAGTTTCAGAGATTTTTGTAGTTCGTTCCAGTCATTGGCAGCAGAGAACTGGAAGGAGAGGCGGCCAAAAGAAAGAATTGGTTTTGGGGGTGACTAGAGAGATATACCTGCTGGAGCGTGTGCTGCAGGTGGGAGATGCTATGGTGACCAGCGAGCTGAGATAAGGGGGGACTTTACCTAGCAGGGTCTTGTAGATGACATGGAGCCAGTGGGTTTGGCGACAAGTATGAAGCGAGGGCCAGCCAACGAGAGCGTACAGGTCGCAATGGTGGGTAGTATATTGGGCTTTGGTGACAAAACGGATTGCACTGTGATAGACTGCATCCAATTTGTTGAGTAGGGTATTGGAGGCTATTTTGTAAATGACATCGCCAAAGTCGAGGATTGGTAGGATGGTCAGTTTTACAAGGGTATGTTTGGCAGCATGAGTGAAGGATGCTTTGTTGCGAAATAGGAAGCCAATTCTAGATTTAACTTTGGATTGGAGATGTTTGATATGGGTCTGGAAGGAGAGTTTACAGTCTAACCAGACACCTAAGTATTTGTAGTTGTCCACGTATTCTAAGTCAGAGCCGTCCAGAGTAGTGATGTTGGACAGGCGGGTAGGTGCAGGTAGCGATCGGTTGAAGAGCAAGCATTTAGTTTTACTTGTATTTAAGAGCAATTGGAGGCCACGGAAGGAGAGTTGTATGGCATTGAAGCTTGCCTGGAGGGTTGTTAACCTCATAGTCCGCCCCATCCCGCATGCGGTATTGTTACTACAGCCTCAAGCTCATTACCATAACGCAACGTTAGCGATTTCTAAAAATCGCAAATGAAATGAAATAAATATGCCTGCTCTCAAGCTTATCCTTTTCTTAACAATCCTGTCGTCTCAGATTTTCAAAATATGCTTTAGAACCAGAGAAAATCAATAATTTGTGTAAGAGTGGTGATAGCTAGCTTAGCATTTAGCGTTAGCATTTAGCACGCAACATATTCACAAAAACCAGCCAAGGAATCAAATAAAATAATTTACCTTTGAAGAACTTCAGATGTTTCAATGAGGAGACTCTCAGTTACATAGCAGATGTCCAGTTTTTCCTGAAAGATTCTTGTGTAGGACACATCGTTCCCTTTTGTTACTATGCATTTGGCTACCGAAACTAACCGAAAATTCAGTCACCTACACGTCGAACTTTTTTACGAATTAACTCCATAATATCGACTGAAACATGGAAAACGTTGTTTGAATCAATTTTGAAGGTGGTTTCTCATATATCTCTCCATTGAAAGCACCGTCCTTGAAGCCTGCTTTGTTGTCTGATTCGAATGGAAAAACACTGGGAGCTGACTTTTGCGCACCAAATGCCACGCAGACACCAAGCGGGACACTTGGCAATTGTAGTCTCTTATGGTCAATCTTCCAATGATATGCCTACAAATACGTCACAATGCTGCAGAGACCTTGGGGAAACAAGATAAAGTGTCCGTTGATTCCTGTCGCATTCACAGCCATATAAGGCGATCATGGAAAACGTAGCCTCAAAAATCCTGTTCATTTCCTGGTCGGTCATACATCTTGGTTTTGCCCGAAGCATTTGTTCTAAGGGACTCACAGTGAAAATCTTTGCAGTTCTGGAAACGTAAGACTCTCTTCTTTCCAAAAACTATCAATTCCAAGCATATTCAAGCATCTTTTCGTGACAAAATATTGCGCTTAAAACGGGCACGTCTTTTTATCAAAAAATGAAATACTGCCCCTAGAGTACTAACAGGTTAACACAGTGTCCAAAGAAGGGCCGGAAGTATACAGAATGGTGTCGTCTGCGTAGAGGTGGATCAGAGACTCACCAGCAGCAAGAGCAACCTCATTGATGTATACAGAGAAGAGAGTCGGTCCAAGAATTGAACCCTGTGGCACCCCCATAGAGACTGCCAGAGGTCCGGACAGCAGACCCTCCGATTTGACACACTGAACTCTATCAGAGAAGTAGTTGGTGAACCAGGCGAGGCAATCATTTGAGAAACCAAGGCTGTCGAGTCTGCCGATGAGGATGTGGTGATTGACAGAGTCGAAAGCTTTGGCCAGATCAATGAATACGGCTGCACAGTAATGTTTCTTATCGATGGCGGTTAAGATATTGTTTAGGACCTTGAGCGTGGCTGAGGTGCACCCATGACCAGCTCTGAAACCAGATTGCATAGCAGAGAAGGTACGGTGAGATTCGAAATGGTCGGTAATCTGTTTGTTGACTTGGCTTTCGAAGACCTTAGAAAGGCATGGTAGGATAGATATAGGTCTGTAGCAGTTTGGGTCAAGAGTGTCCCCCCCTTTGAAGAGGGGGATGACCGCAGCTGCTTTCCAATCTTTGGGAATCTCAGACGACACGAAAGAGAGGTTGAACAGGCTAGTAATAGGGGTGGCAACAATTTCGGCAGATAATTTTAGAAAGAAAGGGTCCAGATTGTCTAGCCCGGCTGATTTGTAGGGGTCCAGATTTTGCAGCTCTTTCAGAACATCAGCTGAACGGATTTGGGAGAAGGAGAAATGGGGAAGGCTTGGGCGAGTTGCTGTTGGGGGTGCAGTGCTGTTGACCGGGGTAGGAGTAGCCAGGTGGAAAGCATGGCCAGCTGTAGAAAAATGCTTGTTGAAATTCTCAATTATGGTGGATTTATCAGTGGTGACAGTGTTTCCTATCTTCAGTGCAGTGGGCAGTTGGGAGGAGGTGTTCTTATTCTCCATGGACTTTACAGTGTTCCAGAACTTTTTTGAGTTAGTGTTGCAGGAAGCAAACTTCTGCTTGAAAAAGCTAGCCTTGGCTTTTCTAACTGCCTGTGTATAATGGTTTCTAGCTTCCCTGAACAGCTGCATATCACGGGGGCTGTTCGATGCTAATGCAGAACGCCATAGGATGTTTTTGTGTTGGTTAAGGGCAGTCAGGTCTGGGGAGAACCAAGGGCTATATCTGTTCCTGGTTCTAAATTTCTTGAATGGGGCATGTTTATTTAAGATGGTTTGGAAGGCATTTAAAAAAAATATCCAGGCATCCTCTACTGACGGGATGAGATCAATATCCTTCCAGGATACCCCGGCCAGGTCGATTAGAAAGGCCTGCTCGCTGAAGTGTTTCAGGGAGCGTTTTACAGTGATGAGTGGAGGTCGTATGACCGCTGACCCATTACGGATGCAGGCAATGAGGCAGTGATCGCTGAGATCTTGGTTGAAGACAGTAGAGGTGTATTTAGAGGGGAAGTTGGTTAGGATGATATCTATGAGGGTGCCCGTGTTTAAGGCTTTGGGGAGGTACCTGGTAGGTTCATTGATAATTTGTGTGAGATTGAGGGCATCAAGTTTAGATTGTAGGAGGGCTGGGGTGTTAAGCATGTTCCAGTTTAGGTCGCCTAGCAGCACGAGCTCTGAAGATAGATGGGGGGCAATCAGTTCACATATGGTGTCCAGAGCACAGCTGGGGGCAGAGGGTGGTCTATAGCAGGCGGCAACCGCGAGAGACTTGTTTTTAGAGAGGTGGATTTTTAAAAGTAGAAGTTCAAATTGTTTGGGTACAGACCTGGATAGTAGGACAGAACTCTGCAGAATATCTTTGCAGTAGATTGCAACACCGCCCCCTTTGGCAGTTCTATCTTGTCTGAAAATGTTGTAGTTTGGAATTAAAATTTCTGAATTTTTGGTGGTCTTCCTAAGCCAGGATTCAGACACAGCTAGAACATCCGGGTTGGCAGAGTGTGCTAAAGCAGTGAATAGAACAAACTTAGGGAGGAGGCTTCTAATGTTAACATGCATGAAACCAAGGCTATTACGGTTACAGAAGTCGTCAAAAGAGAGCGCCTGGGGAATAGGAGTGGAGCTAGGCACTGCCGGGCCTGGTTTCACCTCTACATCGCCAGAGGAACATAGGAGGAGTAGAATAAGGGTGCGGCTAAAAGCAATAAGAATTGGTCGTCTAGAACGTCTGGAACAGAGAGTAAAAGGAGGTTTCTGGGGGCGATAAAATAGCATCAAGGTATAATGTACAGACAAAGGTATGGTAGGATGTGAATACAGTGGAGGTAAACCTAGGTATTGAGTGATGAAGAGAGAGATATTGTCTCTAGAAACATCATTGAAACCAGGAGATGTCATTGCATGTGTGGGTGGTGGAACTAATAGGTTGGATAAGGTATAGTGAGCAGGACTAGAGGCTCTATGCCAATAAACACTAACCAGAACAGCAATGGACAAGGCATATTGACATTAAGGAGAGGCATGCTTAGTCGAGTGATCAAAAGGGTCCAGTGAGTGGAGAGGTTGGTTGGGGGTCACGGCGATTTAGACAGCTAGCCAGGCCATTGGTAGCAAGCTAGCATAGGATGGAGGTCTGTTGTTAGCCACCTCTTGCGTTCCGTCAGTAGATTAGTGGGGTTCCGTGTGGTAGAGGGGATTAATCCAAATCACACAACAACAAAAATAAAAACAATAGATATAGTTAGGCCCAAGAAGAAAACATAATAATAAGAAAAATAAATAAATTGTCCGATTGTCTATTCAGATAGCAGCCGGTAAGACAGCTAACGGTTAGCAGGCCGCAGATGGGCGTTCAGGTAACGTCGCGACGGAGGAGCCAGCCGGATAACTTCGGGTAGATAACGTCGGCAGTCCAGTTGTGAAGGCCCGGTGGGGCTCCGCGTAGGCAGTAAAACAGGTCCGGATAGGTGACTGCAGCCTAGGAGTGATTGATGGAAATCAGGAGTGATTGACGGAGCTGGCTAGCTCCGGAATAATTGATGTTTGCTCCGGAATCGACCAAAGCCGATAGTCACACGGATAGCAGCTAGCTAGCTGTGAGATCCGGGTATGAATGTCCAGAGAGCAGTTGAAATCCAGGGACATGGAGAGAAAAATTGGTCCGGTATGTTCCGTTCCGAGCCGCGCCGTACAAAACTAGGCAATAAAAACTAGGCGATAGATTTTCGAGCTAAAGGATAGCTGATGACCACAAACCGTGGTTAGCTGAATACTAACGATTTGCCAGTAAAGAAGCTAACAAGCTTCTGAACTAGCTTCTGAACTAGCTTCTGGATTAGCTTCTGGGCTAGCTTCTGGCTAGCTTCTTGGAGGATTACAGATTTGAGGTAAATAATACTTTTTTATAAATATAAATTTGTGAGGCGGGTTGCAGGAGAGTGTTTTGAAGATGAGTTGATGGAAAATAAAAATAAAATGTACGTGAAAAAGTTGTAAATATATATACAGGACACGACAAGACGAGGACAAAAGACGTCTGAACTGCTATGCCATCTGATATCTCAAAGTGCTGTACAGAAACCCAGCCTAAAACCCCAACAGCAAGCAATGCAGGTGTAGAAGCACGGTGGCTAGGAAAAACTCCCTAGAAAGGCCAAAGCCTAGGAAGAAACCTAGAGCGGAACCAGGCTATGTGGGGTGGCCAGTCCTCTGCTGGCTGTGCCGGGTGGAGATTATAACAGAACATGGCCAAGATGTTCAAATGTTCATAAATGACCAGCATGGTCAAATAATAATAATCACAGGCAGAACAGTTGAAACTGGAGCAGCAGCACGGCCAGGTGGACTGGGGACAGCAAGGAGTCATCATGCCAGGTAGTCCTGAGGCATGGTCCTAGGGCTCAGGTCCTCCGAGAGAGAAAAAGAAAGAGAATTAGAGAGTGCAAACACCGGATAGGACAGGAGAAGTACTCCAGATATAACAAACTGACCCTAGCCCCCGACACATAAACTACTGCAGCATAAATACTGGAGGCTGAGACAGGAGGGGTCAGGAGACACTGTGGCCCCATCCGAGGACACCCCCGGACAGGGCCAAACAGAAGGATATAACCCCACCCACTTTTCCAAAGCACAGCCCCCACACCACTAGAGGGTAGGGTAGGCTATCTGGGTATTAAACTTTAATTAACCTGAGATGTTGCTTCATCCGGGTTAATATGAGAAGTTTAAAAGTGTCTAATTTTATTGGAAGAACATTAAGGTGTGTTCAACAATTTAACTTATTAAGTGTAAACAGTAAATCAAATGTTTGGAACATTCAACACTGGTGCACTTCTCCCTAATGCAAAAACCACATGGGATTCCCGCTGGGGCGGGGCTTCTGTCAGTACTGGATTACTGAATGGTTTTGCAAAAACAAATTTTACAGATTGATCAATTTAATTATAAATCAGACCTTTATAGGCTATTTGGGAATTAAACATTAATTAACCTGAGAAGTTCCTTCATCTAGGTTAGTTTGGGAAAAGTTTACAATGTCTTATTTAGAAAACTCATCAATTATTTAAAATATCTATATCAGAATGTAAATTGCCAGATTTACACTTATTAGTTCAATTGGATTAGACATTGATATCCGTCTGGATATCATAAGTAATGACTTGAGTGTGACCTGAATTATTCTTCATGAACGAATATTCTGGGCACACTTCCGCGGTCAATGATTTCACACGCTGAAATCAAACGGAACTACCCAGGGCAGGACTTCTGTTCCGCAAGGCGGAGGAATTTCAACGTAGCACAAGAAAACAAAATGGCTATTTTCCCTTGTTAGCTTTAGCATGCAAGCTAAACCCTCCTTTGTGCCTGAAAATGCAGCACATATGATTCCCTTGGCAAGGGAAAGGTTTTACTTATAACGTATTATGTTCAAACCCTTTTCTGGGTTTTTTGACGATGTTTTCACCGGAACACGAGGCAACAACGAAATGCACCTTGGTCTACTCGCGAGAGAGAGAGACAGAGATATATATCGCTGATCAAGCTTATATCTCCTGGATTTGAATCGGCTGGCTCTTTGTCCTCACTCTAGAAATTAATAATGACCGAGCCTACCCGCGTCTGAAACGCGCCAGGCAGAAATATCCCTGCGTTTGGCCAAACGCTCTATTTCTCAGATTTCTATAATTAGATTTCTCGGCCCTCATACAGAAATGTATTCGCTTACGTTACCCGAACAACAACTTGTCAGCTCGGTTACTAGTCCAACGCTCTAACCACTAGGCTACCCTGCCGCTGAATCAAAATGAAAGTGTCATTCTATTTTAGATTCCTATCAGGGGGCTCCAATTATGTTCACTTAACTCAGACGTGCGGCCTAGTTCCATAAATGTTGAAATCCTTTCCGGATCATCGAACAATGGTAAATTCTTAGATTACAGAGTATACTCTTGGCCTAACAATTTGAACCAGCAATACAAAATTGGGAGTAATAATGTATTTACTAAATACCTAACTAATCACACAGAATTACACATACATATAATTAAATCATAACATGATTACAAATTACGTCATAAAGGAAAACTTCCCTAGCGGACGGAACAGATATGACAGTTTGTAACACAAAAGAAAAGGGTCTGGGTTTGAGTGAAAGAGCGGGAAGACTGAGGAACAAAGGGCGAAGCTGTGCTATCGTAAATACAGTATCTTATGCATTCTAAATTACAGCCCATTTGGAAAAGGAAAATGCAATAAATATTTACTCTGAGCTGTGCTTCGGTAGGTTGGTGGTAGATCGAAGGTCTTGTTGCCCAACCGCGTCCTTTGTTCTTTTGAAGAAAGTCTCTGCTGGTAAATTGAATACGTTGTAGTAACGTCGTTGTGTGGTAGACGGGATACTCTGTCTGTTCCTTCCTAACCCTCGTTTGCAGCGGCTGTTGCTAACTCAACGGCTAGGAGGTATCACTTCTCTAGTGAATAAGAGTTCAAAGATCATACCATTCGCAATCAAAGCTCACGCTGATGTTGGCTTTGTTCTGTAGTTATTATCTGAACCATTCTGACATCGGACCGTCGTCCTCACGTCCTCGAAACAGGAGGTTATATTGTCGTCAAGGGCTTATATAGGAAGGGAGAGGAGGGCGTGTTTGAAATGTTTTATAGCCCATGTCCCTTCACAGGGGCGGGCCACTGATTGAGCAGAGCCCTATCTTATGAAAACCCAAATCTTACATTTTAGAAGCTAAAATCATATTTCATCCCATCACATATAATTTCCTATTCAAACATTTCAATTGAACAACAATTCCATGTGAATCCGATAACTCTGATGTGTAGACTTTCCACTGTAGAGTTTATGTCATCTTATCATTGATGACAATGTCTCAGATGGCAACCGAACTGACATCATATTCATTAAGTACCACCGCATATGTTCAGTTGGTCGGATTACCAGAATATAGTTCATTTCCCCCCACCTTCTGATGTTCCCAGAATCTCTATGTTAACCAAGGGTTTTGCAAATGTAACATCAGTAGGGTAGAGAGAGGAAAAAGGGGGAAGAGGTATTTATGGCTGTCATAAACCTACCCCCAGGCCAACGTCATGACACCCCATAGACAACCCACCACTGTGACCTTTATGCTCTCGTTGGCTGGCCCTTGCTTCATATTCATCGCCAAACCCGCTGGCTCCAGGTCATCTATAAGTTTTTGCTAGGTAAAGCCCCGCCTTATCTCAGCTCACTGGTCACCATAGCAACACCCACCCGTAGCACACGCTCCAGCAGATATATTTCACTGGTCATCCCTCCTCATTTGAACGCCTTTCTTTCCAGTTCTCTGCTGCCAATGACTGGAACGAATTGTAAAAATCACTGAAGCTGGAGACATATATCTCCCTCACTAACTTTAAGCATCAGCTGTCAGAGCAGCTTACCGATCATTGCACCTGTACATAGCCCATCTGTAAATAGCCCACCCAACTACCTCATTTTAATTATTTTTTTTATTTCCCCTTTATTTAACCAGGTAAGCTAGTTGAGAACAAGTTCTCATTTACAACTGTGACCATCCACATATTGTTTTTTTTTGTTTTTTTGCTCCATTGCACCCCAGTATCTCTACTTGCACATCATCTTCTGCACATCTATCACTACAGTAATGTGTACTGTAACACACGGATATGAGAGTGGTGTGTACTATAATACACGGAGATGAGAGTGGTGTGTACTATAATACACAGAGATGAGAGTGGTGTGTACTATAATACACGGAGATGAGAGTGGTGTGTACTATAATACACGGAGATGAGAGTGGTGTGTACTATAATACACAGAGATGAGAGTGGTGTGTACTATAATACACGGAGATGAGAGTGGTGTGTACTATAATACACGGAGATGAGAGTGGTGTGTACTATAATACACGGAGATGAGAGTGGTGTGTACTATAATACACGGAGATGAGAGTTGTATATGCTATACTCCTTGGAGATTAGAGTTGTATATGCTATATTCCTTGGAGATGAGAGTTGTATATGCTATACTCCTTGGAGATGAGAGTTGTATATGCTATACTCCTTGGAGATGAGAGTTGTATATGCTATACTCCTTGGAGATGAGAGTTGTATATGCTATACTCCTTGGAGATGAGAGTTGTATATGCTATACTCCTTGGAGATGAGAGTTGTATATATGCTATACTGCATGGAGATGAGAGTTGTATATATGCTATACTGCATGGAGATGAGAGTGGTATGTATTGTACTATATGGTATTCCGCGTTGATTCAACATAATATAATTGAAATATTGTTGAAAACAATTTTGATTCAACCAGTGTTTTCCCATTTGACTGTACTTTGTGTGTGTGTGTGCGTGTGTGTGCAAGTGTGTGTGTGTGGTCACTCAGAGGGCTTTTTCACGCTGATGTTGGTTGAACATTCATTTTCCACTGATCTACCGTCCCTTTCTCCCTCTTTTACCCCCTTCACTCTCTTCCACTCCTCCCTCTAATGACTTTAGTAATCAACACCATTACAATATTATGCTAATGCAGGGTGTGAAAGGCTGGAGGTAGGAATTAATTAATTTATTGTATATATGTGTGTGTCTTTGTGTTTGTGTGTGTGTTCCTACATTATAAGGACCCCAATGTCCTAACATTTCATTTCAACAATGTCCTGAAAAGTTAGGAACAATAACTTTTTAGAAAAGTCGGGACCTTTTTCATGTCCTGAATTTATCCAAATGCTATTTTAAGCTTAAGGTTTAGGGTATTGGGGTTAAGGTTAGGGTTAGGGTTTTGGGGGATTAAGGTTAGAGTTAGATTAAGGGTTAGGGATAAAGTTAGGTAAAATAAGATTGGTAATGGTAAAATGTTGCACACAGAAAAACTTGACATTTCACAAAAGTGTGTGTGCTTGGAGGAAGGGGGAAGGAGTGGAGTAGACTCCTCGCACACAAAAAGCAAGGGACTAGAAAACAGCAGCCTTTTCCAGAGTAATTGATTATTGTGACTGAAATCCTAGTGGTATAGTCTATATTTTCCCTGACAACTCAGGCTTCTCTCCGTAAATACTGTGATGATATAATGGAAGGCAACCTCATTAATATTGACACGCATTGAGGGTTTCAAATATTTAGTAGGACTGTAATCTAGTGGCCAAGTAACATACAGTATATAATGCACAAACCCAGCAGCACACATACCGATAAACTGACTCACATACTGTATCGATAGGTTACACACCAGAGAAATCCATTATACAAAACAAGCACGCTATCAATATTTGAGAATAATATTGAAGTCGGCTCCCGCTTATTGCTTTCAAACCCTCTAGAGTCTAAGCCCTGTCTAAGTCGAGGGGAATTGTTTAAGATGGTGAGGAAGGCACTTTTAAAGAATAGCCAGGCATCATCTACTGACGGGATGAGGTCAATGTCATTCCAGGATACCCTGGCCAGGTCGATTAGAAAGGCTTGCTTGCAGAAGTGTTTCAGGGAGCGTTTGACAGTGATGAGGGGTGGTCATTTGGTCGCAGATCCATTACGGATGCAGGCAATAAGGCAGTGATTGCTGAGATCTTGATTGAAAACAGCAGAGGTGTATTTGGAGGGTGAGTTAGTTAGGATGACATCTATGAGGGTGCCCGTGTTAACTGATTTGGGGTTGTACCTGGTAGGTTCATTGATCATTTGTGTGAGATTGAGGGCATCAAGCTTAGATTGTAGGATGGCCGGAGTGTTAAGCATGTTCCAGTTTAGGTCACCTATTGGCACGAGCTTAGAAGATAAATGGGGGGCAATCAATTCACATACGCTATCGAGGGCACAAACCTTCCCGGGATCCATCTGGACAATCCCAGCGGAGATGATGTACAGCAGAAAGGGGATGGTGGTGCGATGGAACTCACACTTCTCTGCTTTAACAAACAGCTAATTCTCCAGGAGGTGTTGAAGAACCTGTCGGACGTGAAGCACATGTTCTTGGGGGGAGCGGGAGAGGATGAGGATGTCATCAATGTAGACGAAGACGAACCGGTTCAACATGTCGCGGAGTACATCATTTACCAGCCTAGAACACAGCAGGGGCATCGGTGAGGCCAAATGGCATGACCAAATTCTCGTACTGGCCGCTGGCTGTGTTGAAGGCGGTCTTACACTCATCCCCCTCCCGTATCCACACCAGGTGGTAGGCGTTCCATAGATCCAGCTTAGAAAACACTGTGACCCCTTGGAGCGCTCGAAGTCCGAGGAGATGAGTGGTAGCGGGTATCGGTTCTTCACCGTTGCGTCATTGAGTCCCTGGTATTCGACGCACAGACGTATGGTCTTGTCCTTCTTCTCCACAAAGAAGAACCCTGAGCCGGCGGGAGAGGAAGTGGGACGGATAAATCCTGCAGCTCCAATGTAGGTCTCCATAGTCTTGGTCTCCAGTTCCGACAGCGAATACAGACATTCTCGGGGCAGAGTGGTTGTGGTTTCGTTTGGTAGTGGTTTCTTTGCAGCAATTCAACCATGAAGGCCTGATTCATGCGGTCTCCTCTGAACAGTTGATGTTGAGATTTGTCTGTTACTTGAACTCTGTCCATAACGGAGTGTGTAACATCCATAACGGAGGTTGTAACATCCATAACGGAGTGTGTAACATCCATAACGGAGGTTGTAACAATCATAACGGAGGTTGTAACATCCGTAACGGAGTGTGTAACATCCGTAACGGAGTGTGTAACATCCGTAACGGAGGGTGTAACATCCGTAACGGAGGGTGTAACATCCGTAACGGAGGGTGTAACATCCGTAACGGAGGGTGTAACATCCGTAACGGAGTGTAACATCCGTAACGGAGTGTGTAACATCCGTAACGGAGTGTGTAACATCCGTAACGGAGTGTGTAACATCCGTAACGGAGTGTGTAACATCCGTAACGGAAGGTGTAACATCCGTAACGGAGTGTGTAACATCCGTAACGGAGTGTGTAACATCCATAACGGAGTGTGTAACATCCATAACGGAGTGTGTAACATCCATAACGGAGGGTGTAACATCCATAACGGAGTGTGTAACATCCATAACGGAGTGTGTAACATCCATAAAGGAGGTTGTAACATCCATAACGGAGTGTGTAACATCCATAAAGGAGGTTGTAACATCCATAACGGAGGTTGTAACATCCATAACGGAGGTTGTAACATCCATAACGGAGGTTGTAACATCCATAACGGAGTGTGTAACATCCCTAACGGAGTGTGTAACATCCATAAAGGAGGTTGTAACATCCACAACGGAGGTTGTAACATCCATAACGGAGGTTGTAACATCCATAACGGAGGTTGTAATTAAACTGATCAGATGGGAACTTTATATGAATGACAAATCTGTTCTGTTTTGTTATAGTCTTTGTGGTACAGTTTGTGCCAGAAGAAATTGTACAAATCATAATCTCGAGCAGGGATGGGCAACTGTGTTCCCAATTTGTTTTACGAACTCAGTCGGGTATCAACTTACTGTTGAGTTAGAATAGTAAAATACACAAGGTTCAATTTCTACATTTGGTTATGCATCAGCAGTTATTTTCATATGTCAGTCACTGACACACTCAATTAGCCTAATTCAGCAAAAAAAAATTGTTTGGTGAATTGCTATCTAAACTTGTAGTAATCATGGTTGAATTACTGACCTGGGGGCCCCCATTGATTTTGTTAATCACTCTCAATCAGATATAGTAAAAACTGCAGATCATTCTCTCTGCCCCATGGTATAATGAATTACAGGAAATGAACTCTAAACTGTTTTTCACTCCGCTGTCAAGAGGGGGACCTAGAGGTCTTCGCAGGTCTTCGCATTCCCAGGTCTTCACTAGAGGTCTTCGCATTCCCGAGGCCCGGTCAGGTCTGAAATTCTAACTTGTCCCTCTGGTCTGGGTCAGGTCCTGTTTCATTGTCCACGGGTCTATGTAACTACAGCTGATAGACCCGACTGGAGAAAAGGTTAGTGGCGTTCCAATATGGCATCTGTAGTATGGGCGAGTGGGTGTGTGGAAAGTAGTGGGTGTGTCAAATCACTCTATAGGTTAGACTGTTTTGATTTAGCTGTTTATTTTCTAATGTTTCCTACCATGCAACTACAGTACAATGAGCTACTGTACCACAAGAGTTTGGACTATTGTTCTGAAACCAGAGGATGAGTCAGTCGTATTTCACTGTATTACACAAATACTTTGTAAATGTTCAGTTGTAAAACTGACAATTGTTTATTTTTGATTAAAAGTACTGATGTTGGGTGTACTGTTGCTAAATGCATCGTATGCGTGTGCTTACTGTGGCTCACCCCGATACTAGGTAGCTACTTCCCACCGTTGCCGGACAATAGTGATTGTCAAACGGGTGCAACGGTCACTGTGTCCCCATGTTGCTGTTCATGCCCTCCCCATTGAGTAGACTGTATGTGCATGCATCAATGAGACGTCTAGAATGTAATCAATGTTGGTTATTTCTTGTGTAGGCTGCTATCCTACTTGAAATAAAATCATGGGAGGTGAAAAAATGGCCACCTTAGCTACTGCCGGCGACACGACCATGATGTATGACGGTCAGGCCTCAGGTCGGTAGGCATGTCCATACAACGGTGCACTGGTCGCCGGCTTATCGACATGTCGTGCAGCCCAATCAGTCACTCAAAACAGTCTTTAAGTGGCAACAAATCTGCCCAATTAGCCGATTCGCTTTCCATACATCACCATATTGTGCTGCAGCTATCCTTTCTTGCCCGAATTTGTGTCATTGGTCCAATCAGGTCTGGTATGGGTCGGTCTAGGTTGAGTTGTCCTCGGGTCCATTCGTGTTTGGGTGTGACTGTCCTCTGGTCCGTTTGAGTCTGACTCCCACTTTGTGGACCTGTCAAGATCTCTAGGGGGGCAGCTACAATGTTTTGCTTGCAAGGTGGTTAGGGCTGGCTTAGGCTGCATATGTGAGTGTGCAGACCCGTGATCCACTGCAGCCCATCATGATTAGTTCTGTATTTTTGTGGGCTCCACCCCCATCAGTTGCCCATCCCTGATCTAGAGATATCACTCACCGTTATAATTGTATGATTCTAGGGAAATGTGACTGCACTCTTCAGTCTTCAAATGCTAACTCAATGTATTCACACCAACCAATAGAGCAAGAAGAGTCTCTGGCCATGCGTTTACAACTCTCCGAGAGAGAAAGAGGGGTGGGGGTGGGGGTGGAGGGCTGTTGTACTATGAACCATGTGACTAGTACTACCTTGATACGACAATGAGTCAATTTTTCTCGACAAAGGATTTAGAGATAGACAGACACACTACCAGTCAAAAGTATATACTAGGTTCAAAAATGTGGGGTCACTTAGAAATGTCCTTATTTTTTGGCAATTTTTAGCATGGAATAGCCTTAATTTCTCAGAACAAGAATAGACCAATGAGTTTAAGAAGAAAGGTCTTTGTTTCTGGTCATTATGAGCCTGTAATCGAACCCACAAATGCTGATGCTCCAGATACTCAACTAGTTTAAAGAAGGCCAGTTGTATTGCTGCTTTAATCAGAACAACAGTTTTCAGCAGTGTTAAACATAATTGCAAAAGCGTTTTCTAATGATCAATTAAACTTTTTAAAATGATACACTTGGATTAGCTAACATAACATGACATTGGAACACAGGAATGATGGTTGCTGATATTGGGCCTCTGGACACCTATGTAGATATTCTATAAAATAAATCTGCCGTTTCCAGCTACAATAGTAATTTACAACATTAAATGTCTACGCTGTATTTCTGATCAATTTGATGTTATTTTAAATGGATGAAAAATGTATATTCTTTCAAATACAGTGACCCCAAACTTTTGAATGGTAGTATATACATATATTTATAAGGGAGAGAAGCTTAGGCCTAACCCCATGGAGAGAGAGATAACGGTGGCATGCTATGACACCAACAAGCAACGCAGTACAGATATAGATGAACAGAAGGGTAATCTATGTATGCTTGTGTTCCCTCATGTGCTTTATGTATTGATTTGTTGTTAATAAAAAAAAAATATATAAAAAAAAATAAAAAATGAACAGAAGGAGGGTAATTTGTAGATTTTCGATCAGAATATTTTCTATAAAGATAAGCATTATTGGAGTAACTCTGGTAGGCCTGAAACAATCTTCCTCACCTCAAGTCCAACTGTTGGGGTCAAGTGTGTGTGTGTGTGTGTATATATACTATCGCCGGGCGCACTGCCTTTATTTAATTTGCCTGCTAAAGCACAAATGTTTCTAAACTTTATTAGGGTAAAATCTAAATTAAGTCAAGCCATTGTTTATAGGGAAAATACGAGCAGAAGAGCAAATGTAAACCTGGGAAAAAACGCACTACGCTCTCCTGTGCCCCCCTCACCCCCAAAAAACACACAACCCTCCCCTATTTTGGACACCCCTTCCCCCCAGTAAATTTCGATATGTCCCTTATGTTTGAGGCGAAACAGTTTTCATGGGCACATAAATACAAAATAATAAATGCAATTGAAAAATCGAATACTTCTAACCGAAAGAGTCACCTTACCTTGATACTTAACCTAAATTGATACTGTCATTGACGTGCATACTACTTGTTGGATGCGCATTTGTTGTCTTGTCGAGCTGTGTAGTTACCCCATGATATTTTTACACGTCACCATCTGATCCAGGAAAGAATTTCCGAATGACAGTCAAGTGACGAACAGCTGTTGTGACAGCACATGCAATGCAACACTAACTGAAGTGCTCTAAAAAAAGATTTTCGCGAGGAATGGCCAGAATATTTTTGTCGTCTCATTCGTTATGCAGGTGAATACAGTTCTGCCTGGATCCACGTTGGATCTAATATCCCTTGCTAATTGAGGTCGATCGTCTGTTGTCTCCTTACATTTAACAGAGAAAGCAGCAAGGTAATGAGTTTATGTTTTCGTGCCTTGGATTGGACACTTAGTCTACTGTGCGCAAGTGTGTAGGATAGGCTATTGCGCAAAACCAACGCCCTTCCTATGAATTATTCTGGATTAAGGACAAATGACATAGCCTAGTGGGCTTACTCACACTATGATCTGGTAATGAAATAACATGACAAATACATTGTTTTCCATGTTACACAATACAAGGGGCTTGAAGTAGCCTGCTTGAATTTTGAGTCTAGAAATTGAAGTGCTAGATTGGGCCTACCTTGAAAATCAGACGTTTACTCAATTTGGTGCTTGAAAAATCCTTGTAATTATAGTTATTTTTTTGTTGAGATTTGGCCACTTTATTTTGTTTCCTGCTGCTTCAGTTGAAGGGTGTTGTGCTACTTTGTTGCGTAAAACCACGTGATTGTTCAACTTGGCTTCCATATAAATCCTGACATTAAAAAACAAACCTGTTTTTTGGTACCGCTATTTATAGCTTTTGTGTGCCTGCATCGGCCACAGGCTACAGGAAAATTGCCACGTATACATTCAATCAATTTAGTCACAATGTCCAAATTCTCGCATATAACCAATCTTAGTGTTCATGGGCAAAAAAAACAAAAATAATGTGTGGTGGTGGGGGGTTCTATATTAGGCCCTATATGGACAATTATATAAATTATACAATTGTATAACATTGAGGTCCTCAAATTACAATGAAGTGCTTGAAAAAGTCCCTGAAAATCCTTTCATTTGAATTGCCAATGTCTGTATGAACCCTGCTTAAAGGATGTATAGTCCTCCTAGACCTATGTTGTTGTATAGCTGGAGTTCTGGGAAAATGTGCATATATTCACAAGTACACATAGAACTGCATAAAAATCATTATTTTTGTTTCAACCATTTTGAAATGTTGATCCCAATGTCACACATTGGTCCCATTTATTTATAGAAAGACCCATATATGCTGTGTGTACACAAGATATTATGAACACCTGCTGTTTCCATGAAACAGACTGACCAGGTGAATCCAGGTGAAAGCTATGATCCCTTATTGATGTCACTGTTAAATCCACTTCAGTCACAAATTGAGGCTGTTCTGAGGGCACCTTTCAAACTCTTCAAAACAATCCAGGTCCTCTACTATGGTTATCAAGTAAACAACAGTGGAGTCTCCACAGACTTCAACCAAAGTGTTGCAACAGTTGCTGTGGTTATTGATGTTTACTCCTCTGCTTTAGTGGCCAGGTTACTCATTATCGCTAAGTGGTTACCATGGTTAAGCTTTTACAGCTGGAAACACAGAGTCATAGAGCCCAAAATGCAGGAGAGGAACGAGGACATTGAGCAACCAGTGGATGTGTCTGTGTTTCATCTACTGATGAGTGACTAGTTGTGTAAAAGTACATCTGTGGTCCTTTGTTATGAAACCAAGTGGACATTATACTGGACATGACACGAGTTACAAACAAATACATTCGTGTTGAAATAACTTTGTATGAGCTACACTGAGTGGACAAAACATTAGGAACACCCTTCTAGCATTGAGTTGCACCCCCCTTCCTTTTGCCCCCAGAACTGCCTCAAGTCGCCGGGGCGTGGACTCTACAAGGTGTCAAAAGCGTTCCACAGGGATGCTGGCCCATGTTGACTCCACTGCTTCCCACAGTTGTGTCAAGTTGGCTGGATGTCCTATGGGTGGTGGACCATTATTGATACACACGGGAAACTGTTGCACGTGGAAAAACCCAGCAGCATTGCAGACCGGTGCGCCTGGCACCTACTTCCATACCCAGTTCAAAGGCACTTAAATATTTTGTCTTGTCCATTCACACTCTGAATGGCACACATACACAATCCATGTCTCAATTGTCTCAAGGATTAATTAAAAATCCTTCTTTAACCTGTCTCCTCCCCTTCATCTACACTGATTGATTGAAGTGGATTTAACATGTGACATCAGTAGGGATCATAGCTTTCACCCGAATTCACCTGATCAGTCTATCATGGAAAGAGCAGGTGTCCTTAATGTTTTGTATAAAACAAAAAGTTATTCTCCTCTATTCCTTCTACCTCCACCTGTTGTTGGTCTTCTGCTGGTCCAGGT
Organism: Oncorhynchus nerka; assembly: GCF_034236695.1. NCBI lineage: Eukaryota > Metazoa > Chordata > Actinopteri > Salmoniformes > Salmonidae > Oncorhynchus > Oncorhynchus nerka. The sequence goes on along the minus strand of NC_088423.1, from coordinate 6,023,761 downwards.
CCAGCTCTGTGTGGAGAAAGGCCAGCTGTCGAGCACAGAGTGGGGGAGGGATGGAGACAGGAGTGGGCTGTCAGGCCAGCCTGAGAACACCACTATATACTAATGTTATCCTGTAATCGGAGTCCACAGTGCCATATCAACACTGCCAATCTCTGTTTGCAACTCCTGGGTCAGCTGGTTAGAGGGATGCTTATCACAGTTCTGGTGTTTATGTAGCTATGGCGATTAAGGCTTCATGGTGTAGCATAATAGCAACCTATTCCCTGTGTAGTGTTCTACAATCTACATTGCACTACTGTATATACTAACTAGAGCCCTATATAGAGAATAGGGTGCAACTTCAGATTTTCCCAGACTGATTATGGGTCAGAGAGTGACCATGATGGATGTTACATAACTTGATCTGATCTCAGTCAACATTACCACATTAGAGGTTGTTTTTGTCAGGGGATTGTGTTTACTGGATGAAGGGTTCTGATCGGAATACGCCATCAGCGGGTGTAGTCAGTTGGATAGGAGGTAATCCCGGTTAACCCAGAACTAAAGTCTTGCGTAATTGGTCAGCTGCTCGATTAAGTTCTTAAGAGAAAATATAAAGAGATGCTAGAACAAGGAAGGGAACCAGAACCTCACCCTCTGTCTTTCCAAGTTACAGCCCTTCTGAAATTTGAAAGATGCCAACACCAGTGTAGAAAAACCCAACCACCGGAACTACTGTTGCTCGTTATCCCACGCATCCCATTCCTTCCCGACAGATTCTACGGTATCAGTTATGTTTACGTAGATCCTTGGTTGGGGACAGAAGCACCAGATCATCAGCAAACAGTAGACATTTGACTTCAGATTCTAGTAGAGTGAGGCCGGGTGCTGCAGACTGTTCTAGTGCCCTCGCCAATTTGTTGATATATGTGTATATACACTACTGTTCAAAAGTTTAGGGTCACTTAGAAATGTACTTGTTTTTGAAAGAAAAGCAACTTTTTTGTCCATTTAAAATAACATCAAATTGATCAGACATACAGTGTAGACATTGTTAATGTTGTAAATTACTATTGTAGCTGGAAATGACTGATGTTTAATGGAATATCTGCATATGGATACGGAGGCCCGATATCAGCAATCATCACCTCTGTGTTCCAATGGCACGTTGTGTTGGCAAATACAGGTTTATCATTTCAAAAGCCTAGTTGATCATTAGAAAACCCTTTTGCAATTATGTTAGCACAGCTGAAAACGGTTGTTCTGATTAAAGAAGCAATACAACTGGCCTTCTTTAAACTAGTTGAGTATCTGGAGCATCAGCATTTGTGGGTTCGATTACAGGCTCACAATGGCCAGAAACAAAGACCTTTCTTCTGAAACTCGTCAGTCTATTCTTGTTCTGAGAAATGAAAGCTATTCCATGTGAGAAATTGCCAAAAAACTGAAGATCTCGTACAAAGCTGTGTACTACTCCCTTCCCAGGACAGCGCAAACTGGCTCTAACCAGAATAGATAGAGGAGTGGGAGGCCCTGGTGCACAACTAATCAAGAGGACAAGTACAATATAGTGTCTAGTTTGAGAAACAGACGCCTCACAAGTCCTCAACTGGCAGCTTCATTAAATACTACCCGCAAAACATCACTCTCAATGTCAACAGTGAAGAGGCTACTCCAGGATGCTGGCCTTCTAGGCAGAGTTCATCTGTCCAGTGTCTGCGTTATTTTGCCCATCTTAAGCTTTTCTTTTTATTGGCCAGTCTGAGATATGGCTTTTTCTTTGCAACTCTGCATAGAAGGCCAGCATCCCGGAGTCGCCTCTTCACTGAAAGTATAAGTATTCAGACCCTTTGCTGTGAGACTCGAAATTGAGCTCAGGAACATTCTGTTCCCATTGATCATCCTTGATGTTTTTACAAGTTGATTGGAGTCCACCTATGTTACATTCAATTGATTGGACATGATTTGGAAAGGTACACACCTATATATAAGGTCCCACAGTTGACAGTGCATGTCAGAGCAAAAACTAACCCATGAGGTCGAAGGAATTGTCCATAGAGCTCCGAGACATGATTGTGCCAAGGAAGATATGTTGATGTTGGGGTGGTGCTGGAGATGATAAATATGTGACATTTTCCTTTAAGGCGAGGTAAAGAGTCAGTCCCTCACTGGGACTTGCTGTGAGTTTTGATGTAAGGTGACTTCTGCTCTTTACTGGATACACTGTAAACTCACACTTCCAGCTAGGATCTATTACAGCCTTCTCCTGAGGAACACTGACTCCTCTAGTGAGACCTGAACCTGACCACACTGCTGCTCTTTCAGGAAGAACAAAACTCTAAACAAAGCTGTGAACAAAGCCCAATCCAGGGATAATGAGCCTTCATTGGATTCTGCGTCAAGTAGAGGAACTATTTCATGTCCATCTACTCACCAGATACAGGGTGGCTTTTGAGGTGTGTAGATTGTGTCCTGAGGTCTTTCCATGTACTTGTGTAGCCCGGCTCCAGGCACTCTGTTTTCTACTCTGTAGGTTGTGAGCAGCTTGGAGAGATAGTGCTGTGGAATACACACACCCGCACAGTTTAAAAGTTGATTGTGTATTATTTTATGGTACTGTGTTGATGTATATAGTAAGGTTTATTAGCTCACCTGAGGTGTAATGCCATGACAGCGGCAGTAGGAGGGGATAGTATCCCTTTGATAGAGGTCTGACATGGTCCCCCCATTCCCTCCTCTCATTCAGGGGCAGACAGAACGTTCTTGCATAGTTCCCAGCACATCAAGGAATGGAGCCTGGAGACGGAAGAGATCCCCTAATCAGTGACTTGTGAGGGCCTAATCCTTTACTCAAGATAAGTGGCTGTACTGTAACTTGAACGTCCCTGTTAATCATGCATTGATGTCAATGGGGGATTTGCGCGGAAATTCAACTTACACACACAAGTTACGCACAAGTTAGGATTCAGGACTGAGAGAGCAGAGAAAATAGGGGTGGAAATGTTCTGTTCTGTACTGTAATGCACTGTACTATAATGTAATGTTCCATACTGTACTATAATGTAATGTTCCATACTGTACTATAATGTAATGTTCCATACTGTACTGTAATGTACCATACTGTACTATAATGTAATGTTCCATACTGTACTGTAATGTTCCGTACTGTACTGTAATACAATGTAATGTAATGTTCCATACTGTACTGTAATGTAATGTAATGTTCCATACTGTACTGTAATGTAATGTTCCATACTGTACTGTAATGTAATGTTCCATACTGTACTGTAATGCAATGTAATGTTCCATACTGTACTGTAATGCAATGTAATGTTCCATACTGTACTGTAATGTAATGTTCCATACTGTACTGTAATGTAATGTTCCATACTGTACTATAATGTAATGTTCCATACTGTACTGTAATGTAATGTAATGTTCCATACTGTACTGTAATGGAATGTAATGTAATGTTCCATACTGTACTATAATGTAATGTTCCATACTGTACTATAATGTAATGTTCCATACTGTACTGTAATGTAATGTTCCATACTGTACTGTAATGTAATGTAATGTTCCATACTGTACTGTCATGTAATGTAATGTTCCATACTGTACTATAATGCAATGTTCCATACTGTACTGTAATGTAATGTTCCATACTGTACTGTAATGCAATGTAATGTAATGTTCCATACTGTACTATAATGTAATGTTCCATACTGTACTGTAATGTAATGTAATGTTCCATACTGTACTATAATGTAATGTTCCATACTGTACTATAATGTAATGTTCCATACTGTACTATAATGTAATGTTCCATACTGTACTGTACTGTAATGTAATGTTCCATACTGTACTATAATGTAATGTTCTATACTGTAATGTAATGTTCCATACTGTACTGTAATGTAATGTTCCATACTGTACTATAATGTAATGTTCCATACTGTACTATAATGTAATGTTCCATACTGTACTATAATGTAATGTTCCATACTGTACTGTACTGTAATGTAATGTTCCATACTGTACTGTAATGTAATGTTCCATACTGTACTATAATGTAATGTTCCATACTGTACTGTAATGTAATGTTCCATACTGTACTGTAATGTAATGTTCCATACTGTACTATAATGCAATGTTCCATACTGTACTGTAATGTAATGTCCCATACTGTACTGTAATGTAATGTTCCATACTGTACTATAATGTAATGTTCCATACTGTACTGTAATGTAATGTTCCATACTGTACTATAATGCAATGTTCCATACTGTACTGTAATGTAATGTTACATACTGTACTGTAATGCAATGTAATGTAATGTTCCATACTGTACTATAATGTAATGTTCCATACTGTACTGTAATGTAATGTTCCATACTGTACTGTAATGCAATGTAATGTAATGTTCCATACTGTACTATAATGTAATGTTCCATACTGTACTATAATGTAATGTTCCATACTGTACTATAATGTAATGTTCCATACTGTACTATAATATAATGTTCCATACTGTACTGTAATATAATGTAATGTTCCATACTGTACTGTAATGCAATGTAATGTAATGTTCCATACTGTACTATAATGTAATGTTCCATACTGTACTATAATGTAATGTTCCATACTGTACTATAATGCAATGTTCCATACTGCACTGTAATGTAATGTCCCATACTGCACTGTAATGCACTGTACTGTTCCATACTGTACTATAATGTAATGTTCCATACTGTACTATAATGTAATGTTCCATACTGTACTATAATGCAATGTTCCATACTGCACTGTAATGTAATGTCCCATACTGCACTGTACTGTTCCATACTGTATTGTACTGAAATGCTTGGAAGAGTGTGCACATGCGTGTCAGTGTTTCAATGGCTTGTCTTTACTTGGCTTCTTCTGAATATTACAGTACACACACACACACACACATTTGACAAAGGGAGGCATGTGTTAGCCTTACTCAGGCTGCTGTTCCTGGTACACCAGGGTGCTCCTGGTGCAAGTGGCAGTCAGGTCCAGACAGAACACACGGTGACTGCTGTAGAGGAGCAGAGTGTTATCTGTATCCCACTTTATATAGATACACAATCCTCACACATATCATGTTCTGTCTACAAGTGTCAGCTTTGGATGGTAAAAGAAAGTGGTGTGTTTAGAACATTGTGTTTATCCTGCCTGGTATCCATTCTATGGATGCCACCCCTGGATTACACATGGTTATGGCCCTGGATTTGGGGAAAGAGCTGCATGTTTATTTATTGAAAAAATTATTTCACATTTATTTAACCAGGAAGGCCAGTTGAGAACAAGTTCCCATTTACAACTGCGACCTGGCCAAGATAAAGCAAAGTAGTTCGACACAAACAACACAGAGTTACACGTGGAATAAACAAGGGTACAGTCAATAACACAATAGAAACATCTATATGCAGTGTGTGCAAATGAGCTAAGGCAATAAATAGGCCATAGTGGTGAAGTGTCAGCCAAATGACTACTTTGTTCAACCAGTGTTAGTTATTTATTAACCTACCAAAACAACAAGCACAACTTTAAATCACAACTTTTATTTGTCACATGCTTCATAAATAACAGGTGTGGACCAACAGTGAAATGCTTACTTACGGGCCCTTCCCAACAATGCAGAGAGAAAGAAAATTGAGAAATTTGACAATGGTAGTGGAGTGGTCATCACCTCTTAATAATCAGGGAACAGGAGGAGACTTAGCTGTAAATACAAGTAGCAGATACATTCCATTAAAGCTGCGCCATCATAGGTTTGGACAATGAGTTTCTCTATAAACTTGAACTCAGACAAATCAAAGTTCATGAAGTCAAACACAGACTGTGCATCTCGCCCACTTGACAAATCAAAGTAGCTCAAGAAACCAACCTGAATAAAGCCCACGTACCTGACGATAACTGACAACTGCAAGCAGACTGGTGGCCCCATAGGTCCTAGAGCGGTCAGACTGGTGGCCCCATAGGTCCTAGAGTGGTCAGACTGGTGGCACTATAGGTCCCAGAGCGGTGGGGCAATTTTTACCCCCTGGGGCCTGGAGTTTTTCCTTATATGTTAACCAAACTACTCTGGACCCTATACGGTAGGACGGTGATTAATCAGTTGTAAAAAAAATAAAAAAGAATCTCCTGAAAGAAACTACTGGGGGGATAAAAACCCTTTCAAACTACAGCTGCCTTATATTTGTTGATGTAAATTATATTTAGACTAGATTAGGAGGGGGATTTCTTCTACCCAGACACATAGACAACAACTGATAGACAATATAACTCACAGGGCTGCTTGCTTTATGTGTTTGCATCATGCAGGCCTATGCAACTGTTGACCTTACAAAAAACGTCAACAAAACAAAGGAGATGATCGTGGACTTCAGGAAACAGCAGAGGGAGCACCCCCCTATCCACATCGACGGGACAGTAGTGGAGAAGGTAGAACGTTTTAAGCTCCTCGGCGTACACATCACGGACAAACTGAATTGGTCCACCCACACAGACAGCGTTGTGAAGAAGGCGCAGCAGCGCCTCTTCAACCTCAGGAGGCTGAAGAAATGTGGCTGCTCCGCCCAAAACCGTAAGGCTCTCCAGAGGGTAGTGAGGTCTGCACGATGCATCACCGGGGGGCAAACTGCCTGCCCTCCAGGACACCTACACCACCCGATGTCACAGGAAGGCCATAAAGATCATCAAGGACAACAACCACCCGAGCCACTGCCTGTTGTGACGACCCTCCCACTCTGTCTGCCGTATTCTCTCTGTTATTTCCTTATTAGGATGCTGGTGGGCGGAGTTGGGAGGGTCGTCAGCTACATGGGAAACACCTGGGCCCGGTGTCTCCCAGGATAAATACACCACTTCCCCATTCATGGAGGAGACTCTCTCCATGCAGACACCCTCTGTAGATTGTGTTGTGGTTCTTGGTGGCCGTTTGTTTGTTTGTTTGTTTGTTTGTTTGTTTGTTTGTTTGTTTGTTTGTTTGTTTGTTTGTTTGTTTGCTTGCTTGCTTTGGCACCTTTCATCACCCTGCATTATCACATTCATGCATGCAAAACACTCACTTACACTACTGATTACTGATTACACACACCATTGTCTATTATACTTAGTTGCTTTAGGTAATAAATACATATTTTGCTACTCCTTATCTCCACGTTGTCTCCCTTTGTTACGGGCTTTGAGCCGGTTTGTGACAAGTGGGAGCTCATCCGGGATATTTGAACTATTGGTTTGGGAGACCGTGGAGGTACGTGTTTGGGTTGCATATTGTGTTTGATAGGCCCAGTATTGGTTGCCTTTTGTTGTTTGGTTTGTGTGCTGTGTTGGAGAGACTATAATGGTTAGTTTCCAGGCCCTGCCTAGCCTGAACTCTTGTTCTACTTTCTGTTGGGACATCAGTCTGAGGTGAGTAATCTGCTGTGTACCTCGGTGGGAGATTTGGGTAGGGTAGTGGAACTTGCTACCCGGAGCTATAGCCTTTTTCCCCTGATAGGTTTAGCGACGTGTTTCATTTTTTGGAATATGTTGGGCATGGTTAATGTTTGTTATTTTTGTGTGGTGTCTGTGGACTGAGCAGTTGTCTCGGGGCACATCCGTGGCTTGGTGGAATTTGCCAGCATGCTGGGGAGTTCTATTTCCTTGCCAGCGGGCTACAGTGCGTAAATTCCCACCGCAAATCTGCACGAAGACTAGGGTTGAGTTATTGTAGGTTTTTGGGAAGCTCCGTATCTCATCTCTCTTCTGTGGTACTCAGGGTGATTGTCAATTCTCGGGTTGTGGTCTGGTGTGCTCAGCAGAAGGGAAGAGCCAGATTTTTTTTTTTTTGTGTGATTATGGCGTCTTATGTAGATAAGTTCATTCGCTCTCCATCAGAGGAATTGTTAGATTTAGGTACTAAAGAACAGCTGTTGAAGGTCGCGGAACACTACAAGGTTGAGATTAGTGATAAACGTGTAAAGAATTCTATTAGGTTGATATTGAAGGCCAATCTGATGGAGAGTGGTATTCTAGAAGTTACCACTGGGCCAGCCTCTGCTGAGGATTTGTCGTCTCCCCATAACGTTACAATGGACATTCCATCGGTTAGTCCTAGTAGCCTTCTTTTTGAACAGCAGAAAGAACTGCTTTTGTTACAGCTGGAGCATGATCGTGAGAAGAGAGAGCATGATCGGCAGCATGATCGTGAGAAGCTAGAGCATGATCGTGTAAAATATGAAAAGGAATTGGCATTTAAACAAGATATGGAGCGTGCTAAAATCAAATTGCAACAAGAACGTATAGAGTTGGTTAGGGAAGGAAAGATCTCAGGGGAGAGTTTGTTTTGGGAAGGTGACCCAGATTTACCTAGGGGTAGTTCCGCTTTTGGTCGTGCCCCAGAGACATTTGATATTGTTGGGAACTTACGGTTATTGCCTCGGTTTAATGAAAGGGACCCCGAGACATTCTTTTCGTTGTTTGAGCGGGTTGCTGACGCTAGAGTTGGCCTGATTCTGACCGCACTTTAATGTTGCAGTGTGTGCTGACTGGTAAAGCGCAGGAAGCATATTCAGCTCTTAGTGTACACGATAGTGCCAGTTATGATAAAGTTAAAACAGCTGTGTTACAGATTTATGAATTGGTCCCTGAGGCTTACCGCCAACGATTTAGAACTTTAAAAAGGGATGATAACCAGACTCATGTTGAGTTTGTGACAGTTGTCTTTACAGTTTAATCGCTGGTGTTCCGCCTCTGCAGTTGTGACTTTCCAAGGGCTGTGTGATCTGATTATGTTAGAGCAATTTAAGGACACAATTCCTGATCGTATTGCCACGTATATTAATGAACAGAAAGTAAAGAATGTTGCTGAAGCTGCAGTTTTGGCAGACGAGTATGTGTTGACTCACAAAAGTGTCTTTGCAGAACCCCGTATTCGGAAAGAGTGGGGGCGTTCGGATAGATTTGGGCTTCGCTCACCAAGATACTTTGGTTCTCGGGCAGAGTTCTATTCAACTAGGGTTGAACCTGACTCCCATGGTAAAGCTGACTTTGGGCATGAGTGTCACTACTGTCAAGGTTCAGGGCATTGGAAAAACGAATGTCCACTTCTCAGGTCAAAGGGTGCTTACGCTAAATCTAAGCCTACTGCATTAGCTGCACCCGTTCCACATCAGTTCATTCATGACTCATTTCCTCAGGCCCAGGAGAATGTGAAAGTCCATATTGATCCAGACTATTTACCTTTCATTACAGAAGGTTTTGTGTCTATGTTAGGAAGTAAAGACCTAGTGCCAGTGAAGATCCTGAGAGACACAGTTGCCTCTGAATCATTTGTGTTGGAGTCTGTGTTACCCTTTTCTGCTGAGACTGATTCGGGGAATAGTGTTCTAATTAGGGGAATAGGTTTGAACACTCTGTCAGTTCCATTGCATAAACTGATGTTGGATTGTGGGCTGGTGAAGGGTGAAGTTGTTGTGGGTGTGCGTCCTTCGTTGCCTATTGAGGGTATCGATGTTATCCTTGGGAATAACTTGGCTGGTGAGCGTGTATGGCCTGTCGTGTTTCCATCTCTAGTGGTTTCCACTAAGCCGTCATTTGTTGGGATTCCTGATGAGAGTGTACAGAGTTTCCCAGAGGTGTTCTCTGCGTGTGCAGTGACACGTTCTATGAGCCGTGGCGAACTGGTCACTGCGCCGACTAATGATAATAATACAAAGTATGTCACTGTTTTCCCTGTTATCTGTAACCCGCTCAGATCTAATCAATGCGCAACGGGATGACCCCACGTTGGAAGAGTTGCGTGATCAAATTGTGCCTATAGAACAGTTGGGAGATGTCGCCCATGGCTATTTTCTCCAAGAGGATGTCCTGATGAGAAAGTGGGTGTCTCATGATAGTGTTTTTCTGGGGGAGGCAATTAGTCAGGTTGTTGTACCAGTTAAGCTTCGTGAGTTGGTGTTGGAAACTTCTCACAGCGACGTGGCTGGACATATGGGGGTGAGGAAAACCTACAATCGCATATTAAGACATTTCTTTTGGCCTAGATTAAAGAGGGATGTTTCTGATTTTATCAAAACTTGTCACACCTGTCAATTAACTGGTAAGCCTAATCAAGCTATTAAACCAGTACCATTGTTTCCTATTCCTGTACTCAGCCAACCTTTTGAGTATCTGATTATTGACTGTGTGGGTCCTCTGCCTCGTTCTAAAAAGGGTAGCAGTTACCTGTTCACTGTGATGTGTCAGACCACTAGGTTTCCTGCTGCCTATCCTCTCCGATCTATCACGACTAAATCGGTGTTAAAAGCTTTGACTCAGTTTCTCTCATTGTTTGGAATTCCTAAGGTCATTCAGAGTGATCAAGGATCTAATTTTACCTCTAATCTGTTTGGTCAGGTTCTTCAACAGCTCCATATTAAACACAATTTGTCTAGCGCCTATCACGCGCAAAGTCAAGGGGCACTGGAACGTTTCCATCAAACACTAAAGTCTTTGTTGAGAGCTTATTGTACTGAGATGGATAAGGATTGGGAGGAGGGGTTGCCTTGGTTACTGTTAGCTGCTAGGGAAGTTTCACAGGAGAGCACAGGTTTCAGTCCAAATGACCTTGTGTTTGGACATAGGGTGCGTGGATTTTTATCTGTTCTCCAGGATGACTGGAAGTCTCCCAAGCCTCCTCAGTCCCTGTTATCGTATGTGTGTGATTTCCGGCGACGGCTGTATGCCGCTGGTGAAATGGCTAAAGAGAAGTTATCATCTTCACAGGAGAGGATGAAGGGCATATTTGATCGCCGAACTGAGCCTCGTCACTTTAGTCCAGGTGACCAGGTTCTTGCTCTGCTGCCAATTGTTGGTTCTCCTTTTCAAGCCAAGTTTCAAGGTCCATATACAGTGGTGCGCCAGTGCACTGAGCAAAATTATCTAGTTGCCACTCCAGAACGGAGGAAAGCACACCAGCTGTGCCATGTAAATCTGTTAAAACCCTATTATGCACGTTCCTCTGAGACTGAACAGTGGGATTCTACAGAGGACGGTAAACCTGTTCTTTTGGCTGATACCGTTGTTTCCTTGGGTTCTTGTCGTGCTAGATCTGTGCATGAGGAGGAAGATGTTCCTGGTCCTGACGATTGTATATTGCAGGGTAGATTGAAAAATTCTTAAACACTGGATATTTTAGACAGTCTTCTCACTCACCAACCTGTTGATGGGCGGAAAGAGATAGTTGGTCTGATTCAGAGATTTCCAGGTTTGTTTTCTGATACACCTACACGTACAAACTTAATAGAACATGATATTGACATTGGAGGTGCTGACCCCATTCGTCAGCGCTTCTATAGAGTTTCTTCAGAGAAACTACGTTGTCTGGATGCTGAGGTCAAGTACATGCTGGAGAGTAAGATAGCAGAGCCTTCTTTCTCCAGTTGGGCTTCTCCCTGTATCTTGGTCAGTAAACCGGATGGAACAAACCGTTTTTGTACGGACTACCGTAAGGTAAACAGTGTCACAAAGCCAGATTCATTTCCTCTTCCTCGGATGGAGGACTGTGTTGATCAAGTCGGTGCAGCTAAGTTTGTGAGCAAATTTGACCTGTTAAAAGGCTATTGGCAGGTGCCACTGACGAGTAGGGCACGTGAAATCTCTGCCTTTATTACACCCTTTGGTCTGTACTCGTATTCAGTTATGAGTTTCGGTCTGCGCATTGCACCTGCCACTTTTCAGCGACTTATGAACAGGGTTGTCGCCGGTCTGACCGGGTGCGCTGTTTATTTGGACGATGTAGTGATCTATGCAGATACTTGGGAAGAACATCTGTCCCGTATTCAAGCCTTGTTCGAACGTCTGGCTGCGGGTCGCCTCACAATCAATCTGGCAAAATGTGCGTTTGCTCAGGCGACCGTTACATACCTTGGAAAAATGGTTGGGCAGGGTGAAGTGCGTCCTGTTCGGGCTAAAGTGGTGGCTATTGATGCTTTTCCACCACCAACTACTAAAAAGGAACTGATGCGTTTCTTGGGCATGATTGGTTATTACCGTAGTTTTTGTAATAACTTCTCTACTGTGGTCGCTCCATTGACAGATATGCTGAAAGCTAAGGCTGTTTATGTTTGGTCTACTCGTTGTCAACACGCTTTTGAAGAGGCAAAGAGGTTGCTTACCTCAACTCCAGTGCTGGCTGCTCCTCGCATGGATTTGTCATTTACCTTGCAGGTGGATGCTAGTCATGTGGGGGCAGGTGCAGTTTTGCTGCAAGCAGATGTGTCTGGGATTGAGAGGCCTGTTCGTTTTTTTTCCAAAAAGTTTAACGATTATCAGTTGAACTATTCGGTTATTGAAAAGGAAGCGCTAGCATTAATTTGGGCACTACAACACTTCGAAGTGTATGTCGGGTCGGGGGTAATACCTATTGTGGTCTACACCGACCATAAACCCCTCACTTTTTTGAGGTCCATGATGTGTCCAAACCAGAGGATAATGCGATGGTGTTTATTTTTACAATCATTCCATCTCGATGTGAGGCACATCCGGGGGACTGAAAACTATGATTGCTGATGCGCTCTCTCGTGCGCCCTGTTCCTAATGTTTACGTGACTGACCATTGTTTCGTATTGTCATGTTCTCTCTGTCCTGTCTGCTCCCTCCTGGTCTTGTTTTCTTCTTTCCTCTTAAATGTTGCTTCCTGTGCGAAGGTCGCTGAGGTCTGGGGAGGAGGTTGGCTGGGGCAAATTGTAAGTGTGAACACGTAAACCCTCATCAATTTGTGGCGCAGAAGCTGTGTCAATTTGGAACTTAGAGGCTGGTATTTTGTTCCGGGGTCCTTGTTGGTCCCCGGTTTTATGGGGGGGGGGGATGTGACGACCCTCCCACTCTGTCTGCCGTATTCTCTCTGTTATTTCCTTATTAGGATGCTGGTGGGCGGAGTTGGGAGGGTCGTCAGCTACATGGGAAACACCTGGGCCCGGTGTCTCCCAGGATAAATACACCACTTCCCCATTCATGGAGGAGACTCTCTCCATGCAGACACCCTCTGTAGATTGTGTTGTGGTTCTTGGTGGCCGTTTGTTTGTTTGTTTGCTTTGGCACCTTTCATCACCCTGCATTATCACATTCATGCATGCAAAACACTCACTTACACTACTGATTACTGATTACACACACCATTGTCTATTATACTTAGTTGCTTTAGGTAATAAATACATATTTTGCTACTCATTATCTCCACGTTGTCTCCCTTTGTTACGGGCTTTGAGCCGGTTCGTGACACTGTTCACCCCGCTATCATCCAGAAGGCGAGGTCAGTACAGGTGCATCAAAGCTGGGACCGAGAGTCTGAAAAACAGCTTCTATCTCAAGGCCATCAGACTGTTAAACAGCCATCACTAACATTGAGTGGCTGCTGACATATATGTAAAAAATGTATCACTAGCCACTTTAAACAATGCCATTTAATATAATGTTTAGATACCCTACATTACTCATCTCATATGTATATACTGTACTCTATACCACCTACTACATCTTGCCATCTTTATGTAATACATGTATCACTAGCCACTTTAAACAATGCCACCTAATATACTGTTTACATACCCTACATTACTCATCTCATATGTACTGTATATACTGTACTCTATACCATCTACTGCATCTTGCCTATGCCGTTCTGTACCATCACTCATTCATATATATGTATGTACATATTCTTCATCCCTTTACACTTGTGTGTATAAGGTAGCTGTTGTGAAATGGTTAGGTTAGATTACTCAAATCAAATCAAATTTTATTTGTCACATACACATGGTTAGCAGATGTTAATGCGAGTGTAGCGAAATGCTTGTGCTTCTAGTTCCGACAATGCAGTGATAACCAACAAGTAATCTAACTAACAATTCCAAAACTACTGTCTTATACCCAGTGTAAGGGGATAAGGAATATGTACATAAGGATACATGAATGAGTGATGGTACAGAGCAGCATACAGTAGATGGTATCGAGTACAGTATATACATATGAGATGAGTATGTAGACAAAGTAAACAAAGTGGCATAGTTAAAGTGGCTAGTGATACATGTATTACATAAGGATGCAGTCGATGATGTAGAGTACAGTATATACGTATGCATATGAGATGAATAATGTAGGGTAAGTAACATTATATAAGGTAGCATTGTTTAAAGTGGCTAGTGATATATTTACATCATTTCCCATCAATTCCCATTATTAAAGTGGCTGGAGTTGGGTCAGTGTCAATGACAGTGTGTTGGCAGCAGCCACTCAATGTTAGTGGTGGCTGTTTAACAGTCTGATGGCCTTGAGATAGAAGCTGTTTTTCAGTCTCTCGGTCCCAGCTTTGATGCACCTGTACTGACCTCGCCTTCTGGATGATAGCGGGGTGAACAGGCAGTGGTTCGGGTGGTTGATGTCCTTGATGATCTTTATGGCCTTCCTGTAACATCGGGTGGTGTAGGTGTCCTGGAGGGCAGGTAGTTTGCCCCGGTGATGCGTTGTGCAGACCTCACTACCCTCTGGAGAGCCTTACGGTTGAGAGCGGAGCAGTTGCCGTACCAGGCGGTGATACAGCCCGCCAGGATGCTCTCGATTGTGCATCTGTAGAAGTTTGTGAGTGCTTTTGGTGACAAGCCGAATTTCTTCAGCCTCCTGAGGTTGAAGAGGCGCTGCTGCACCTTCTTCACGATGCTGTCTGTGTGAGTGGACCAATTCAGTTTGTCTGTGATGTGTATGCCGAGGAACTTAAAACTTGCTACCCTCTCCACTACTGTTCCATCGATGTGGATAGGGGGGTGTTCCCTCTGCTGTTTCCTGAAGTCCACAATCATCTCCTTAGTTTTGTTGACGTTGAGTGTGAGGTTATTTTCCTGACACCACACTCCGAGGGCCCTCACCTCCTCCTTGTAGGCCGTCTCGTCGTTGTTGGTAATCAAGCCTACCACTGTTGTGTCGTCCGCAAACTTGATGATTGAGTTGGAGGCGTGCGTGGCCACGCAGTCGTGGGTGAACAGGGAGTACAGGAGAGGGCTCAGAACGCACCCTTGTGGGGCCCCCGTGTTGAGGATCAGCGGGGAGGAGATGTTGTTGCCTACCCTCACCACCTGGGGGCGGCCCGTCAGGAAGTCCAGTACCCTGTTGCACAGGTCGGGGTCGAGACCCAGGGTCTCGAGCTTGATGACGAGCTTGGAGGGTACTATGGTGTTGAATGCCGAGCTGTAGTCGATGAACAGCATTCTCACATAGGTATTCCTCTTGTCCAGGTGGGTTAGGGCAGTGTGCAGTGTGGTTGAGATTGCATCGTCTGTGGACCTATTTGGGCGGTAAGCAAATTGGAGTGGGTCTAGGGTGTCAGGTAGGGTGGAGGTGATATGGTCCTTGACTAGTCTCTCAAAGCACTTCATGATGACGGAAGTGAGTGCTACGGGCGGTAGTCGTTTAGCTCAGTTACCTTAGCTTTCTTGGGAACAGGAACAATGGTGGCCCTCTTGAAGCATGTGGGAACAGCAGACTGGTATAGGGATTGATTGAATATGTCCGTAAACACACCGGCCAGCTGGTCTGCGCATGCTCTGAGGGCGCGGCTGGGGATGCCGTCTGGGCCTGCAGCCTTGCGAGGGTTAACACGTTTAAATGTCTTACTCACCTCGGCTGCAGTGAAGGAGAGACCGCATGTTTTCGTTGCAGGCCGTGTCAGTGGCACTGTATTGTCCTCAAAGCGGGCAAAAAAGTTATTTAGTCTGCCTGGGAGCAAGACATCCTGGTCCGTGACTGGGCTGGGTTTCTTCTTGTAGTCCGTGATTGACTGTAGACCCTGCCCACATGCCTCTTGTGTCTGAGCCATTGAATTGAGATTCCACTTTGTCTCTGTACTGACGCTTAGCTTGTTTAATAGCCTTGCGGAGGGAATAGCTGCATTGTTTATATTCGTACATGTTACCAGACACCTTGCCCTGATTAAAAGCAGTGGTTCGCGCTTTCAGTTTCACGCGAATGCTGCCATCAATCCACGGTTTCTGGTTTGGGAATGTTTTTATCGTTGCTATGGGAACGACATCTTCGACGCACGTTCTAATGAACTCGCACACCGAATCAGCGTATTCGTCAATATTTTCATCTGACGCAATACGAAACATGTCCCAGTCCACGTGATGGAAGCAGTCTTGGAGTGTGGAGTCAGCTTGGTCTGACCAGCGTTGGACAGACCTCAGCGTGGGAGCCTCTTGTTTTAGTTTCTGCCTGTAGGCAGGGATCAGCAAAATGGAGTCGTGGTCAGCTTTTCCGAAAGGGGGCGGGGCAGGGCCTTATATGCGTCGCGGAAGTTAGAGTAACAATGATCCAAGGTTTTACCACCCCTGGTTGCGCAATCGATATGCTGATAAAATTTAGGGAGTCTTGTTTTCAGATTAGCTTTGTTAAAATCCCCAGCTACAATGAATGCAGCCTCCGGATAAATGGTTTCCAGTTTGCAAAGAGTTAAATAAAGTTCGTTCAGAGCCATCGATGTGTCTGCTTGGGGGGATATATACGGCTGTGATTATAATCGAAGAGAATTCTCTTGGAAGATAATGCGGTCTACATTTGATTGTGAGGAATTCTAAATCAGGTGAACAGAAGGATTTGAGTTCCTGTATGTTTCCTTCATCACACCATGTCTCGTTAGTCATGAGGCATACGCCCCCGCCGCTCTTCTTACCAGAAAGATGTTTGTTTCTGTCGGCGCGATGCGTGGAGAAACCCGTTGGCTGCACCGCATCGGATAGCATCTTCCCAGTAAGCCATGTTTCCGTGAAGCAGAGAACGTTGCAGTCTCTGATGTCCCTCTGGAATGCTACCCTTGCTCGGATTTCGTCAACCTTGTTGTCAAGAGACTGGACATTGGCAAGAAGAATGCTGGGGAGTGGTGCGCGATGTGCCCTTTTTCGGAGTCTGACCAGAACACCGCCTCGTTTCCCTCTTTTTCGGAGTCGTTTCCTTGGGTCGCTGCATGCGATCCATTCCGTTGTCCTGTTTGTAAGGCAGAACACAGGATCCGCGTCGCGGAAAACATATTCTTGGTCGTACTGATGGTGAGTTGACGCTGATCTTATATTCAGTAGTTCTTCTCGACTGTATGTAATGAAACCTAAGATGACCTGGGGTACTAATGTAAGAAATAACACGTAAAAAAAAAAAACTGCATAGTTTCCTAGGAACGCGAAGCGAGGCGGCCATCTCAGTCGGCGTCGTTGGTTCTTACTGCATTGTCAGAACTAGAAGCACAAGCATTTCGCTACACTCGCATTAACATCTGCTAACCATGTGTATGTGACCAAAACAATTTGATTTGATTTGAAATGTACTCACATCTGTATCCACTATTATGTTGATTCATTAATTCCAGTTAATAATTTTGGATTAAAAACATAGGCAGCCCAATTTTGAATATAAACTAAATTTGATCACATTCACATTTTCTCCTGACACACAAATGGACTATAAATACGTAACGTCATCAATTAGTTTACCCTGACCAGATGGACAGGGCGCATAGGCTATATGCAGCTGCTCTTATTAATAGCCTACTGTTGATCAGACTGAAAAATAGTATTGTTTCGCCCCATACAGCGTGTCAGATTTGTAATGTTTAGCTGTAGCCTAGGCTGCTGCAACATTTATATCATAAGTTTTTGCTTGTGTCTGTCCGAAGTGATTGTGTCATCTTTGCTAAGTAAGGAAACTGCACACTCGCGCTGGTATCTAGCTAGCTATTGTAGTTAGCACGGACAATTTAAATAAATTGCACTAACTGGTCACAAAAATAAAGTTCTTAAACCAAGAAAACAATTCATAATATACCTCCTACCTCTCCTGTAATTTGAAAAAAATCTTTTGAATTGAATAATATCCCAAAAATGCTCAACCATCACATTTCACTCTAAATCTCTATCCAACAATGTCACCAAGCTTCTCAACACATAGAACCCACATATTGCTCTGTGACACAATCCCAAAACAACGAGGTTAATTCTCTGATCCTAATTCTATGATTGGATGGACAGTTCAGTTCATACTGCAAAAGCTTTATACAAAATGCTAATTAATTACTTAAAAATCATACAATGTGATTTTCTGGATTTTTGTTTTAGATTCCGTCTCTCACGGTTGAAGTGTACCTATGATAACAATTACAGACCTCTACATGCTTTGTAAGTAGGAAAACCTGCAAAATCAGCAGTGTATCAAATACTTGTTCTCCCCACTGTATACCTATTTGTTTGTACAGGAACGTGGAACTGAGGGTATACCTACAATTCTCCAGTCCTCCGTCCCACTTGGGCTGTAACCATAACAATGTGAGGCATGACCTGGGAAGCAGATTTTGTCCTTACATTGGCATCTCACTAATGATACAATTAGCTGTCACTACGCCGCCAGAAATATCCTCATGTATTTCAAAAACTGATAGTATCACTGAGTGGCATTTGCTGCTTTATTGACTAGGCTATTGCATGTCATGTAGGCAAAGATCCAAATAAATAATAATGAATGCATATTGCCCTGAGCAATGCAACACAGGCTAAGTAGTCAACTAAAAATGTCTGGTGACAAGGTAATGGCTACACTGTGAGGATCATTTTCATGGATAAAGCAATAGAGCCTATAAGTGCCTAGGTGTCTGGCTAGACTGCAAACTCTCCTTCCAGACTCATATCAAACATCTCCAATCGAAAATCAAATCAAGAGTGGGCTTTCTATTCCGCAACAAAGCCTCCTTCACTCACGCCGCCAAGCTTACCCTAGTAAAACTGACTATCCTACCGATCCTCGACTTCGGCGATGTCATCTACAAAATGGCTTCCAACACTCTACTGAGCAAACTGGATGCAGTCTATCACAGTGCCATCCGTTTTGTCACTAAAGCACCTTATACCACCCACCACTGCGACTTGTATGCTCTAGTCGGCTGGCCCTCGCTACATATTCGTCGCCAGACCCACTGGCTCCAGGTTATCTACAAGTCCATGCTAGGTAAAGCTCCGCCTTATCTCAGTTCACTGGTCACGATGGCAACACCCATCCGTAGCACGCGCTCCAGCAGGTGTATCTCACTGATCATCCCTAAAGCCAACACCTCATTTGGCCGCCTTTCGTTCCAGTACTCTGCTGCCTGTGACTGGAACGAACTGCAAAAATCGCTGAAGTTGGAGACTTATCTCCCTCACCAACTTCAAACATCAGCTATCTGAGCAGCTAACCAATCGCTGCAGCTGTACATAGTCTATTGGTAAATAGCCCACCCATTTTCACCTACCTCATTCCCATACTGTTTTTATACTGTTTTTATTTATTTACTTTTCTGCTCTTTTGCACACCAATATCTCTACCTGTACATGACAATCTGATCATTTATCACTCCAGTGTTAATCTGCAAAATTGTAATTATTCGCCTACCTCCTCATGCCTTTTGCACACGTATATAGACTGCCCCTTTTTTTTCTACTGTGCTATTGACTTGTTAATTGTTTACTCCATGTGTAACTCTGTGTTGTCTGTTCACACTGCTATGCTTTATCTTGGCCAGGTCTCGGTTGCAAATGAGAACTTGTTCTCAACTAGCCTACCTGGTTAAATAAAGGTGAAATAAAAAAAAATGTTTAAAAAGCCTGAAGCCACATCCCCTCACCACTATCTAGGTTAGATAGAACGTTCTGATACCTCCCGCTCAGGTGCTGAGGCAGTGCCCAGCTGTTTCTAAGGTCCGGAGATTCTCCTCCTTCAACCTGTTCAACAGAACCAGGGTCATGGACCCAGAGACAGATTGCCCATCCAGAGGTCAGTGGTTGGAATATTCTGACAACCCCCCCACACCCACAGAGGACATACACAAGACACAGATTGTTCTCCTTATGGATTCAAATGGGAAATATATACTGTATACATATATACTGTGTTTTCCCAAACTCAGTGTGTCTAAACTCTGGTGTCCTAACACCCAGCGCGCCCTAGACCTTCTGTCTGAGGACGAACTAGGTTCACCTAGCCACATAATAATACACACAGGCACAAACGACCTGAGAGCACAGCAGGAAAGGGTGGCCACAGCACTGAAGGGAGAGATTGAAAAAGCTTCTTCTACTTTCCCCAACGCACAAGTGGTTATCTCCACCCTGCTACCACGAAAATACTTCCACCCTGCCACAATACAGCGGGTAAACGCAAGTATTTCCCGTGACTGTGCCTCAGAACCAAATGTTTTCCTGGCCCACCACTCCACCCTGGACTTGAACAACCTCTATGACCAGGTCCACCTCTACAAGGCAGCAGTGCCCACCTTTGCCTGGACTCTAAAGGACATCGCCACAAACGTATCCCCAACACTCCACACAGGAGAAACAGATCAATAGACATCCCACCCAGGCCAGCGAGACACCCTCCCAGACCTGCGGGACCCCCTGGACCTACACATAGAGGACCTACAGCCAGACCACAGCACCCCCAGCCACATCCACACCCCCAACCCAACCAATCAACACCCCCCCACGTCAACCATGCCCACACCCCATTTTGGCCCCCTCAGATCAGACCTATACCCCTCCTGCCCACCCCATGCACCCCACCCCCTCAAAGAGGACCTCAACATGGAAGTCACACATACGCCCATGTAGTGAGCGGGCAAACAGGCCCAACCCCCACTCTTACACTAGCCCCAGCCAATGGCATGTACCAGATGCTCAGCAGGCTCTGCTCACACTTACTGGCCTGAGGCCAAACTACGACCAACAACATTGGACACTTTATGGAACACAAAGCCTTCACTATACCATCCTGGAATATCCAAGGCCTAAGGTCATCTGCCTTTGGTCTAAAGAGCAGGAATCCGGACTTCACCAAAGAAATCGGTAATACAGACATTGTCATCCTGCAAGAAACCTGGTATAGAGGAGACGGACCCACTGGTTGCCCTCTAGGTTACTACCAGGTGTGAAACAGGGAAGGGACTCAGGGGGTATGCTAATTTGGAAGACCTAACTCACTCCATTAAATTAATCAAAACAGGAACATTTGACATTTGGCTAGAAATTCAAACAGAGAAGAATGTCCTCCTGTGTGCTACCTATATTCCCCCCACTAGAATCCCCATACTTTAATGAAGACAGCTTCGCCATCCTGGAATACACATACAAGTCCCTTCTTCCCAGAGTACCAAATCAAAGTGTATTTGTCACGTGCTCTGAATACAACACCTTACAGTGAAATGCTTACTTACAGGCTCTAATAGTGCAAAAAAGGTATTAGCTGAACAATAGGTAGGTAAAGAAAATAAAACAGTAAAAAGACAGGCTATATACAGTAGCGAGGCTATATAAGTAGTGAGTCTACATACAGACACTGGTTATTCAGGGTGATTGAGGTAGTATGTACATGTAGATATGGTTAAAGTGACTATGCATATATGATGAATAGAGAGTAACAGTAGCGTAAAAAAGAGGGGTGGGGGGGGGGGGGGACACAATGCAGAAAGCCCGGTTAGCCAAAGCTTAGCCCCAGTGATGTACTGGGCCGTACGCACTACCTGCTGTAGTGCCTTGCAGTCAGAGTCCGAGCAATTGCCGTAACAGGCAGTGATGCAACCAGACCACAGATTTGGGACCAGGCCTAAACATATTAACCTGTAAAAGAAATGGGTTCATATCGAAACAAAAATGATTGAATTCTTTGGGTTTGAGATGCTTGTTGTCCTATGAGTATGCCGAGCACCTTGCAGCTTACACACACACACTGTATGATATTTCTCTCTCATTCTTTCCAACGATGACCATGGGCCCATCAGAGTGGACGAGGTGCTCAACAGTTTTGACAATACAGGAAATGTCTGTGAGTACATCCCCCGTATACATATTTAAAAGTGTGTGTGAACGTGACTACCTCCCTATGACTACAGCCTGTTACAATGTTTGCCATTTACATAGATTGCACTTCAGGTGAGTCACTCAGGCAATTTTTACCATCTTTGCTGAGGGCAGGTTGAGGTTCAGCTTTTGTGTCGATTTAACAGTCTCATGCAATACAAATGGTCTTATGTTACGTCATGGAAGCCCATCAAATGAGGAGAGGTGAGAAGGTGGTGCCATGGAAACAGAAACAGTGTGTTCTGTTGTGTTGTCACGGTGACAGCCATGATGCATCGTCTTATATAAGGCTAAGTAACCATTTGGTCAGTAAATCAGAGAGGTTGGTTGAAGAAGAGGGAACCCCCTCAGGGATGGCCCGCATCTCTCTGTACTCCCACTAGCAGGCAGCGCCGAGCAGCAGTATTCACACAACAGAGCCAGAAACTCTCTGGGAGCTGACCTGCCGCTCTCTTTGCCTGCCTGCCTGACAGCCAGGTCATGTGATCATGTGATCCCCATCAGCCTGGCCTTTAGCAGGCCCACATACCTTCCACCCGGTGGGGTGAGCATTCCACTAATGTGATGAAAGGAACAGAATGGCTGAAGCTGCTGTCGCTGTTTTAGCTCCCTCTCAAATGAACCCAAGATGGGGTGTTGTGATATCATAGCTTTGGACTGTGGTGGAACAAAACTGGTGGTCTGGACTTTTCATTCTGTGTTCCTGTTCTGTTTTCATCTTTTAGAAAATGGCTCAACATATATCAGAAAAATAACATAAAGTGCCTCAACAGGGCGTTGGGCCACAAGCTTTGGCTAACCGGGCTTCCTGCATTGTGTCCCACCCCCCCCCCCCCCACCCCTCTTTTACGCTACTGTTACTCTCTGTTCATCATATATGCATAGTCACTTTAACCATATCTACATGTACATACTACCTCAATCACCCTGAATAACCAGTGTCTGTATGTAGACTCACTACTTATATAGCCTCGCTACTGTATATAGCCTGTCTTTTTACTGTTTTATTTTCTTTACCTACCTATTGTTCAGCTAATACCTTTTTTGCACTATTAGAGCCTGTAAGTAAGCATTTCACTGTAAGGTGTTGTATTCAGAGCACGTGACAAATACACTTTGATTTGGTACTCTGGGAAGAAGGGACTTGTATGTGTATTCCAGGATGGCGAAGCTGTCTTCATTAAAGTATGGGGATTCTAGTGGGGGGAATATAGGTAGCACACAGGAGGACATTCTTCTCTGTTTGAATTTCTAGCCAAATGTCAAATGTTCCTGTTTTGATTAATTTAATGGAGTGAGTTAGGTCTTCCAAATTAGCATACCCCCTGAGTCCCTTCCCTGTTTCACACCTGGTAGTAACCTAGAGGGCAACCAGTGGGTCCGTCTCCTCTATACCAGGTTTCTTGCAGGATGACAATGTCTGTATTACCGATTTCTTTGGTGAAGTCCGGATTCCTGCTCTTTAGACCAAAGGCAGATGACCTTAGGCCTTGGATATTCCAGGATGGTATAGTGAAGGCTTTGTGTTCCATAAAGTGTCCAATGTTGTTGGTCGTAGTTTGGCCTCAGGCCAGTAAGTGTGAGCAGAGCCTGCTGAGCATCTGGTACATGCCATTGGCTGGGGCTAGTGTAAGAGTGGGCCAGAACAGCTCGTGCACCTTGGTGTCTGGAATTCTATCCGAGGGATGCGACACCATTCCATTAGAAATTCCATAAATTGAGATGGCCATGGCATTATTCGTACATTTTCATACATAATTTTCATGCGCATCAAACCATTCAGTGACCACTTGTGCCCTGTGGATGGGCGCATTGTCATCCTATTGGGGCATAGTCATGGTTGCCACAATAATGGCCTGCCCAGGACTTTTATACATGTCCCTAAGCATGATGGGATGTTAATTAACTCAGGAACCACACCTGTATGGAAGCACCTTCTTTTAGTCAAGTGTTTCCATTATTTTGGCAGTTATTGTAATCTAAGAGTACATATGTTAATAATATAATCATGGTATGTAACTATGTAGACATGCATAGATGGATCCTGATTTAATCCATGAGTTAATAAGGACACTTTGTGTTTGATTAGAGGTCTTAGTACCTCATTGTGTATGTCAAGTCCTCTTTACAGTCATCTGATTAGTTCTAGGTATTCTTGTGGCTTCATAACTATGGGGTCAGAGGGTCATATCAGTGAGAAAGATGGCTACACAGGGATCAAGTCTAGTGTCATGGTAGAGGTCATAAACTGGGACTCTACCCAGTCTTACCAGTATTCCCCCATTATAAAGTCACACAGGTCAGCAGACACCATCATCCCAGATTATCCTGATGGAGCTGAAAGAGAGAAATAATAAGCAGTCTATCCCAGTAGTGTGTCCCCTTGCCCTAGTATATCTCAGTTACAAGTAGTCCTAGCTGGTGTGGAGTAGGGGTCATGGGTCATTCTAAAATGCACTCTGACTGTTCAGTATAGTAGTGTAATTATTCAGATGTGACATTCAACCAAGCAAGGATCTTTACTTCCGAAAGATCTTTACATCTAAGTGTTAGATGGTGTACAGAATTCTGTTTGCACAGAGATTGATGTTACTTGAAAAGACAGCTGTAGCCTAGATGTTGTTATTTGTCAAGAGAGCTGATGATCCTACCTGCTTAACCTTGTCTGACCTGCTTTGGTAACTGCAGTTGATCTGGTTCCCAGCTGGGTGAGTGAGGGGTTAGAGAGGTGTCCCTGTCACCAGGACCAGGGTCTGGGGTTAAGAGGGTACAAGAGAACCCTTCTCGCTCTGGTAGGAATGTGGGGCTTCCATCTCTGTTCGTTCCCCTCAGTGACCACAGCAGGATGCTCGTCTTCACCACGTCCTGAGTACCATCCCAGCTGGAGGAGCTATTCACTGGTTCAGATAAATATCTCGCTCCTTGACCCACCTCTGGTCTTGATTAGCCTGGGGAGGGAGACAGAGTTAGAGCTGCTGGAGGTAGGGACTCCCAGGCCCTGGGTCCTTACCACCAGGCAGGGTCACCTCAGGGGCCTTTCAAACCCTCCTCTCAACCACTCTTAATTGATCTCATGCATTGCTAGGCCCAATCATCTGACCCCAAAAGTCCCTGTCAGAAAGAGTTGGGGGAGCTCAGAAGCTCATTGTCTGAAGAGGGGGTGCCCCTTGCCTCTGTGTTAGCTTCCCCCCATCCCCCCCACCCCCACTCCACATCACACATCTCTAAATCCTCCCCTGAGGAGAGTTACAAGCCACAATCCTTGGGCTCCTTCTCTTCCTGAATGGGAGTCCAAAACGCTGGGGGTGGATTAGTCCTGCAAATGTGTGGACTCTACACTGTATTGGCCATAGGAGGAGGGCTTGTAGGGAGCTTGTTTTGGGGTTTAACTGGCCTTGTTTCCTGTGAGGATCAAGGTTTCAGGCACAATAGCTCTCCTTTAAGGCTGGGTGCGGCTGAAGAGGTTTTAGCTGGGGACATGAGAGACTTGTTGACACAGGGTTTGGACTGGAGAGGAGTGGCTGGTTTTGGGGGTGTTTGCTAGGCTAGGTCTTGCTAGGCCATGCATGTAGGTTTCACTCTGTGCTGTCATAAGGCTCTACAAGGAGGTGTTGTAAGGCATGCTGTGGGATGAGCTGGGTGAATTAGGGCTACAGATCCCATCCATTGAGAACTCTGTTTGGACACAGCAAGTCTCTGGAAACAGGCAGGCTTTATAACGTGTTTCCTTCGACCATACCTGTCACGGCTGATTTCCTCCTCTTTGTCTGAAGGTCTGGAGGTGTAGCAGGGATCGGACCAAAATGCAACGTGGTAAGTGTCCATAGTTGTTTTTAATGAAAAAAACAAAACACTACAAAACAATAAACGAAACGTGAATAACGCGAAACAGTACCGTGTGGTGAAACAAACACAGACGCGGAAACAATCACCCACAAAGTACCCACAGAATATGGCTGCCTAAATATGATACGATAGACAGCTGCCTCTAATTGAGAACCAATCTAGGCAACCATAGACATACAATATACCTAGAAAGGGTACAGCCCCATAAAAATACAAAACCCCTAGACAAGACATACATACATCACCCATGTCAAACCCTGACCTAACCAAAATAACAATGAAAACAACGAATACTAAGGTCAGGGTGTGACAATACCATCAGCTATACCATCAGCTATACCCTCTATACCATCAGCTATACCATCAGCTATACCCTCTATACCATCGGCTATACCGTCTATACCATCAGCTATACCAGGTATACCATCAGCTATACCATTGGCTATACCATCTATGACATCAGCTATACCACCTGCTATACAATCTGTACCACCAGCTATACAATCTATGCCATTGGCTATACCATCTATACTATTGGCTATACCATCAGCTATACCATCTGTACCATCAGCTGTGCAATTTATACCATCAGCTACACCATCATCTATACCATTGGCTGTACTATCAGCTATACCATTGGCTAAAACATTGTCTATACCATCTATACCATCGGCTTTGTCATCTATACCGTCGACTATACCATCTATACCATCAGCTCTACCATCTATACTCTCAGCTATACCATCAGCTATATCATCTATACCATCGGCTATACCATCTATACCATTGACTATACCATCAGCTTTACCATTTATACCATTGACTATTCCATCAGCTATACTATTGTCACACCCTGACCATAGTTTGCTTTGTATGTTTCTATGTTTTGTTTGGTCAGGGTGTGATCTGAGTGGGCATTCTATGTTGGATGTCTTGTTTGTCTGTTTCTGTGTTTGGGCCTGATATGGTTCTCAATCAGAGGCAGGTGTTAGTCATCGTCTCTGATTGGGAACCATATTCAGGTAGCCTGTTTGGTGTTGGGTTTGTGGGTGATTGTCTCCTGTGTCAGTGTTTGTTCCACACGGGACTGTTTACACGTTTGTTGTTTTTGTAGTTTATTCATGTATAGTTTTCTTATTAAAAACAAACATGAATTTCAACCTCGCTGCATTTTGTTCCTCCTCTCCTTCGACGGAAGAATCCCGGTACAACTATCTATACCATCTATACCATTGGCTATACCATCAGCTATACCATCTATACCTATACCATCGACTATACTATCAGCTATACCAGTTATACCATTAGCTATACCATTGACTATACCACCTATACCGTCAGCTATACCATTGGCTTTACCATCTATACCATCAGCTCCACCATCTATTCCATCAGCTCTACCATCTATACCATCAGCTATACTATCTGTACTATCGTCTATACCGTCAATATCATCAGCTACACAATCTATACCATCAGCTTTACCATCAGCTATACCATCGGCTATACCATCAGCTATACCATCAGTTATACCATCTACATCATCGACTATACCATTGGGTGTACCATCTATACCATCGACAATACAATCTTTACAATCTGCTATA
The DNA here is from genome assembly GCF_034236695.1 of Oncorhynchus nerka. Lineage (NCBI taxonomy): Eukaryota > Metazoa > Chordata > Actinopteri > Salmoniformes > Salmonidae > Oncorhynchus > Oncorhynchus nerka. The sequence continues at coordinate 5,996,418 of NC_088423.1, read as the reverse complement.
CCATCTATACTATCGGCTCTACCATTGTCTATGCCATTGGCTATACTATATATGCCATCGGCTATACGATCTTAACTATTGGCTATACCATCATGTTTACCATCTATACCACCGACTATACCATCAGCTATTCCATCTATACCATTGGATATACCGTCAGCTATACCATCTCTACCGTTGGCTATACTATCTATACCATCAACTCTACCATCAGCTATACCCTCTATACCGTCAGCTATACCCTCTATACCATCAGCTATACCCTTTATACCATCAGCTATACCATCTATACCATCGACTATACCATCAGCTATACCCTCTATACCGTCAGCTATACCCTCTATACCGTCAGCTATACCCTTTATACCATCAGCTATACCCTCTATACCGTCAGCTATACCCTCTATACCATCAGCTATACCCTTTATACCATCAGCTATACCATCTATACCATCGTCTATACCATCAGCTATGCAATCGATACCATCAGCATTACCACCATCTATACCATCTTCTACACCATCTATGTCATCTATGCCAACGGCTATACCAGCTATACCATCAATCTTACCATCTATACCATCATTTATACCATCTCTACCACCATCTATACCATCAGCTATACCATCTATACCATCGTCTATACCATCAGCTATGCAATCGATACCATCAGCATTACCACCATCTATACCATCTTCTACACCATCTATGTCATCTATGCCAACGGCTATACCAGCTATACCATCAATCTTACCATCATTTATACCATCTCTACCACCATCTATACCATCAGCTATACCATCTATACCTTTAGCTACTCCATCAGCTATACCATCTACACCATCAGCTATACCATATATAGCATCTATACCATTGGCTACACAATCAGCTATACCATCTATTCCATCATTTATACCATCTTTTCCATCATTTATACCATCAGCTATACCATCTATTTCATTATCTATACCATTTATACCATCAGCTATGCCATCAGCTATACCATCTGTACCATCATCTATACCAGCTATGCCATCTATACCATCATCTATACCATCTATACCATCATCTATACCATCTATACCGTCATCTATACCATCTATACTTTCATTTATACCATCTATTTCATCATCTATACCATCTATACGATCAGCTATACCATCTATACAATCTATACCATCATCTATACCATGTATACCATGTATACCATCTATATCATCATATATACCATCTACACCATCTATACCATTGGTTATACGGTCTATACCATTATCTATACCATCTATACCATCAACCTTATGTGTAAGTGTGTGTATAAGTGTGTGTGTGTTCATGTATAAGTGTGTGTGTTTATGTGTAAGTGTGTGTTTATGTATTTTTGTGTTTATTTATAAGTGATGTGTTTACGTATAACTGTGTGTGTTTATATGTAATTGTGTGTGCGTGTGTGTGTGCAATACTATGCTTTAAGGGGAAAAATCCTCTCTTGTGCCAACCTTTTAGCAGCCACTGTTTGTATAACTATGCTAATTCGCTCTGCCAGAATACTATCTAATTGTATCCCGTTTGACAATTGCGGAGGGCTAGGGCCCGGGGGACTGCATGCGGTTCTGGGGGCTGTAACTCTGACACTCTCTGACACTGCAACTCTTAACTCTTGCATTGGTGACAAGTATTTAGTACTCCCCTGTGTGTGTTAACAGGTCAGGCTCTGTGACAAACCTCTGTAGCCCTCAGTGTAACACTCTACTGGTGGAGCTACCAGTACTGCTACACACAACTACTGTTCCAGTTAGAGAACATGGTGCTACCAACACTACTACACACAACCACTGTTCCAGTTTGAGAATATGGTGCTACCAACACTGCTACACACAACTACTGTTCCAGTTAGAGAACATGGTGCTACCAACACTACTACACACAACCACTGTTCCAGTTTGAGAATATGGTGCTACCAACACTGCTACACACAACTACTGTTCCAGTTAGAGAACATGGTGCTACCAACACTACTACACACAACCACTGTTCCAGTTTGAGAATATGGTGCTACCAACACTGCTACAACACAACCACTGTTCCAGTTAGAGAGCATGGTGCTACCAACACTGCTACACACAACCACTGTTCCAGTTAGAGAGCATGGTGCTACCAACACTACTACACACAACCACTGTTCCAGTTAGAGAACATGGTGCTACCAACACTACTACACACAACCACTGTTCCAGTTAGAGAACATGGTGCTACCAACACTGCTACACACAACCACTGTTCCAGTTAGAGACCATGGTGCTACCAACACTGCTACACACAACTACTGTTCCAGTTAGAGAACATGGTGCTACCAACACTGCTACACACAACCACTGTTCCAGTTAGAGAACATGGTGCTACCAACACTGCTACACACAACCACTGTTCCAGTTAGAGAACATGGTGCTACCAACACTGCTACACACAACCACTGTTCCAGTTTGAGAACATGGTGCTACCAACACTGCTACAACACAACCACTGTTCCAGTTAGAGAGCATGGTGCTACCAACACTACTACACACAACCACTGTTCCAGTTAGAGAACATGGTGCTACCAACACTGCTACACACAACCACTGTTCCAGTAAGAGAACATGGTGCTACCAGTACTGCTACACACAAACACCGTTCCAGTTTGAGAACATGGTGCTACCAACACTGCTACACAAACCACTGTTCCTGTTAGAGAACATGGTGCTACCAACACTGCTACACACAACCACTGTTCCAGTTTGAGAACATGGTGCTACCAACACTGCTACACACAACCACTGTTCCAGTTAGAGAACATGGTGCTACCAGTACTGCTACACACAAACACTGTTCCAGTTTGAGAACATGGTGCTACCAACACTGCTACAACACAACCACTGTTCCAGTTAGAGAGCATGGTGCTACCAACACTACTACACACAACAACTGTTCCAGTTAGAGAACATGGTGCTACCAACACTGCTACACACAACCACTGTTCCAGTTAGAGAACATGGTGCTACCAACACTGCTACACACAACCACTGTTCCAGTAAGAGAACATGGTGCTACCAACACTGCTACACACAACCACTGTTCCAGTTAGAGAACATGGTGCTACCAACACTGCTACACACAACCACTGTTCCAGTTAGAGAACATGGTGCTACCAGTACTGCTACACACAAACACTGTTCCAGTTTAAGAACATGGTGTTACCAACACTGCTACACACAACCACTGTTCCAGTTAGAGAACATGGTGCTACCAACACTGCTACACACAACCACTGTTCCAGTTTGAGAACATGGTGCTACCAGTACTGCTACACACAAACACTGTTCCAGTTTGAGAACATGGTGCTACCAACACTGCTACAACACAACCACTGTTCCAGTTAGAGAGCATGGTGCTACCAACACTACTACACACAACAACTGTTCCAGTTAGAGAACATGGTGCTACCAACACTGCTACACACAACCACTGTTCCAGTTAGAGAACATGGTGCTACCAGTACTGCTACACACAACCACTGTTCCAGTTAGAGAACATGGTGCTACCAACACTGCTACACACAACCACTGCTCCAGTTTGAGAACATGGTGCTACCAGTACTGCTACACACAAACACTGTTCCAGTTTGAGAACATGGTGCTACCAACACTGCTACAACACAACCACTGTTCCAGTTAGAGAGCATGGTGCTACCAACACTACTACACACAACCACTGTTCCAGTTAGAGAACACGGTGCTACCAACACTGCTACACACAACCACTGTTCCAGTTAGAGAACATGGTGCTACCAACACTGCTACACACAACCACTGTTCCAGTTTGAGAACATGGTGCTACCAACACTGCTACACACAACCACTGTTCCAGTTTGAGAACATGGTGCTACCAACACTGCTACACACAACCACTGTTCCAGTTAGAGAACACGGTGCTACCAACACTGCTACACACAACCACTGTTCCAGTTAGAGAACATGGTGCTACCAACACTGCTTACACACAACCACTGTTCCAGTTTGAGAACATGGTGCTACCAGTACTGCTACACACAAACACTGTTCCAGTTTGAGAACATGGTGCTACCAACACTGCTACAACACAACCACTGTTCCAGTTAGAGAGCATGGTGCTACCAACAGTACTACACACAACCACTGTTCCAGTTAGAGAACATGGTGCTACCAACACTGCTACACACAACCACTGTTCCAGTTAGAGAACATGGTGCTACCAACACTGCTACACACAACCACTGTTCCAGTTTGAGAACATGGTGCTACCAACACTGCTACACACAACCACTGTTCCAGGTAGAGAACATTGTGCTACCAACACTGCTACACACAACTACTGTTCCAGTTAGAGAACATGGTGCTACCAACACTGCTACACACAACCACTGTTCCAGTTTGAGAACATGGTGCTACCAGTACTGCTACACACAAACACTGTTCCAGTTAGAGAACATGGTGCTACCAGTACTGCTACAAACAAACACTGTTCCAGTTTAAGAACATGGTGTTACCAACACTGCTACACACAACCACTGTTCCAGTTAGAGAACATGGTGCTACCAACACTGCTACACACAACCACTGTTCCAGTTAGAGAACATGGTGCTACCAGTACTGCTACACACAAACACTGTTCCAGTTTGAGAACATGGTGCTACCAACACTGCTACACACAACCACTGTTCCAGTTAGAGAACATGGTGCTACCAACACTGCTACACACAACCACTGCTCCAGTTTGAGAACATGGTGCTACCAGTACTGCTACACACAAACACTGTTCCAGTTTGAGAACATGGTGCTACCAACACTGCTACACACAACCACTGTTCCAGTTAGAGAACACGGTGCTACCAACACTGCTACACACAACCACTGTTCCAGTTAGAGAACACGGTGCTACCAACACTGCTACACACAACCACTGTTCCAGTTAGAGAACATGGTGCTACCAACACTGCTACACACAACCACTGTTCCAGTTTGAGAACATGGTGCTACCAGTACTGCTACACACAACCACTGTTCCAGTTAGAGAACATGGTGCTACCAACACTGCTACACACAACCACTGTTCCAGTTAGAGAACATGGTGCTACCAGTACTGCTACACACAACCACTGTTCCAGTTAGAGAACATGGTGCTACCAACACTGCTACACACAACCACTGCTCCAGTTTGAGAACATGGTGCTACCAGTACTGCTACACACAAACACTGTTCCAGTTTGAGAACATGGTGCTACCAACACTGCTACAACACAACCACTGTTCCAGTTAGAGAGCATGGTGCTACCAACACTACTACACACAACCACTGTTCCAGTTAGAGAACACGGTGCTACCAACACTGCTACACACAACCACTGTTCCAGTTAGAGAACATGGTGCTACCAACACTGCTACACACAACCACTGTTCCAGTTTGAGAACATGGTGCTACCAGTACTGCTACACACAAACACTGTTCCAGTTAGAGAAAATGGTGCTACCAACACTGCTACACACAACCACTGTTCCAGTTAGAGAACATGGTGCTACCAACACTGCTACACACAACCACTGTTCCAGTTAGAGAACATGGTGCTACCAACACTGCTACACACAACCACTGTTCCAGTAAGAGAACATGGTGCTACCAGTACTGCTACACACAAACACTGTTCCAGTTAGAGAACATGGTGCTACCAACACTGCTACACACAACCACTGTTCCAGTTAGAGAACATGGTGCTACCAGTACTGCTACACACAAACACTGTTCCAGTTTGAGAACATGGTGCTACCAACACTGCTACACACAACCACTGTTCCAGTTAGAGAACATGGTGCTACCAGTACTGCTACACACAACCCCTGTTCCAGTTAGAGAACATGGTGCTACCAACACTGCTACACACAACCACTGTTCCAGTTTGAGAACATGGTGCTACCAACACTGCTACACACAAACACTGTTCCAGGTTGAGAACATGGTGTTACCAACACTGCTATACACAACCACTGTTCCAGTTAGATAACATGGTGCTACCAACACTGCTACACACAACCACTGTTCCAGTTAGAGAACATGGTGCTACCAGTACTGCTACACACAACCACTGTTCCAGTTAGAGAACATGGTGCTACCAACACTGCTACACACAACCACTGTTCCAGTTAGAGAACATGGTGCTACCAGTACTGCTACACACAACAACTGTTCCAGTTAGAGAACATGGTGCTACCAACACTGCTACACACAACCACTGTTCCAGTTAGAGAACATGGTGCTACCAGTACTGCTACACACAACTACTGTTCCAGTTAGAGAACATGGTGCTACCAACACTGCTACACACAACCACTGTTCCAGTTAGAGAACATGGTGCTACCAACACTGCTACACACAACCACTGTTCCAGTTTGAGAACATGGTGCTACCAACACTGCTACACACAAACACTGTTCCAGTTTGAGAACATGGTGCTACCAACACTGCTACAACACAACCACTGTTCCAGTTAGAGAGCATGGTGCTACCAACACTACTACACACAACCACTGTTCCAGTTAGAGAACACGGTGCTACCAACACTGCTACACACAACCACTGTTCCAGTTAGAGAACATGGTGCTACCAACACTGCTACACACAACCACTGTTCCAGTTTGAGAACATGGTGCTACCAGTACTGCTACACACAAACACTGTTCCAGTTTGAGAACATGGTGCTACCAACACTGCTACAACACAACCACTGTTCCAGTTAGAGAGCATGGTGCTACCAACACTACTACACACAACCACTGTTCCAGTTAGAGAACATGGTGCTACCAACACTGCTACACACAACCACTGTTCCAGTTAGAGAACATGGTGCTACCAACACTGCTACACACAACCACTGTTCCAGTTAGAGAACATGGTGCTACCAGTACTGCTACACACAACTACTGTTCCAGTTAGAGAACATGGTGCTACCAACCATGCTACACACAACCACTGTTCCAGTTTGAGAACATGGTGCTACCAGTACTGCTACACACAAACACTGTTCCAGTTTGAGAACATGGTGCTACCAACACTGCTACAACACAACCACTGTTCCAGTTAGAGAGCATGGTGCTACCAACACTACTACACACAACCACTGTTCCAGTTAGAGAACATGGTGCTACCAACACTGCTACACACAACCACTGTTCCAGTTAGAGAACATGGTGCTACCAACACTGCTACACACAACCACTGTTCCAGTTAGAGAACATGGTGCTACCAACACTGCTACACACAACCACTGTTCCAGTAAGAGAACATGGTGCTACCATCACTGCTACACACAACCACTGTTCCAGTTAGAGAACATTGTGCTACCAACACTGCTACACACAACCACTGTTCCAGTTAGAGAACATGGTGCTACCAACACTGCTACACACAACCACTGTTCCAGTTAGAGAACATGGTGCTACCAGTACTGCTACACACAAACACTGTTCCAGTTTGAGAACATGGTGTTACCAACACTGCTACACACAACCACTGTTCCAGTTTGAGAACATGGTGCTACCAACACTGCTACACACAACCACTGTTCCAGTTTGAGAACATGGTGCTACCAACACTGCTACACACAACCACTGTTCCAGTTAGAGAACATGGTGCTACCAACACTGCTACACACAACCACAGGTTCGCTTCGCTCCACAGGTAGTATCATATTTTCATTTAATTTCATTACAGTCCCAACGGTGTGATTTGTTTGATCGTAGCTAGCTACATAGCTAGCTACATAGCCGTCTTTGTTTCAAAGATAATTGTGTAGTCTAGAGCTATTTTCTAGGTTAGCTAGCCAGCCATTGTCGTTCTCCTAACGCAACGTAACGTAACCAACACTGCTAGCTAGCCAGCGAGCCCCCGAAAAGCAGCATTGTAGAAACTTCACACTCAACGGAACGACTTGATTAGGGTAGTGTCAACAACGCAGCTAGCCTACCTCAGCAGTACTGTATCATTTTAATCATTTTAGTCAATTAGATTCTTGCTACGTAAGCTTAACTTTCTGAACATTCGAGACGTGTAGTCCACTTGTCATTCCAATCTCCTCTGCATTAGCGTAGCCTCTTCTCTAGCCTGTCAACTATGTGTCTGTCTATCCCTGTTCTCTCCTCTCTGCACAGACCATACAAACGCTCCACACCGCATGGCCGCGGCCACCCTAATCTGGTGGTCCCAGCGCGCACGACCCACGTGGAGTTCCAGGTCTCCCGGTAGCCTCTGGAACTGCCGATCTGCGGCCGACAAGGCAGAGTTCATCTCAGCCTATGCCTCCCTCCAGTCCCTCGACTTCTTGGCTCTGACGGAAACATGGATCACCACAGACAACACCGCTACTCCTACTGCTCTCTCTTCGTCCGCCCACGTGCTCTCGCACACCCCGAGAGCTTCTGGTCAGCGGGGTGGTGGCACCGGGATCCTCATCTCTCCCAAGTGGTCATTCTCTCTTTCTCCCCTTACCCATCTGTCTATCGCCTCCTTTGAATTCCATGCTGTCACAGTTACCAGCCCTTTCAAGCTTAACATCCTTATCATTTATCGCCCTCCAGGTTCCCTCGGAGAGTTCATCAATGAGCTTGATGCCTTGATAAGCTCCTTTCCTGAGGACGGCTCACCTCTCACAGTTCTGGGCGACTTTAACCTCCCCACGTCTACCTTTGACTCATTCCTCTCTGCCTCCTTTCCACTCCTCTCCTCTTTTGACCTCACCCTCTCACCTTCCCCCTACTCACAAGGCAGGCAATACGCTCGACCTCATCTTTACTAGATGCTGTTCTTCCACTAACCTCATTGCAACTCCCCTCCAAGTCTCCGACCACTACCTTGTATCCTTTTCCTCTTGCTCTCATCCAACACTTCCCACACTGCCCCTACTCGGATGGTATCGCGCCGTCCCAACCTTCGCTCTCTCTCCCCGCTACTCTCTCCTCTTCCATCCTATCATCTCTTCCCTCTGCTCAAACCTTCTCCAACCTATCTTCTGATTCTGCCTCCTCAACCCTCCTCTCCTCCCTTTCTACATCCTTTGACTCTCTATGTCCCCTATCCTCCAGGCCGGCTCGGTCCTCCCCTCCCGCTCCGTGGCTCGACGACTCATTGCGAGCTCACAGAACAGGGCTCCGGGCAGCCGAGCGGAAATGGAGGAAAACTCGCCTCCCTGCGGACCTGGCATCCTTTCACTCCCTCCTCTCTACATTTTCCTCCTCTGTCTCTGCTGCTAAAGCCACGTTCTACCACTCTAAATTCCAAGCATCTGCCTCTAACCCTAGGAAGCTCTTTGTCACCTTCTCCTCCCTCTTGAATCCTCCTCCCCCTCCCCCCCCCTCCTCCCTCTCTGCAGATGACTTCGTCAACCATTTTGAAAAGAAGGTCGACGACATCCGATCCTCGTTTGCTAAGTCAAACGACACCGCTGGTTCTGCTCACACTGCCCTACCCTGCGCTCTGACCTCTTTCTCCCCCTCTCTCTCCAGATGACATCTCGCGTCTTGTGACGGCCGGCCGCCCAACAACCTGCCCGCTTGACCCTATCCCCTCCTCTCTTCTCCAGACCATCTCCGGTGACCTTCTCCCTTACCTAACCTCGCTCATCAACTCATCCCTGACCGCTGGCTACGTCCCTCCCGTCTTCAAGAGAGCGAGAGTTGCACCCCCTTCTGAAAAAACCTACACTCGATCCCTCCGATGTCAACAACTACAGACCAGTATCCCTTCTTTCTTTTCTCTCCAAAACTCTTGAACGTGCCGTCCTTGGCCAGCTCTCCCGCTATCTCTCTCAGAATGACCTTCTTGATCCAAATCAGTCAGGTTTCAAGACTAGTCATTCAACTGAGACTGCTCTTCTCTGTATCACGGAGGCGCTCCGCACTGCTAAAGCTAACTCTCTCTCCTCTGCTCTCATCCTTCTAGACCTATCGGCTGCCTTCGATACTGTGAACCATCAGATCCTCCTCTCCACCCTCTCCGAGTTGGGCATCTCCGGCGCTGCCCACGCTTGATTGCGTCCTACCTGACAGGTCGCTCCTACCAGGTGGCGTGGCGAGAATCCGTCTCCTCACCACGTGCTCTCACCACTGGTGTCCCCCAGGGCTCTGTTCTAGGCCCTCTCCTATTCTCGCTATACACCAAGTTACTTGGCTCTGTCATAACCTCACATGGTCTCTCCTATCATTGCTATGCAGACGACACACAATTAATCTTCTCCTTTCCCCCTTCTGACGACCAGGTGGCGAATCGCATCTCTGCATGTCTGGCAGACATATCAGTGTGGATGACGGATCATCACCTCAAGCTGAACCTCGGCAAGACGGAGCTGCTCTTCCTCCCGGGAAGGACTGCCCGTTCCATGATCTCGCCATCACGGTTGACAACTCCATTGTGTCCTCCTCCCAGAGCGCTAAGAACCTTGGCGTGATCCTGGACAACACCCTGTCGTTCTCAAATAACATCAAGGCGGTGGCCCGTTCCTGTAGGTTCATGCTCTACAACATCCGCAGAGTACGACCCTGCCTCACACAGGAAGCGGCGCAGGTCCTAATCCAGGCACTTGTCATCTCCCGTCTGGATTACTGCAACTCGCTGTTGGCTGGGCTCCCTGCCTGTGCCATTAAACCCCTACAACTCATCCAGAACGCCGCAGCCCGTCTGGTGTTCAACCTTCCCAAGTTCTCTCACGTCACCCCGCTCCTCCGCTCTCTCCACTGGCTTCCAGTTGAAGCTCGCATCCGCTACAAGACCATGGTGCTTGCCTACGGAGCTGTGAGGGGAACGGCACCTCAGTACCTCCAGGCTCTGATCAGGCCCTACACCCAAACAAGGGCACTGCGTTCATCCACCTCTGGCCTGCTCGCCTCCCTACCACTGAGGAAGTACAGTTCCCGCTCAGCCCAGTCAAAACTGTTCGCTGCTCTGGCCCCCCAATGGTGGAACAAACTCCCTCACGACGCCAGGACAGCGGAGTCAATCACCACCTTCCGGAGACACCTGAAACCCCACCTCTTTAAGGAATACCTAGGATAGGATAAAGTAATCCTTCTCACCCCCCTTAAAAGACCTAGATGCACTATTGTAAAGTGGCTGTTCCACTGGATGTCATAAGGTGAAAGCACCAATTTGTAAGTCGCTCTGGATAAGAGCGTCTGCTAAATTACTTAAATGTAAATGAGAACATGGTGCTACCAGTACTGCTACACACAAACACTGTTCCAGTTTGAGAACATGGTGCTACCAACACTGCTACAACACAACTACTGTTCCAGTTAGAGAGCATGGTGCTACCAACACTACTACACACAAACACTGTTCCAGTTTGAGAACATGGTGCTACCAACACTGCTACAACACAACTACTGTTCCAGTTAGAGAGCATGGTGCTACCAACACTACTACACACAACCACTGTTCCAGTTAGAGAACATGGTGCTACCAACACTGCTACACACAACCACTGTTCCAGTTAGAGAACATGGTGCTACCAGTACTGCTACACACAAACACTGTTCCAGTTTGAGAACATGGTGCTACCAACACTGCTACACACAACCACTGTTCCTGTTAGAGAACATGGTGCTACCAACACTGCTACACACAAACACTGTTCCAGTTTGAGAACATGGTGCTACCAACACTGCTACACACAACCACTGTTCCAGTTAGAGAACATGGTGCTACCAGTACTGCTACACACAAACACTGTTCCAGTTTGAGAACATGGAGCTACCAACAATGCTACAACACAACCACTGTTCCAGTTAGAGAGCATGGTGCTACCAACACTGCTACACACAACCACAGTTCCAGTTAGAGAAGATGGTGCTACCAACACTGCTACACACAACCACTGTTCCAGTTAGAGAACATGGTGCTACCAACACTGCTACACACAACCACTGTTCCAGTAAGAGAACATGGTGCTACCAACACTGCTACACACAACCACTGTTCCAGTTTGAGAACATGGTGCTACCAGTACTGCTACACACAAACACTGTTCCAGTTTGAGAACATGGTGCTACCAACAATGCTACAACACAACCACTGTTCCAGTTAGAGAGCATGGTGCTACCAACACTACTACACACAAACACTGTTCCAGTTAGAGAACATGGTGCTACCAACACTGCTACACACAACCACTGTTCCAGTAAGAGAACATGGTGCTACCAGTACTGCTACACACAAACACCGTTCCAGTTTGAGAACATGGTGCTACCAACACTGCTACACAAACCACTGTTCCTGTTAGAGAACATGGTGCTACCAACACTGCTACACACAACCACTGTTCCAGTTTGAGAACATGGTGCTACCAACACTGCTACACACAACCACTGTTCCAGTTAGAGAACATGGTGCTACCAGTACTGCTACACACAAACACTGTTCCAGTTTGAGAACATGGTGCTACCAACACTGCTACAACACAACCACTGTTCCAGTTAGAGAGCATGGTGCTACCAACACTACTACACACAACAACTGTTCCAGTTAGAGAACATGGTGCTACCAACACTGCTACACACAACCACTGTTCCAGTTAGAGAACATGGTGCTACCAACACTGCTACACACAACCACTGTTCCAGTAAGAGAACATGGTGCTACCAACACTGCTACACACAACCACTGTTCCAGTTAGAGAACATGGTGCTACCAACACTGCTACACACAACCACTGTTCCAGTTAGAGAACATGGTGCTACCAGTACTGCTACACACAAACACTGTTCCAGTTTAAGAACATGGTGTTACCAACACTGCTACACACAACCACTGTTCCAGTTAGAGAACATGGTGCTACCAACACTGCTACACACAACCACTGTTCCAGTTAGAGAACATGGTGCTACCAGTACTGCTACACACAAACACTGTTCCAGTTTGAGAACATGGTGCTACCAACACTGCTACACACAACCACTGTTCCAGTTAGAGAACATGGTGCTACCAACACTGCTACACACAACTACTGCTCCAGTTTGAGAACATGGTGCTACCAGTACTGCTACACACAAACACTGTTCCAGTTTGAGAACATGGTGCTACCAACACTGCTACAACACAACCACTGTTCCAGTTAGAGAGCATGGTGCTACCAACACTACTACACACAACCACTGTTCCAGTTAGAGAACACGGTGCTACCAACACTGCTACACACAACCACTGTTCCAGTTAGAGAACATGGTGCTACCAACACTGCTACACACAACCACTGTTCCAGTTTGAGAACATGGTGCTACCAGTACTGCTACACACAAACACTGTTCCAGTTTGAGAACATGGTGCTACCAACACTGCTACAACACAACCACTGTTCCAGTTAGAGAGCATGGTGCTACCAACACTACTACACACAACAACTGTTCCAGTTAGAGAACATGGTGCTACCAACACTGCTACACACAACCACTGTTCCAGTAAGAGAACATGGTGCTACCAGTACTGCTACACACAAACACCGTTCCAGTTTGAGAACATGGTGCTACCAACACTGCTACACAAACCACTGTTCCAGTTAGAGAACATGGTGCTACCAACACTGCTACACACAAACACTGTTCCAGTTTGAGAACATGGTGCTACCAACACTGCTACACACAACCACTGTTCCAGTTAGAGAACATGGTGCTACCAGTACTGCTACACACAAACACTGTTCCAGTTTGAGAACATGGTGCTACCAACACTGCTACAACACAACCACTGTTCCAGTTAGAGAGCATGGTGCTACCAACACTACTACACACAACAACTGTTCCAGTTAGAGAACATGGTGCTACCAACACTGCTACACACAACCACTGTTCCAGTTAGAGAACATGGTGCTACCAACACTGCTACACACAACCACTGTTCCAGTAAGAGAACATGGTGCTACCAACACTGCTACACACAACCACTGTTCCAGTTAGAGAACATGGTGCTACCAACACTGCTACACACAACCACTGTTCCAGTTAGAGAACATGGTGCTACCAGTACTGCTACACACAAACACTGTTCCAGTTTAAGAACATGGTGTTACCAACACTGCTACACACAACCACTGTTCCAGTTAGAGAACATGGTGCTACCAACACTGCTACACACAACCACTGTTCCAGTTAGAGAACATGGTGCTACCAGTACTGCTACACACAAACACTGTTCCAGTTTGAGAACATGGTGCTACCAACACTGCTACACACAACCACTGTTCCAGTTAGAGAACATGGTGCTACCAACACTGCTACACACAACCACTGCTCCAGTTTGAGAACATGGTGCTACCAGTACTGCTACACACAAACACTGTTCCAGTTTGAGAACATGGTGCTACCAACACTGCTACAACATAACCACTGTTCCAGTTAGAGAGCACGGTGCTACCAACACTACTACACACAACCACTGTTCCAGTTAGAGAACACGGTGCTACCAACACTGCTACACACAACCACTGTTCCAGTTAGAGAACATGGTGCTACCAACACTGCTACACACAACCACTGTTCCAGTTTGAGAACATGGTGCTACCAGTACTGCTACACACAAACACTGTTCCAGTTTGAGAACATGGTGCTACCAACACTGCTACAACACAACCACTGTTCCAGTTAGAGAGCATGGTGCTACCAACACTACTACACACAACCACTGTTCCAGTTAGAGAACATGGTGCTACCAACACTGCTACACACAACCACTGTTCCAGTTAGAGAGCATGGTGCTACCAACACTGCTACACACAACCACTGTTCCAGTTAGAGAATATGGTGCTACCAACACTGCTACACACAACCACTGTTCCAGTTAGAGAACATGGTGCTACCAACACTGGTACACACAACCACTGTTCCAGTTAGAGAACATGGTGCTACCAACACTGCTACACACAACCACTGTTCCAGTTAGAGAACATGGTGCTACCAGTACTGCTACACACAACTACTGTTCCAGTTAGAGAACATGGTGCTACCAACACTGCTACACACAACCACTGTTCCAGTTAGAGAACATGGTGCTACCAACACTGCTACACACAACCACTGTTCCAGTTAGAGAACATGGTGCTACCAGTACTGCTACACACAAACACTGTTCCAGTTTAAGAACATGGTGTTACCAACACTGCTACACACAACCACTGTTCCAGTTAGAGAACATGGTGCTACCAACACTGCTACACACAACCACTGTTCCAGTTAGAGAACATGGTGCTACCAGTACTGCTACACACAAACACTGTTCCAGTTTGAGAACATGGTGCTACCAACACTGCTACACACAACCACTGTTCCAGTTAGAGAACATGGTGCTACCAACACTGCTACACACAACCACTGCTCCAGTTTGAGAACATGGTGCTACCAGTACTGCTACACACAAACACTGTTCCAGTTTGAGAACATGGTGCTACCAACACTACTACACACAACCACTGTTCCAGTTAGAGAACACGGTGCTACCAACACTGCTACACACAACCACTGTTCCAGTTAGAGAACATGGTGCTACCAACACTGCTACACACAACCACTGTTCCAGTTTGAGAACATGGTGCTACCAGTACTGCTACACACAAACACTGTTCCAGTTTGAGAACATGGTGCTACCAACACTGCTACAACACAACCACTGTTCCAGTTAGAGAGCATGGTGCTACCAACACTACTACACACAACAACTGTTCCAGTTAGAGAACATGGTGCTACCAACACTGCTACACAAACCACTGTTCCAGTTAGAGAACATGGTGTTACCAGTACTGCTACACACAAACACTGTTCCAGTTTGAGAACATGGTGCTACCAACACTGCTACAACACAACGACTGTTCCAGTTAGAGAGCATGGTGCTACCAACACTACTACACACAACAACTGTTCCAGTTAGAGAACATGGTGCTACCAACACTGCTACACACAACCACTGTTCCAGTTAGAGAACATGGTGCTACCAACACTGCTACACACAACCACTGTTCCAGTAAGAGAACATGGTGCTACCAACACTGCTACACACAACCACTGTTCCAGTTAGATAACATGGTGCTACCAACACTGCTACACACAACCACTGTTCCAGTTAGAGAACATGGTGCTACCAGTACTGCTACACACAAACACTGTTCCAGTTTAAGAACATGGTGTTACCAACACTGCTACACACAACCACTGTTCCAGTTAGAGAACATGGTGCTACCAACACTGCTACACACAACCACTGTTCCAGTTAGAGAACATGGTGCTACCAGTACTGCTACACACAAACACTGTTCCAGTTTGAGAACATGGTGCTACCAACACTGCTACACACAACCACTGTTCCAGTTAGAGAACATGGTGCTACCAACACTGCTACACACAACCACTGCTCCAGTTTGAGAACATGGTGCTACCAGTACTGCTACACACAAACACTGTTCCAGTTTGAGAACATGGTGCTACCAACACTGCTACAACATAACCACTGTTCCAGTTAGAGAGCATGGTGCTACCAACACTACTACACACAACCACTGTTCCAGTTAGAGAACACGGTGCTACCAACACTGCTACACACAACCACTGTTCCAGTTAGAGAACATGGTGCTACCAACACTGCTACACACAACCACTGTTCCAGTTAGAGAACATGGTGCTACCAGTACTGCTACACACAACCACTGTTCCAGTTTGAGAACATGGTGCTACCAGTACTGCTACACACAAACACTGTTCCAGTTTGAGAACATGGTGCTACCAACACTGCTACAACACAACCACTGTTCCAGTTAGAGAGCATGGTGCTACCAACACTACTACACACAACCACTGTTCCAGTTAGAGAACATGGTGCTACCAACACTGCTACACACAACCACTGTTCCAGTTAGAGAGCATGGTGCTACCAACACTGCTACACACAACCACTGTTCCAGTAAGAGAACATGGTGCTACCAACACTGCTACACACAACCACTGTTCCAGTTAGAGAACATGGTGCTACCAACACTACTACACACAACCACTGTTCCAGTTAGAGAACACGGTGCTACCAACACTGCTACACACAACCACTGTTCCAGTTAGAGAACATGGTGCTACCAGTACTGCTACACACAAACACTGTTCCAGTTTGAGAACATGGTGCTACCAACACTGCTACACACAACCACTGTTCCAGTTAGAGAACATGGTGCTACCAACACTGCTACACACAACCACTGCTCCAGTTTGAGAACATGGTGCTACCAGTACTGCTACACACAAACACTGTTCCAGTTTGAGAACATGGTGCTACCAACACTGCTACAACACAACCACTGTTCCAGTTAGAGAGCATGGTGCTACCAACACTACTACACACAACCACTGTTCCAGTTAGAGAACACGGTGCTACCAACACTGCTACACACAACCACTGTTCCAGTTAGAGAACATGGTGCTACCAACACTGCTACACACAACCACTGTTCCAGTTTGAGAACATGGTGCTACCAGTACTGCTACACACAAACACTGTTCCAGTTTGAGAACATGGTGCTACCAACACTGCTACAACACAACCACTGTTCCAGTTAGAGAGCATGGTGCTACCAACACTACTACACACAACAACTGTTCCAGTTAGAGAACATGGTGCTACCAACACTGCTACACACAACCACTGTTCCAGTAAGAGAACATGGTGCTACCAGTACTGCTACACACAAACACCGCTCCAGTTTGAGAACATGGTGCTACCAACACTGCTACACAAACCACTGTTCCAGTTAGAGAACATGGTGCTACCAACACTGCTACACACAAACACTGTTCCAGTTTGAGAACATGGTGCTACCAACACTGCTACACACAACCACTGTTCCAGTTAGAGAACATGGTGCTACCAGTACTGCTACACACAAACACTGTTCCAGTTTGAGAACATGGTGCTACCAACACTGCTACAACACAACCACTGTTCCAGTTAGAGAGCATGGTGCTACCAACACTACTACACACAACAACTGTTCCAGTTAGAGAACATGGTGCTACCAACACTGCTACACACAACCACTGTTCCAGTTAGAGAACATGGTGCTACCAACACTGCTACACACAACCACTGTTCCAGTAAGAGAACATGGTGCTACCAACACTGCTACACACAACCACTGTTCCAGTTAGAGAACATGGTGCTACCAACACTGCTACACACAACCACTGTTCCAGTTAGAGAACATGGTGCTACCAGTACTGCTACACACAAACACTGTTCCAGTTTAAGAACATGGTGTTACCAACACTGCTACACACAACCACTGTTCCAGTTAGAGAACATGGTGCTACCAACACTGCTACACACAACCACTGTTCCAGTTAGAGAACATGGTGCTACCAGTACTGCTACACACAAACACTGTTCCAGTTTGAGAACATGGTGCTACCAACACTGCTACACACAACCACTGTTCCAGTTAGAGAACATGGTGCTACCAACACTGCTACACACAACCACTGCTCCAGTTTGAGAACATGGTGCTACCAGTACTGCTACACACAAACACTGTTCCAGTTTGAGAACATGGTGCTACCAACACTGCTACAACACAACCACTGTTCCAGTTAGAGAGCATGGTGCTACCAACACTACTACACACAACCACTGTTCCAGTTAGAGAACATGGTGCTACCAACACTGCTACACACAACCACTGTTCCAGTTAGAGAACATAAGAGAACATGGTGCTACCAACACTGCTACACACAACCACTGTTCCAGTTAGAGAACATGGTGCTACCAACACTGCTACACACAACCACTGTTCCAGTTAGAGAACATGGTGCTACCAGTACTGCTACACACAAACACTGTTCCAGTTTAAGAACATGGTGTTACCAACACTGCTACACACAACCACTGTTCCAGTTAGAGAACATGGTGCTACCAACACTGCTACACACAACCACTGTTCCAGTTAGAGAACATGGTGCTACCAACACTGCTACACACAACCACTGCTCCAGTTTGAGAACATGGTGCTACCAGTACTGCTACACACAAACACTGTTCCAGTTTGAGAACATGGTGCTACCAACACTGCTACAACATAACCACTGTTCCAGTTAGAGAGCACGGTGCTACCAACACTACTACACACAACCACTGTTCCAGTTAGAGAACACGGTGCTACCAACACTGCTACACACAACCACTGTTCCAGTTAGAGAACATGGTGCTACCAACACTGCTACACACAACCACTGTTCCAGTTTGAGAACATGGTGCTACCAGTACTGCTACACACAAACACTGTTCCAGTTTGAGAACATGGTGCTACCAACACTGCTACAACACAACCACTGTTCCAGTTAGAGAACATGGTGCTACCAACACTACTACACACAACCACTGTTCCAGTTAGAGAACATGGTGCTACCAACACTGCTACACACAACCACTGTTCCAGTTAGAGAGCATGGTGCTACCAACACTGCTACACACAACCACTGTTCCAGTTAGAGAATATGGTGCTACCAACACTGCTACACACAACCACTGTTCCAGTTAGAGAACATGGTGCTACCAACACTGGTACACACAACCACTGTTCCAGTTAGAGAACATGGTGCTACCAACACTGCTACACACAACCACTGTTCCAGTTAGAGAACATGGTGCTACCAGAGAACACTGTTCCAGTTAGAGAACATGGTGCTACCAACACTGCTACACACAACCACTGTTCCAGTTAGAGAACATGGTGCTACCAACACTGCTACACACAACCACTGTTCCAGTTAGAGAACATGGTGCTACCAGTACTGCTACACACAAACACTGTTCCAGTTTGAGAACATGGTGTTACCAACACTGCTACACACAACCACTGTTCCAGTTAGAGAACATGGTGCTACCAACACTGCTACACACAACCACTGTTCCAGTTAGAGAACATGGTGCTACCAGTACTGCTACACACAAACACTGTTCCAGTTTGAGAACATGGTGCTACCAACACTGCTACACACAACCACTGTTCCAGTTAGAGAACATGGTGCTACCAACACTGCTACACACAACCACTGCTCCAGTTTGAGAACATGGTGCTACCAGTACTGCTACACACAAACACTGTTCCAGTTTGAGAACATGGTGCTACCAACACTGCTACAACACAACCACTGTTCCAGTTAGACATGGTGCTACCAACACTACTACACACAACCACTGTTCCAGTTAGAGAACATGGTGCTACCAACACTGCTACACACAACCACTGTTCCAGTTAGAGAACATGGTGCTACCAACACTGCTACACACAACCACTGTTCCAGTTTGAGAACATGGTGCTACCAGTACTGCTACACACAAACACTGTTCCAGTTTGAGAACATGGTGCTACCAACACTGCTACAACACAACCACTGTTCCAGTTAGAGAGCATGGTGCTACCAACACTACTACACACAACAACTGTTCCAGTTAGAGAACATGGTGCTACCAACACTGCTACACAAACCACTGTTCCAGTTAGAGAACATGGTGCTACCAGTACTGCTACACACAAACACTGTTCCAGTTTGAGAACATGGTGCTACCAACACTGCTACAACACAACACTGTTCCAGTTAGAGAGCATGGTGCTACCAACACTACTACACACAACAACTGTTCCAGTTAGAGAACATGGTGCTACCAACACTGCTACACACAACCACTGTTCCAGTTAGAGAACATGGTGCTACCAACACTGCTACACACAACCACTGTTCCAGTAAGAGAACATGGTGCTACCAACACTGCTACACACAACCACTGTTCCAGTTAGAACATGGTGCTACCAACACTGCTACACACAACCACTGTTCCAGTTAGAGAACATGGTGCTACCAGTACTGCTACACACAAACACTGTTCCAGTTTAAGAACATGGTGTTACCAACACTGCTACACACAACCACTGTTCCAGTTAGAGAACATGGTGCTACCAACACTGCTACACACAACCACTGTTCCAGTTAGAGAACATGGTGCTACCAGTACTGCTACACACAAACACTGTTCCAGTTTGAGAACATGGTGCTACCAACACTGCTACACACAACCACTGTTCCAGTTAGAGAACATGGTGCTACCAACACTGCTACACACAACCACTGTTCCAGTTTGAGAACATGGTGCTACCAGTACTGCTACACACAAACACTGTTCCAGTTTGAGAACATGGTGCTACCAACACTGCTACAACATAACCACTGTTCCAGTTAGAGAGCATGGTGCTACCAACACTACTACACACAACCACTGTTCCAGTTAGAGAACATGGTGCTACCAACACTGCTACACACAACCACTGTTCCAGTTAGAGAACATGGTGCTACCAACACTGCTACACACAACCACTGTTCCAGTTAGAGAACATGGTGCTACCAACACTGCTACACACAACCACTGTTCCAGTTTGAGAACATGGTGCTACCAGTACTGCTACACACAAACACTGTTCCAGTTTGAGAACATGGTGCTACCAACACTGCTACAACACAACCACTGTTCCAGTTAGAGAGCATGGTGCTACCAACACTACTACACACAACCACTGTTCCAGTTAGAGAACATGGTGCTACCAACACTGCTACACACAACCACTGTTCCAGTTAGAGAGCATGGTGCTACCAACACTGCTACACACAACCACTGTTCCAGTAAGAGAACATGGTGCTACCAACACTGCTACACACAACCACTGTTCCAGTTAGAGAACATGGTGCTACCAACACTACTACACACAACCACTGTTCCAGTTAGAGAACACGGTGCTACCAACACTGCTACACACAACCACTGTTCCAGTTAGAGAACATGGTGCTACCAGTACTGCTACACACAAACACTGTTCCAGTTTGAGAACATGGTGCTACCAACACTGCTACACACAACCACTGTTCCAGTTAGAGAACATGGTGCTACCAACACTGCTACACACAACCACTGTTCCAGTTTGAGAACATGGTGCTACCAGTACTGCTACACACAAACACTGTTCCAGTTTGAGAACATGGTGCTACCAACACTGCTACAACACAACCACTGTTCCAGTTAGAGAGCATGGTGCTACCAACACTACTACACACAACCACTGTTCCAGTTAGAGAACACGGTGCTACCAACACTGCTACACACAACCACTGTTCCAGTTAGAGAACATGGTGCTACCAACACTGCTACACACAACCACTGTTCCAGTTTGAGAACATGGTGCTACCAGTACTGCTACACACAAACACTGTTCCAGTTTGAGAACATGGTGCTACCAACACTGCTACAACACAACCACTGTTCCAGTTAGAGAGCATGGTGCTACCAACACTACTACACACAACAACTGTTCCAGTTAGAGAACATGGTGCTACCAACACTGCTACACACAACCACTGTTCCAGTAAGAGAACATGGTGCTACCAGTACTGCTACACACAAACACTGTTCCAGTTTGAGAACATGGTGCTACCAACACTGCTACACAAACCACTGTTCCAGTTAGAGAACATGGTGCTACCAACACTGCTACACACAAACACTGTTCCAGTTTGAGAACATGGTGCTACCAACACTGCTACACACAACCACTGTTCCAGTTAGAGAACATGGTGCTACCAGTACTGCTACACACAAACACTGTTCCAGTTTGAGAACATGGTGCTACCAACACTGCTACAACACAACCACTGTTCCAGTTAGAGAGCATGGTGCTACCAACACTACTACACACAACAACTGTTCCAGTTAGAGAACATGGTGCTACCAACACTGCTACACACAACCACTGTTCCAGTTAGAGAACATGGTGCTACCAACACTGCTACACACAACCACTGTTCCAGTAAGAGAACATGGTGCTACCAACACTGCTACACACAACCACTGTTCCAGTTAGAGAACATGGTGCTACCAACACTGCTACACACAACCACTGTTCCAGTTAGAGAACATGGTGCTACCAGTACTGCTACACACAAACACTGTTCCAGTTTAAGAACATGGTGTTACCAACACTGCTACACACAACCACTGTTCCAGTTAGAGAACATGGTGCTACCAACACTGCTACACACAACCACTGTTCCAGTTAGAGAACATGGTGCTACCAGTACTGCTACACACAAACACTGTTCCAGTTTGAGAACATGGTGCTACCAACACTGCTACACACAACCACTGTTCCAGTTAGAGAACATGGTGCTACCAACACTGCTACACACAACCACTGTTCCAGTTTGAGAACATGGTGCTACCAGTACTGCTACACACAAACACTGTTCCAGTTTGAGAACATGGTGCTACCAACACTGCTACAACACAACCACTGTTCCAGTTAGAGAGCATGGTGCTACCAACACTACTACACACAACCACTGTTCCAGTTAGAGAACATGGTGCTACCAACACTGCTACACACAACCACTGTTCCAGTTAGAGAACATGGTGCTACCAACACTGCTACACACAACCACTGTTCCAGTAAGAGAACATGGTGCTACCAACACTGCTACACACAACCACTGTTCCAGTTAGAGAACATGGTGCTACCAACACTGCTACACACAACCACTGTTCCAGTTAGAGAACATGGTGCTACCAGTACTGCTACACACAAACACTGTTCCAGTTTAAGAACATGGTGTTACCAACACTGCTACACACAACCACTGTTCCAGTTAGAGAACATGGTGCTACCAACACTGCTACACACAACCACTGTTCCAGTTAGAGAACATGGTGCTACCAGACTGCTACACACAAACACTGTTCCAGTGAGAACATGGTGCTACCAACACTGCTACACACAACCACTGTTCCAGTTAGAGAACATGGTGCTACCAACACTGCTACACACAACCACTGTTCCAGTTAGAGAACATGGTGCTACCAACACTACTACACACAACCACTGTTCCAGTTAGAGAACATGGTGCTACCAACACTGCTACACACAACCACTGTTCCAGTTAGAGAGCATGGTGCTACCAACACTGCTACACACAACCACTGTTCCAGTTAGAGAATATGGTGCTACCAACACTGCTACACACAACCACTGTTCCAGTTAGAGAACATGGTGCTACCAACACTGCTACACACAACCACTGTTCCAGTTAGAGAACATGGTGCTACCAACACTGCTACACACAACCACTGTTCCAGTTTGAGAACATGGTGCTACCAGTACTGCTACACACAAACACTGTTCCAGTTTGAGAACATGGTGCTACCAACACTGCTACAACACAACCACTGTTCCAGTTAGAGAGCATGGTGCTACCAACACTACTACACACAACCACTGTTCCAGTTTGAGAACATGGTGCTACCAACACTGCTACACACAACCACTGTTCCAGTTAGAGAGCATGGTGCTACCAACACTGCTACACACAACCACTGTTCCAGTTAGAGAACATGGTGCTACCAGTACTGCTACACACAACCACTGTTCCAGTTAGAGAACATGGTGCTACCAACACTGCTACACACAACCACTGTTCCAGTTAGAGAACATGGTGCTACCAACACTGCTACACACAACCACTGTTCCAGTTTGAGAACATGGTGCTACCAACACTGCTACACACAAACACTGTTCCAGTTTGAGAACATGGTGCTACCAACACTGCTACAACACAACCACTGTTCCAGTTAGAGAACACGGTGCTACCAACACTGCTACACACAACCACTGTTCCAGTTAGAGAACATGGTGCTACCAGTACTGCTACACACAAACACTGTTCCAGTTAGAGAACATGGTGCTACCAGTACTGCTACACACAAACACTGTTCCAGGTTGAGAACATGGTGTTACCAACACTGCTATACACAACCACTGTTCCAGTTAGAGAACATGGTGCTACCAACACTGCTACACATAAACACTGTTCCAGTTTGAGAACATGGTGCTACCAACACTGCTACACACAACCACTGTTCCAGTTAGAGAACACGGTGCTACCAACACTGCTACACACAACCACTGTTCCAGTTAGAGAACATGGTGCTACCAACACTGCTACACACAACCACTGTTCCAGTTAGAGAACATGGTGCTACCAGTACTGCTACACACAAACACTGTTCCAGGTTGAGAACATGGTGTTACCAACACTGCTATACACAACCACTGTTCCAGTTAGAGAACATGGTGCTACCAACACTACTACACACAAACACTGTTCCAGTTAGAGAACATGGTGCTACCAACACTGCTACACACAACCACTGTTCCAGTTAGAGAAAATGGTGCTACCAACACTGCTACACACAACCACTGTTCCAGTTAGAGAACATGGTGCTACCAACACTGCTACACACAACCACTGTTCCAGTTAGAGAACATGGTGCTACCAGTACTGCTACACACAAACACTGTTCCAGTTTGAGAACATGGTGTTACCAACACTGCTACACACAACCACTGTTCCTGTTAGAGAACATGGTGCTACCAACACTGCTACACATAAACACTGTTCCAGTTTGAGAACATGGTGCTACCAACACTGCTACACACAACCACTGTTCCAGTTAGAGAACACGGTGCTACCAACACTGCTACACACAACCACTGTTCCAGTTAGAGAACATGGTGCTACCAACACTGCTACACACAACCACTGTTCCAGTTAGAGAACATGGTGCTACCAGTACTGCTACACACAAACACTGTTCCAGGTTGAGAACATGGTGTTACCAACACTGCTATACACAACCACTGTTCCAGTTAGAGAACATGGTGCTACCAACACTACTACACACAAACACTGTTCCAGTTAGAGAACATGGTGCTACCAACACTGCTACACACAACCACTGTTCCAGTTAGAGAAAATGGTGCTACCAACACTGCTACACACAACCACTGTTCCAGGTGGAGAACATGGTGCTACCAACACTGCTACACACAACCACTGTTCCAGTTAGAGAACATGGTGCTACCAGTACTGCTACACACAAACACTGTTCCAGTTTGAGAACATGGTGTTACCAACACTGCTACACACAACCACTGTTCCAGTTAGAGAACATGGTGCTACCAACACTACTACACACAACCACTGTTCCAGTTAGAGAACATGGTGCTACCAGTACTGCTACACACAAACACTGTTCCAGTTAGAGAACATGGTGCTACCAACACTGCTACACACAACCACTGTTCCAGTTAGAGAACATGGTGCTACCAGTACTGCTACACACAACCACTGTTCCAGTTAGAGAACACGGTGCTACCAACACTGCTACACACAACCACTGTTCCAGTTAGAGAACATGGTGCTACCAACACTGCTACACACAACCACTGTTCCAGTTAGAGAACATGGTGCTACCAGTACTGCTACACACAAACACTGTTCCAGGTTGAGAACATGGTGTTACCAACACTGCTATACACAACCACTGTTCCAGTTAGAGAACATGGTGCTACCAACACTACTACACACAAACACTGTTCCAGTTAGAGAACATGGTGCTACCAACACTGCTACACACAACCACTGTTCCAGTTAGAGAAAATGGTGCTACCAACACTGCTACACACAACCACTGTTCCAGTTAGAGAACATGGTGCTACCAACACTGCTACACACAACCACTGTTCCAGTTAGAGAACATGGTGCTACCAGTACTGCTACACACAAACACTGTTCCAGTTTGAGAACATGGTGTTACCAACACTGCTACACACAACCACTGTTCCAGTTAGAGAACATGGTGCTACCAACACTACTACACACAACCACTGTTCCAGTTAGAGAACATGGTGCTACCAGTACTGCTACACACAAACACTGTTCCAGTTAGAGAACATGGTGCTACCAACACTGCTACACACAACCACTGTTCCAGTTAGAGAACATGGTGCTACCAGTACTGCTACACACAAACACTGTTCCAGTTAGAGAACATGGTGCTACCAACACTGCTACACACAACCACTGTTCCAGTTTGAGAACATGGTGCTACCAACACTGCTACACACAACCACTGTTCCAGTTAGAGAACATGGTGCTACCAACACTGCTACACACAACCACTGTTCCAGTTAGAGAACATGGTGCTACCAACACTGCTACACACAACCACTGTTCCAGTTAGAGAACATGGTGCTACCAACACTGCTACACACAACCACTGTTCCAGTTAGAGAACATGGTGCTACCAACACTGCTACACACAACCACTGTTCCAGTTAGAGAACATGGTGCTACCAGTACTGCTACACACAAACACTGTTCCAGTTTGAGAACATGGTGTTACCAACACTGCTACACACAACCACTGTTCCAGTTAGAGAACATGGTGCTACCAACACTGCTACACACAACCACTGTTCCAGTTAGAGAACATGGTGCTACCAGTACTGCTACACACAAACACTGTTCCAGTTAGAGAACATGGTGCTACCAACACTGCTACACACAACCACTGTTCCAGTTAGAGAACATGGTGCTACCACACTGCTACACACAAACACTGTTCCAGTTAGAGAACATGGTGCTACCAACACTGCTACACACAACCACTGTTCCAGTTGAGAACATGGTGCTACCAACACTGCTACACACAACCACTGTTCCAGTTAGAGAACATGGTGCTACCAACACTGCTACACACAACCACTGTTCCAGTTAGAGAACATGGTGCTACCAACACTGCTACACACAACCACTGTTCCAGTTAGAGAACATGGTGCTACCAACACTGCTACACACAACCACTGTTCCAGTTAGAGAACATGGTGCTGCTACACACAAACACTGTTCCAGGTTGAGAACATGGTGTTACCAACACTGCTATACACAACCACTGTTCCAGTTAGAGAACATGGTGCTACCAACACTACTACACACAAACACTGTTCCAGTTTGAGAACATGGTGCTACCAACACTGCTACACACAAACACTGTTCCAGTTTGAGAACATGGAGCTACCAACAATGCTACAACACAACCACTGTTCCAGTTAGAGAGCATGGTGCTACCAACACTGCTACACACAACCACTGTTCCAGTTAGAGAAGATGGTGCTACCAACACTGCTACACACAACCACTGTTCCAGTTAGAGAACATGGTGCTACCAACACTGCTACACACAACCACTGTTCCAGTAAGAGAACATGGTGCTACCAACACTGCTACACACAACCACTGTTCCAGTTTGAGAACATGGTGCTACCAGTACTGCTACACACAAACACTGTTCCAGTTTGAGAACATGGTGCTACCAACACTGCTACAACACAACCACTGTTCCAGTTAGAGAACATGGTGCTACCAACACTACTACACACAAACACTGTTCCAGTTAGAGAACATGGTGCTACCAACACTGCTACACAACCACTGTTCCAGTTAGAGAACATGGTGCTACCAACACTGCTACACACAACCACTGTTCCAGTTAGAGAACATGGTGCTACCAACACTGCTACACACAACCACTGTTCCAGTTAGAGAACATGGTGCTACCAGTACTGCTACACACAACCACTGTTCCAGTTAGAGAACATGGTGCTACCAACACTGCTACACACAACCACTGTTCCAGTTAGAGAACATGGTGCTACCAGTACTGCTACACACAAACACTGTTCCAGTTTGAGAACATGGTGTTACCAACACTGCTACACACAACCACTGTTCCAGTTAGAGAACATGGTGCTACCAACACTGCTACACACAACCACTGTTCCAGTTAGAGAACATGGTGCTACCAGTACTGCTACACACAACCACTGTTCCAGTTAGAGAACATGGTGCTACCAACACTGCTACACACAACCACTGTTCCAGTTAGAGAACATGGTGCTACCAGTACTGCTACACACAAACACTGTTCCAGTTTGAGAACATGGTGCTACCAACACTGCTACACACAACCACTGTTCCAGTAAGAGAACATGGTGCTACCAGTACTGCTACACACAAACACTGTTCCAGTTTGAGAACATGGTGCTACCAACACTGCTACACACAACCACTGTTCCAGTTAGAGAACATGGTGCTACCAGTACTGCTACACACAACCACTGTTCCAGTTAGAGAACATGGTGCTACCAACACTGCTACACAGAACCACTGTTCCAGTTTGAGAACATGGTGTAACCAGTACTGCTACACACAAACACTGTTCCAGTTTGAGAACATGGTGTTACCAACACTGCTACACACAACCACTGTTCCAGTTAGAGAACATGGTGCTACCAACACTGCTACACACAACCACTGTTCCAGTTTGAGAACATGGTGCTACCAGTACTGCTACACACAAACACTGTTCCAGTTTGAGAACATGGTGCTACCAACACTGCTACAACACAACTACTGTTCCAGTTAGAGAGCATGGTGCTACCAACACTACTACACACAACCACTGTTCCAGTTAGAGAACATGGTGCTACCAACACTGCTACACACAACCACTGTTCCAGTTAGAGAACATGGTGCTACCAGTACTGCTACACACAAACACTGTTCCAGTTTGAGAACATGGTGCTACCAACACTGCTACACACAACCACTGTTCCAGTAAGAGAACATGGTGCTACCAGTACTGCTACACACAAACACTGTTCCAGTTAGAGAACATGGTGCTACCAACACTGCTACACACAACCACTGTTCCTGTTAGAGAACATGGTGCTACCAACACTGCTACACATAAACACTGTTCCAGTTTGAGAACATGGTGCTACCAACACTGCTACACACAACCACTGTTCCAGTTAGAGAACACGGTGCTACCAACACTGCTACACACAACCACTGTTCCAGTTAGAGAACATGGTGCTACCAACACTGCTACACACAACCACTGTTCCAGTTAGAGAACATGGTGCTACCAGTACTGCTACACACAAACACTGTTCCAGGTTGAGAACATGGTGTTACCAACACTGCTACACACAACCACTGTTCCAGTTAGAGAACATGGTGCTACCAACACTGCTACACACAACCACTGTTCCAGTTAGAGAACATGGTGCTACCAACACTGCTACACACAACCACTGTTCCAGTTAGAGAACATGGTGCTACCAACACTGCTACACACAACCACTGTTCCAGTTAGAGAACATGGTGCTACCAGTACTGCTACACACAAACACTGTTCCAGTTTGAGAACATGGTGTTACCAACACTGCTACACACAACCACTGTTCCAGTTAGAGAACATGGTGCTACCAACACTACTACACACAACCACTGTTCCAGTTAGAGAACATGGTGCTACCAGTACTGCTACACACAAACACTGTTCCAGTTAGAGAACATGGTGCTACCAACACTGCTACACACAACCACTGTTCCAGTTAGAGAACATGGTGCTACCAGTACTGCTACACACAAACACTGTTCCAGTTAGAGAACATGGTGCTACCAACACTGCTACACACAACCACTGTTCCAGTTTGAGAACATGGTGCTACCAACACTGCTACACACAACCACTGTTCCAGTTAGAGAACATGGTGCTACCAACACTGCTACACACAACCACTGTTCCAGTTAGAGAACATGGTGCTACCAACACTGCTACACACAACCACTGTTCCAGTTAGAGAACATGGTGCTACCAACACTGCTACACACAACCACTGTTCCAGTTAGAGAACATGGTGCTACCAGTACTGCTACACACAAACACTGTTCCAGGTTGAGAACATGGTGTTACCAACACTGCTATACACAACCACTGTTCCAGTTAGAGAACATGGTGCTACCAACACTACTACACACAACACTGTTCCAGTTAGAGAACATGGTGCTACCAACACTGCTACACACAACCACTGTTCCAGTTAGAGAACATGGTGCTACCAGTACTGCTACACACAAACACTGTTCCAGTTTGAGAACATGGTGCTACCAACACTGCTACACACAACCACTGTTCCAGTTAGAGAACATGGTGCTACCAACACTGCTACACACAACCACTGTTCCAGTTAGAGAAGATGGTGCTACCAACACTGCTACACACAACCACTGTTCCAGTTAGAGAACATGGTGCTACCAACACTGCTACACACAACCACTGTTCCAGTAAGAGAACATGGTGCTACCAACACTGCTACACACAACCACTGTTCCAGTTTGAGAACATGGTGCTACCAGTACTGCTACACACAAACACTGTTCCAGTTTGAGAACATGGTGCTACCAACACTGCTACAACACAACCACTGTTCCAGTTAGAGAACATGGTGCTACCAACACTACTACACACAAACACTGTTCCAGTTAGAGAACATGGTGCTACCAACACTGCTACACACAACCACTGTTCCAGTTAGAGAAAATGGTGCTACCAACACTGCTACACACAACCACTGTTCCAGTTAGAGAACATGGTGCTACCAACACTGCTACACACAACCACTGTTCCAGTTAGAGAACATGGTGCTACCAGTACTGCTACACACAACCACTGTTCCAGTTAGAGAACATGGTGCTACCAACACTGCTACACACAACCACTGTTCCAGTTAGAGAACATGGTGCTACCAGTACTGCTACACACAAACACTGTTCCAGTTTGAGAACATGGTGCTACCAACACTGCTACACACAACCACTGTTCCAGTTAGAGAACATGGTGCTACCAACACTGCTACACACAACCACTGTTCCAGTAAGAGAACATGGTGCTACCAGAGCTACACACAAACACTGTTCCAGTTTGAGAACATGGTGCTACCAACACTGCTACACACAACCACTGTTCCAGTTAGAGAACATGGTGCTACCAACACTGCTACACACAACCACTGTTCCAGTTAGAGAACATGGTGCTACCAACACTGCTACACACAACCACTGTTCCAGTTAGAGAACATGGTGCTACCAGTACTGCTACACACAAACACTGTTCCAGTTTGAGAACATGGTGCTACCAACACTGCTACACACAACCACTGTTCCAGTTAGAGAACATGGTGCTACCAGTACTGCTACACACAACCACTGTTCCAGTTAGAGAACATGGTGCTACCAACACTGCTACACAGAACCACTGTTCCAGTTTGAGAACATGGTGCTACCAGTACTGCTACACACAAACACTGTTCCAGTTTGAGAACATGGTGTTACCAACACTGCTACACACAACCACTGTTCCAGTTAGAGAACATGGTGCTACCAACACTGCTACACACAACCACTGTTCAGGTTTGAGAACATGGTGCTACCAGTACTGCTACACACAAACACTGTTCCAGTTTGAGAACATGGTGCTACCAACACTGCTACAACACAACTACTGTTCCAGTTAGAGAGCATGGTGCTACCAACACTACTACACACAACCACTGTTCCAGTTAGAGAACATGGTGCTACCAACACTGCTACACACAACCACTGTTCCAGTTAGAGAACATGGTGCTACCAGTACTGCTACACACAAACACTGTTCCAGTTTGAGAACATGGTGCTACCAACACTGCTACACACAACCACTGTTCCAGTAAGAGAACATGGTGCTACCAGTACTGCTACACACAAACACTGTTCCAGTTAGAGAACATGGTGCTACCAACACTGCTACACACAACCACTGTTCCTGTTAGAGAACATGGTGCTACCAACACTGCTACACATAAACACTGTTCCAGTTTGAGAACATGGTGCTACCAACACTGCTACACACAACCACTGTTCCAGTTAGAGAACACGGTGCTACCAACACTGCTACACACAACCACTGTTCCAGTTAGAGAACATGGTGCTACCAACACTGCTACACACAACCACTGTTCCAGTTAGAGAACATGGTGCTACCAGTACTGCTACACACAAACACTGTTCCAGGTTGAGAACATGGTGTTACCAACACTGCTATACACAACCACTGTTCCAGTTAGAGAACATGGTGCTACCAACACTACTACACACAAACACTGTTCCAGTTAGAGAACATGGTGCTACCAACACTGCTACACACAACCACTGTTCCAGTTAGAGAAAATGGTGCTACCAACACTGCTACACACAACCACTGTTCCAGTTAGAGAACATGGTGCTACCAACACTGCTACACACAACCACTGTTCCAGTTAGAGAACATGGTGCTACCAGTACTGCTACACACAACCACTGTTCTAGTTAGAGAACATGGTGCTACCAACACTGCTAAACACAACCACTGTTCCAGTTAGAGAACATGGTGCTACCAGTACTGCTACACACAAACACTGTTCCAGTTTGAGAACATGGTGTTACCAACACTGCTACACACAACCACTGTTCCAGTTTGAGAACATGGTGCTACCAACACTGCTACACACAACCACTGTTCCAGTTAGAGAACATGGTGCTACCAGTACTGCTACACACAACCACTGTTCCAGTTATAGAACATGGTGCTACCAACACTGCTACACAGAACCACTGTTCCAGTTTGAGAACATGGTGTAACCAGTACTGCTACACACAAACACTGTTCCAGTTTGAGAACATGGTGTTACCAACACTGCTACACACAACCACTGTTCCAGTTAGAGAACATGGTGCTACCAACACTGCTACACACAACCACTGTTCCAGTTTGAGAACATGGTGCTACCAGTACTGCTACACACAAACACTGTTCCAGTTTGAGAACATGGTGCTACCAACACTGCTACAACACAACTACTGTTCCAGTTAGAGAGCATGGTGCTACCAACACTACTACACACAACCACTGTTCCAGTTAGAGAACATGGTGCTACCAACACTGCTACACACAACCACTGTTCCAGTTAGAGAACATGGTGCTACCAGTACTGCTACACACAAACACTGTTCCAGTTTGAGAACATGGTGCTACCAACACTGCTACACACAACCACTGTTCCAGTAAGAGAACATGGTGCTACCAGTACTGCTACACACAAACACTGTTCCAGTTAGAGAACATGGTGCTACCAACACTGCTACACACAACCACTGTTCCTGTTAGAGAACATGGTGCTACCAACACTGCTACACATAAACACTGTTCCAGTTTGAGAACATGGTGCTACCAACACTGCTACACACAACCACTGTTCCAGTTAGAGAACATGGTGCTACCAACACTGCTACACACAACCACTGTTCCAGTTAGAGAACATGGTGCTACCAACACTGCTACACACAACCACTGTTCCAGTTAGAGAACATGGTGCTACCAGTACTGCTACACACAAACACTGTTCCAGGTTGAGAACATGGTGTTACCAACACTGCTATACACAACCACTGTTCCAGTTAGATAACATGGTGCTACCAACACTACTACACACAAACACTGTTCCAGTTAGAGAACATGGTGCTACCAACACTGCTACACACAACCACTGTTCCAGTTAGAGAAAATGGTGCTACCAACACTGCTACACACAACCACTGTTCCAGTTAGAGAACATGGTGCTACCAACACTGCTACACACAACCACTGTTCCAGTTAGAGAACATGGTGCTACCAGTACTGCTACACACAAACACTGTTCCAGTTTGAGAACATGGTGTTACCAACACTGCTACACACAACCACTGTTCCAGTTAGAGAACATGGTGCTACCAACACTACTACACACAACCACTGTTCCAGTTAGAGAACATGGTGCTACCAGTACTGCTACACACAAACACTGTTCCAGTTAGAGAACATGGTGCTACCAACACTGCTACACACAACCACTGTTCCAGTTAGAGAACATGGTGCTACCAACACTGCTACACACAACCACTGTTCCAGTAAGAGAACATGGTGCTACCAACACTGCTACACACAACCACTGTTCCAGTTTGAGAACATGGTGCTACCAGTACTGCTACACACAAACACTGTTCCAGTTTGAGAACATGCTGCTACCAACACTGCTACAACACAACCACTGTTCCAGTTAGAGAGCATGGTGCTACCAACACTACTACACACAAACACTGTTCCAGTTAGAGAACATGGTGTTACCAACACTGCTACACACAACCACTGTTCCAGTTAGAGAACATGGTGCTACCAACACTGCTACACACAACCACTGTTCCAGTTAGAGAACATGGTGCTACCAGTACTGCTACACACAAACACTGTTCCAGTTAGAGAACATGGTGCTACCAACACTGCTACACACAACCACTGTTCCAGTTTGAGAACATGGTGCTACCAACACTGCTACACACAACCACTGTTCCAGTTAGAGAACATGGTGCTACCAACACTGCTACACACAACCACTGTTCCAGTTAGAGAACACGGTGCTACCAACACTGCTACACACAACCACTGTTCCAGTTAGAGAACATGGTGCTACCAACACTGCTACACACAACCACTGTTCCAGTTAGAGAACATGGTGCTACCAGTACTGCTACACACAAACACTGTTCCAGGTTGAGAACATGGTGTTACCAACACTGCTATACACAACTACTGTTCCAGTTAGAGAACATGGTGCTACCAACACTACTACACACAAACACTGTTCCAGTTTGAGAACATGGTGCTACCAACACTGCTACACACAACCACTGTTCCAGTTAGAGAACATGGTGCTACCAGTACTGCTACACACAAACACTGTTCCAGTTTGAGAACATGGAGCTACCAACAATGCTACAACACAACCACTGTTCCAGTTAGAGAGCATGGTGCTACCAACACTGCTACACACAACCACTGTTCCAGTTAGAGAAGATGGTGCTACCAACACTGCTACACACAACCACTGTTCCAGTTAGAGAACATGGTGCTACCAACACTGCTACACACAACCACTGTTCCAGTAAGAGAACATGGTGCTACCAACACTGCTACACACAACCACTGTTCCAGTTTGAGAACATGGTGCTACCAGTACTGCTACACACAAACACTGTTCCAGTTTGAGAACATGGTGCTACCAACACTGCTACAACACAACCACTGTTCCAGTTAGAGAGCATGGTGCTACCAACACTACTACACACAAACACTGTTCCAGTTAGAGAACATGGTGCTACCAACACTGCTACACACAACCACTGTTCCAGTTAGAGAACATGGTGCTACCAACACTGCTACACACAACCACTGTTCCAGTTAGAGAACATGGTGCTACCAACACTGCTACACACAACCACTGTTCCAGTTAGAGAACATGGTGCTACCAACACTGCTACACACAACCACTGTTCCAGTTAGAGAACATGGTGCTACCAACACTGCTACACACAACCACTGTTCCAGTTAGAGAACATGGTGCTACCAACACTGCTACACACAACCACTGTTCCAGTTAGAGAACATGGTGCTACCAACACTGCTACACACAACCACTGTTCCAGTTAGAGAACATGGTGCTACCAACACTGCTACACACAACCACTGTTCCAGTTAGAGAACATGGTGCTACCAACACTGCTACACACAACCACTGTTCCAGTTAGAGAACATGGTGCTACCAACACTGCTACACACAACCACTGTTCCAGTTAGAGAACATGGTGCTACCAGTACTGCTACACACAAACACTGTTCCAGTTTGAGAACATGGTGCTACCAACACTGCTACACACAACCACTGTTCCAGTTAGAGAACATGGTGCTACCAACACTGCTACACACAACCACTGTTCCAGTTAGAGAACATGGTGCTACCAACACTGCTACACACAAACACTGTTCCAGTTAGAGAACATGGTGCTACCAACACTGCTACACACAACCACTGTTCCAGTTAGAGAACATGGTGCTACCAACACTGCTACACACAACCACTGTTCCAGTTAGAGAACATGGTGCTACCAACACTGCTACACACAACCACTGTTCCAGTTTGAGAACATGGTGCTACCAGTACTGCTACACACAAACACTGTTCCAGTTTGAGAACATGGTGCTACCAACACTGCTACAACACAACCACTGTTCCAGTTAGAGAGCATGGTGCTACCAACACTACTACACACAAACACTGTTCCAGTTAGAGAACATGGTGCTACCAACACTGCTACACACAACCACTGTTCCAGTTAGAGAAAATGGTGCTACCAACACTGCTACACACAACCACTGTTCCAGTTAGAGAACATGGTGCTACCAACACTGCTACACACAACCACTGTTCCAGTTAGAGAACATGGTGCTACCAACACTGCTACAAACAACCACTGTTCCAGTTAGAGAACATGGTGCTACCAGTACTGCTACACACAAACACTGTTCCAGTTTGAGAACATGGTGTTACCAACACTGCTACACACAACCACTGTTCCAGTTAGAGAACATGGTGCTACCAACACTGCTACACACAACCACTGTTCCAGTTAGAGAACATGGTGCTACCAGTACTGCTACACACAAACACTGTTCCAGTTTGAGAACATGGTGCTACCAACACTACTACACACAACCACTGTTCCAGTTAGAGAACATGGTGCTACCAACACTGCTACACACAACCACTGTTCCAGTTAGAGAACATGGTGCTACCAGTACTGCTACACACAAACACTGTTCCAGTTTGAGAACATGGTGCTACCAACACTGCTACACACAACCACTGTTCCAGTAAGAGAACATGGTGCTACCAGTACTGCTACACACAAACACTGTTCCACTTTGAGAACATGGTGCTACCAACACTGCTACACACAACCACTGTTCCTGTTAGAGAACATGGTGCTACCAACACTGCTACACACAACCACTGTTCCTGTTAGAGAACATGGTGCTACCAACACTGCTACACATAAACACTGTTCCAGTTTGAGAACATGGTGCTACCAACACTGCTACACACAACCACTGTTCCAGTTAGAGAACATGATGCTACCAGTACTGCTACACACAAACACTGTTCCAGTTTGAGAACATGGTGCTACCAACACTTCTACACACAATCACTGTTCCAGTAAGAGAACATGGTGCTACCAGTACTGCTACACACAAACACTGTTCCAGTTTGAGAACATGGTGCTACCAACACTGCTACACACAACCACTGTTCCAGTTAGAGAACATGGTGCTACCAACACTGCTACACACAAACACTGTTCCAGTTTGAGAACATGGTGCTACCAACACTGCTACAACACAACCACTGTTCCAGTTAGAGAGCATGGTGCTACCAACACTACTACACACAAACACTGTTCCAGTTAGAGAACATGGTGCTACCAACACTGCTACACACAACCACTGTTCCAGTTAGAGAAAATGGTGCTACCAACACTGTTACACACAACCACTGTTCCAGTTAGAGAACATGGTGCTACCAACACTGCTACACACAACCACTGTTCCAGTTAGAGAACATGGTGCTACCAACACTGCTACACACAACCACTGTTCCAGTTAGAGAACATGGTGCTACCAACACTGCTACACACAACCACTGTTCCAGTTAGAGAACATGGTGCTACCAACACTGCTACACACAACCACTGTTCCAGTTAGAGAACATGGTGCTACCAGTACTGCTACACACAAACACTGTTCCAGTTTGAGAACATGGTGTTACCAACACTGCTACACACAACCACTGTTCCAGTTAGAGAACATGGTGCTACCAACACTGCTACACACAACTACTGTTCCAGTTTGAGAACATGGTGCTACCAACACTGCTACACACAACCACTGTTCCAGTTAGAGAACATGGTGCTACCAACACTGCTACACACAACCACTGTTCCAGTTAGAGAACACGGTGCTACCAACACTGCTACACACAACCACTGTTCCAGTTAGAGAACATGGTGCTACCAACACTGCTACACACAACCACTGTTCCAGTTAGAGAACATGGTGCTACCAGTACTGCTACACACAAACACTGTTCCAGGTTGAGAACATGGTGTTACCAACACTGCTATACACAACCACTGTTCCAGTTAGAGAACATGGTGCTACCAACACTACTACACACAAACACTGTTCCAGTTAGAGAACATGGTGCTACCAACACTGCTACACACAACCACTGTTCCAGTTAGAGAAAATGGTCCTACCAACACTGCTACACACAACCACTGTTCCAGTTAGAGAACATGGTGCTACCAACACTGCTACACACAACCACTGTTCCAGTTAGAGAACATGGTGCTACCAGTACTGCTACACACAAACACTGTTCCAGTTTGAGAACATGGTGTTACCAACACTGCTACACACAACCACTGTTCCAGTAAGAGAACATGGTGCTACCAGTACTGCTACACACAAACACTGTTCCAGTTTGAGAACATGGTGCAACCAACACTGCTACACACAACCACTGTTCCTGTTAGAGAACATGGTGCTACCAACACTGCTACACATAAACACTGTTCCAGTTTGAGAACATGGTGCTACCAACACTGCTACACACAACCACTGTTCCAGTTAGAGAACATGGTGC
Organism: Oncorhynchus nerka; assembly: GCF_034236695.1. Taxonomy (NCBI): domain Eukaryota; kingdom Metazoa; phylum Chordata; class Actinopteri; order Salmoniformes; family Salmonidae; genus Oncorhynchus; species Oncorhynchus nerka. The sequence goes on along the minus strand of NC_088423.1, from coordinate 5,956,970 downwards.
TACCAGTACTGCTACACACAAACACTGTTCCAGTTTGAGAACATGGTGCTACCAACACTTCTACACACAACCACTGTTCCAGTAAGAGAACATGGTGCTACCAGTACTGCTACACACAAACACTGTTCCAGTTTGAGAACATGGTGCTACCAACACTGCTACACACAACCACTGTTCCAGTTAGAGAACATGGTGCTACCAACACTGCTACACACAACCACTGTTCCAGTTAGAGAACATGGTGCTACCAGTACTGCTACACACAAACACTGTTCCAGTTTGAGAACATGGAGCTACCAACACTGCTACACACAACCACTGTTCCAGTTAGAGAACATGGTGCTACCAACACTGCTACACACAACCACTGTTCCAGTTAGAGAACATGGTGCTACCAACACTGCTACACACAACCACTGTTCCAGTTAGAGAACATGGTGCTACCAACACTGCTACACACAACCACTGTTCCAGTAAGAGAACATGGTGCTACCAACACTGCTACACACAACCACTGTTCCAGTTTGAGAACATGGTGCTACCAGTACTGCTACACACAAACACTGTTCCAGTTTGAGAACATGGTGCTACCAACACTGCTACACACAACCACTGTTCCAGTTAGAGAACATGGTGCTACCAACACTACTACACACAAACACTGTTCCAGTTAGAGAACATGGTGCTACCAACACTGCTACACACAACCACTGTTCCAGTTAGAGAAAATGGTGCTACCAACACTGCTACACACAACCACTGTTCCAGTTAGAGAACATGGTGCTACCAACACTGCTACACACAACCACTGTTCCAGTTAGAGAACATGGTGCTACCAACACTGCTACACACAACCACTGTTCCAGTTAGAGAACATGGTGCTACCAGTACTGCTACATTTACATTTACATTTAAGTCATTTAGCAGATGCTCTTATCCAGAGCGACTTACAAATTGGTGCATTCACCTTATGACTTATGTAACAAACACTGTTCCAGTTTGAGAACATGGTGTTACCAACACTGCTACACACAACCACTGTTCCAGTTAGAGAACATGGTGCTACCAACACTGCTACACACAACCACTGTTCCAGTTAGAGAACATGGTGCTACCAACACTGCTACACACAAACACTGTTCCAGTTTGAGAACATGGTGCTACCAACACTGCTACACACAACCACTGTTCCAGTTAGAGAACATGGTGCTACCACACTGCTACACACAACCACTGTTCCAGTTAGAGAACATGGTGCTACCAACACTGCTACACACAACCACTGTTCCAGTTTGAGAACATGGTGCTACCAACACTGCTACACACAACCACTGTTCCAGTTAGAGAACATGGTGCTACCAACACTGCTACACACAACCACTGTTCCAGTTAGAGAACATGGTGCTACCAACACTGCTACACACAACCACTGTTCCAGTTAGAGAACATGGTGCTACCAACACTGCTACACACAACCACAGTTCCAGTTAGAGAACATGGTGCTACCAACACTGCTACACACAAACACTGTTCCAGTTTGAGAACATGGTGCTACCAACACTGCTACAACAGAACCACTGTTCCAGTTAGAGAGCATGGTGCTACCAACACTACTACACACAACCACTGTTCCAGTTAGAGAACATGGTGCTACCAGTACTGCTACACACAACCACTGTTCCAGTTAGAGAACATGGTGCTACCAACACAACACAACCACTGTTCCAGTTAGAGAACATGGTGCTACCAACACTGCTACACACAACCACTGTTCCAGTTAGAGAACATGGTGCTACCAACACTGCTACACACAACCACTGTTCCAGTTAGAGAACATGGTGCTACCAACACTGCTACACACAACCACTGTTCCTGTTAGAGAACATGGTGCTACCAACACTGCTACACACAACCACTGTTCCAGTTAGAGAACATGGTGCTACCAACACTGCTACACACAACTACTGTTCCAGTTAGAGAACATGGTGCTACCAGTACTGCTACACACAACCACTGTTCCAGTTAGAGAACATGGTGCTACCAACACTGCTACACACAACCACTGTTCCAGTTAGAGAACATGGTGCTACCAACACTGCTACACACAACCACTGTTCCAGTTAGAGAACATGGTGCTACCAACACTGCTACACACAACCACTGTTCCAGTTAGAGAACATGGTGCTACCAACACTGCTACACACAACCACTCTTCCAGTTAGTGTGCATGGTGCTACCAGTACTGCTACACACAACCAGTGTTCGTTAGAGAACATGGTGCTACCAGCACTGCTACACACAACCACTGTTCCAGTTAGAGAGCATGGTGCTACCAACACTGCTACACACAACCACTGTTCCAGTTAGAGAACATGGTGCTACCAACACTACTACACACAACCACTGTTCCAGTTAGAGAGCATGGTGCTACCAGTACTGCTACACACAACCACTGTTCCAGTTAGAGAACATGGTGATACCAACACTGCTACGCACAACCACTGTTCCAGTTAGAGAGCATGGTGCTACCAACACTGCTACACTCAACCACTGTTCCAGTTAGAGAACATGGTGCTACCAGTACTGCTACACACAACCACTGTTCCAGTTAGTGAGCATGGTGCTACCAGCACCACTAGGGTTCTGGTTTATATTCCTGCTTGGGCCACAGTAAGGATGCTGAGGATGTGTCACTGTGAATGGGAAGTTTCTTGTTTCTATTGTGTCTAGTACTACATGAGTACATGACAACTGCATTGAGTTACCCAATTATATTCATCGTCTCTAGTTAATCTAGTAAATTGTAGTAAAAGCAAAGTAAATGGTTTGTGATTGTAGTGCGATGTGAGTACCCCTGGGCATGTCTATTTGCTGGGGGAGGTGTTGGCTGTGATGATTAGCTGAGAGGCTCCTTGTAGCTCAGGAGGAGAAGTGGGCAAGAGTTGCCAATTGACTTAATTGAAGTTAATTGGTTTGGTCCCATTCCTTGAGGAAATGGCTTTGCCTTCTACAAATGTTAGGCTGTTACGAGCTCAGGGGTTGTATCCAGGCAACTGTCCTAACCCTGTTTAGAAAAAGATATATTCTCAGAGACACACACGCACACTATAGACATACCCCTGTGGTAAATAGCCCATGAATAGATTGGCTAGGGAAGTAAAGCCCCAGGTGTATTCCATGGTTGGTCGGGTATTGGTCAGTATAGGTGGTATGAGATGGGGGTGGTGAAACCTGAGTGTTGCCAATGAGCAGGAGGATTAGAAAGGAAATGATGGTGGCCCAGTCAGAGCTGCCCAGAGCCCTGCATTGTTAGACCAGTAATACTGTGGTAATTACAAAGACTACATACTTTAGCAGCCCCCCCCAGTCCTCCTTTCTTCTGTTGCAAAGGTATTAGAGGGAAAATGAAAGAGTAATACCACCCCTCCTAAAAGCACACACCCCTGACTGGCACAATTACTGGATTTTTCACGACTTTAGTCACCCTCCCTAGAAGCCAACCCTCCCTCCTTTCCTTCTCATCAGGTTTTTAATTCCAACCTGGCCTGGTGTGTTAACCCATACCTAAAATACTCTGTGAACTCTACGCTACTGATTCTACTGCGTGCCATTGTCAGTAGTAACTACTGTATATGACCAACATGAATGGAATGAGATGCAGAGTTGTTCTCCATATTATACGTGATGCCTGGAAATGTCTGCCTGCACATTGTGTTTGGGCGTGTGTGTGTAATGTGTATATTCACATTGTGTATGTGTGAGTGCGTGCGTAATGTGTATATTCACATTGTGTGTGTGTGCGTGGGTGTGTGCGTGCTTGCGTAATGTGTACATTCACATTGTGTGTGTGTGCGTGGGTGTGTAATGTGTATATTTACATTGTGTGTGTGTGTAATGTGTATATTCACATTGTGTGAGTGTGGGTGTGTGTGCAATGTGCATATTCACATCGTGTCTCTGTGCATGTGTGTCACGTTCTGACCTTTATTTCCTGTGTTTTGTATTTAGTTAGTATGGTCAGGGCGTGAGTTGGGTGGGCAGTCTATGTTTGTTTTTCTAGGTTTTGGGTATTTCTATGTTTTCGGCCTAGTATGGTTCTCAATCAGAGGCAGGTGTCATTAGTTGTCTCTGATTGAGAATCATACTTAGGTAGCCTGGGTTTCACTGTGTGTTGGTGGGTGATTGTTCCTGTCTCTGTGTTTGCACCAGATAGGACTGTTTTGAGTTTTCACATTTCTTGTTTTTTTGTAGTCAGTTGTTCATGTGTACCTTAACGTATTAAAAATAACCATGGACACTTACCACGCCGCATATTGGTCCTCTGATCCATTTCGCCTCTCCTCTTCGGAAGAAGAGGAGGAAATTCATTACAATGTGTGCGTGTGTGTGTGAGTGTGTAATGTGTATATTCACATTGTGTGTAATGTGTATATTCACATTGTCTGTAATGTGTATATTCACATTGTGTGTAATGTGTATATTCACATTGTGTGTATGTGTGTGTAATGTGTATATATTCACATTGTGTGTGTGTAATGTGTGTGTAATGTGTATATTCACATTGTGTGTGTGTGTGTATATTCACATTGTGTGTGTGTGTGTATATTCACATTGTGTGTGTGTGTGTGTGTATATTCACATTGTGTGTGTGTGTGTATATTCACATTGTGTGTGTGTGTGTATATTCACATTGTGTGTGTGTATATTCACATTGTGGGTGTGTATGTGTGTGTAATGTGTATATTCACATTGTGTGTGTGTGTGTGTATATTGTGTATATTCACATTGTGTGTGTGGGCGTGTGTGTGTGTGTAATGTGTATATTCACATTGTGTGTGTGTCCTCCCATTAGAGAGATAAGTGATTAGTGCATGATGGTTAATTAGTGTCTCTTTGCTCTACGTCCTGGAGTGCCATGCCGCATCATCCTATTGGTCCCTTTTCACCTCAAAATACTGTTTGCCTAGCAACGAGCACAGGTCTGGTGAGGAGACCTCCGGGCCTAATGTAGGCTGCTTGATGATGTTTTAGAACAAATAGATGATTATCTGATTAGTGTCTTGGTTGGGAGTGCAGCTGATAAATGGCCATCCTGTGTAGCATGCTTTGGGTACCCCTCCAAAACCAGCATCAGCAGAAAGGACCCACTAATCATGTGTTTGTGAAAATACTGTTTGTTTACTTGTTTCATGTGTTCTTTCTGTCTTAGTTTTTGTGTTTAAATACATTTTTACACTGAACTTGGTGTGGTCTTTCAACTGTGTGTTATGATTTATTGACTTGTCTGTTTTCTGTGCTGTGATTCAGGAGAAATGCATGTCACACAGAGGAATCCATGACATCATGTCACACAGAGGAATCCATAACATCATGTCACACAGAGGAATCCATGACATCATGTCACACAGAGGAATCCATGACATCGTGTCACACAGAGGAATCCATGACCTCATGTCACACAGAGGAATCCATGACATCGTGTCACACAGAGGAATCCATGACATCGTGTCACACAGAGGAATCCATGACATCATGTCACACAGAGGAATCCATGACATCGTGTCACACAGAGGAATCCATGACATCATGTCACACAGAGGAATCCATGACATCGTGTCACACAGAGGAATCCATGACATCGTGTCACACAGAGGAATCCATGACATCATGTCACACAGAGGAATCCATGACATCATGTCACACAGAGGAATCCATGACATCGTGTCACACAGAGGAATCCATGACATCGTGTCACACAGAGGAATCCATAACATCATGTCACACAGAGGAATCCATGACATCGTGTCACACAGAGGAATCCATGACATCATGTCACACAGAGGAATCCATGACATCGTGTCACACAGAGGACTCCATGACATCGTGTCACACAGAGGACTCCATGACATCATGTCACACAGAGGAATCCATGACATCATGTCACACAGAGGAATCCATCAGCATACTTTTATTTTTAGTGTATCTCCACTCTAAATTTGAGGAGAAAAATAAATGTAATTTTGACATGAGTTTATAACCTTGTCTTTGATGTTGTTTTTGTGTTTGTCAGTGAGGTACATACCCATTAGCTAGCATCAGCTAGAATCAAACCCCATTACATTTCTTAAGTGTGGTTATGCTCACACTGGCATTCTCCTGAGGCCCCAAACCCCAGAGTGGCCTGTCAGTTAGTGTTGTGGTGCTAATGGAGGAGCTAACATTATTGTAGCTAGCGCAGGCTCTGATGTAGCCTACAGTTGCACATGTCTTTAACTAGCCCTCAAGGGGAGCCGTGCTGATGGAGGAGCCATTTTGGGGTCTCTGGGCCCACTGGGACCATTTTCCTGTGAATTTAGTGGCAGCCAAGTGAGCCAGTCACTCTGTCAACCCCAGGAGAACATACTCACAGCCTGCCAAGTGACAGAAAGCACAGTGGCGCTGTTTGTTTAGTGACTGACTGACTGACTTGTTGTATGTGGATGGTAAATGGGCTCTTTAGGACTGTATGTTTTTGTCAGGGAAACTTGGAAATGTGCTACTGGCTCACAACAATTAACATATTATTTTTGTTTGTCTCCATCTTTTTCTTTACTTATTCTCTCTGTCTGTATGTCTCAGTTTGTCTCTGTTTGTGTGTTCCCCCTGTCTTTCTCTCTCTCTCGCTCTCTCGCTCTCTCGCTCTCTCTCTCTCTCTCTCTCTCTCTCTCATATTGTTGTCCAGGCAGAGCGCAGGCTATGGGCGTGTTTTATGGTCAAAGTGCACTCTCTCAATAGTGCTGACTGGGCCAGTGTCTCACTGACAGCTGATCCAGCAGCCCTAGCAGGCTGGAGCCGGTCCATTCCTCCTCCTCCTCTTCCCTTTCTCCACCTCCTCCTTTTTCTCTCTCCACAGCGGGTGATGGCTGGGCCAGCCTTTGTGTTTGGCCAGTCAGGCCTAAACCCTGGCCCCGGGGGCTGCTCGCCGGGAGAGCCCAGGCCCCAGAAAGGGAGAGAAGAAAAGGAGAGTAGTAATTATGTTCAGTCATTGAGTTCTGAAGATCCCTCTGTTAATTATGGTTCCGCTCGCTACAAAACACCGCCAATTCAAGTGAAAAAGCAGGAATGTTAGCAAGAGTGAATTGGAACATGACACCTCTGGGCTCCAACCCCGCCATGACATGCAAGATTAAGAAGGCCGAGCCCACTGTCCTCCCTCCCTCTCTCCTACCCGGTCCTCCATCCTCCTCTGTCCTCCCTCCCTCTCTCCTACCCGGTCCTCCATCCTCCTCTGTCCTCCCTCCCTCCTACCCGGTCCTCCCTCCTCCCCTGTCCTCCCTCTCTCCTACCCGGTCCTCCATCCCTCCTCCCCAGTCCTCCCCTGTCCTCCCTCTCTCATACCCGGTCCTCCATCCCTCCTCCCCGTCCTCCCTTCTCCCCTGTCCTCCCTCTCTCCTACCTGGTCCTCCATCCCTCCTCCCCTCCCTTACTCTTTCTTTTGCTCTTTACTTTTGTGACGGTGAGATTACGCACACGGGGTCCGGTTCCAGAGCCGGGTCCATTGTCCTGCTCACTGTTTCATATGTGCTGAAGCTCTGGCTCTCTCTCTCTTTCTTTCTTTCTTCCTCGTTGTCTCTTTCTCAATCCTTTGCTCTCTAACTCATTCCCCTCCTTATTCATCTCTCTCTACCTCTGTCGCTTGCTCTTTCTCTGTGACCATTCAGTCATATTTCCCCTCCCTTCATCCCTCTTCGACTCTTCTACAACCTTTTCTATGTCTGTATTCTACTCTCAACTCTCTTAACCCCTCTCTTCCTTCATCTTTTCACCCATCTGATTCCCTCCACAGGTATCCCCAGTTGATCCACTTTGAAGATGTTGCTTTATCTGGTATATAGTATAGTTAGTGACTTAGTTCTATGGGGTAGCAACCTGTTTGTGGTCTGGTGTGGTGTGGTCTGGGGTGTTAAGGTGTGGTGTGTGGTCTGGTCTGGTGTGGTTTGGTCTGGGGTTTCCAGCCCCACCTGTTCCCTGGCTCCGTGGTCAAAGGGGTGTACAGGGTAGGAGGACAGGGTAGGAGGACAGGGTAGAAGGACAGTGGAGGAGGACAGAGGAGGAGACATTGTGGCAGGCAGAATCTCCTTGCTTCCTCTCTCCCTCTCTTCTCTCTCTCTGTCTCCCAATGTCCTGACAGGCCTGTTCCTGCTTCACTGTGGCAGTAATGGTGTGGAGGGAAGTCATCTTGGCCGTTAAAAAGTAGAAGACATTTAAGTAGAAGTAATTTATCAGTGTCGAGACAGGAGTTGATGCTTCATCAAGGACTGTTCAGGCTTTGTGGGGACCTTTCTCAGGCAGTGAGCAGGGTCAGCCATGTAAGTGGGGGATATATTAGTAGTAACCTTTCTACGAACAGGCAATCAGATCACATAAGTGCCTCCTTAACTCTGTGGCCTGCAGTAGGAGACCTGCAGGCATAGAGAATTGGGCTGTTTCTCTCTCTCTCTCTCTCTCTCTCTCTCTCTCTCTCTCTCTCTCTCCCTCTCCCTCTCCCTCTCCCTCTCTCTCTCTCTCTCTCTCTCTCTCTCTCTCTCTCTATCAAAATTCAATTCCAATGGCTTTATTGGCATGGGAAACATTTGTCCATTGGTGAATGATATTACAGTTTTTCTCAATTGCAAAAAAACACAATTCCTGAAACCTTGCTCCATTTCCTGAAAACATTAAACACAAAACCTCATCTTCAAGCACTATTTACATAACCTCTGACTCCTCTTGCAAAAAGAAACATTCGCCTCAAAACAGTTTTACCTGTGTTCAAAATCAAGCACTGCTCTCAGATCATAAAACAAAGTGATCAAAATGATATACACTCTCAAGCAGTCAGTAAACAATACACCAAAAAATAGAAAACACATTGTTCAAAACATACAATTCTCAGGCAGAAGTAAATTTTTTATCTAAACAAATATTCTTATTTTTCCGTCATTGTCTTTTGATGAACGAAAACATGTTCTATCATAGTAGCTCAAAATTGATCAGAAATTACTACTCTGCTTTGCTCTTTGCAATTTTGTTTTTTGTTCTTCCTCCTCCTTGTACCCCTATTTTTACAGTACTGTACCCTGCATCTCACAAACTTGTCCATTGTCTCTGTGATACTGTAATTCTTGTTCTTTGTTGATATGAACCTGCAACCAGTCAAAATCTATTGAGCAGTCAGTACTGTTAATAAATGGAAAGCACAATGTTCAGGGCCATACAATTCATCCATTGTGCAGTATACAGCCTACAATGCACTGTACTACAGTATCCATTCTCAGACTTTCTCCTTCCCACCTTCAACAACCTGTTTGCTCTCTGAACTGGCTTATATTGGTTGTGTCGCATCATTTGAAACAGGTTAAATCAATTTTGAGTGGTTGTGTTCAATCAATGACATATGTCCTCTATTTGTATTTGATTGTTGCCACTTGTGTTTACCAGTATGGATGACATGTGCATTAGAGTGCAGAATGTGTTTTGAGAATGAGAATGTGTTTAGAGTTTTGCTGAAAAGTCTAAGTGAGATCTGGAAATGGTGTTTTACCATGTGAAATGGTTTAAGGTATTGACTACAGACTGCATAATTAGATAACTGAGTCCAGGCAACTGAGAACTTTGTTCAGCCAATGGATTTTACTGTTTTAGCAATTGAGAAAAACTGTAAGCAATCTCTCTTTCTCGCGCCCACCTTCTCTCTCTGCCCCTCTCTATGGCCATAAAAACCCCACCGGCCCTAGGGCCAGACTCCTCCCCCTTTCCCTCCCCCGGTCCTTCACCTCCACAGGGGAAAAAAGGTTGCTCAGATATAAAAATGATTCGGATTCAGTTCAAGTGAACCATCTCATTTAGACATTAGCCCCGGGCGGCCATAGAGAATAATTCCAATCCCAGTGGTAATGCACATTGCCCAATTTTGTATGTGCGTTATTTAGGTTCCGTTAGTGAGCTGCTTTGACAGTCTATTAAAGAGAATAATCAAGAGCTGTCTCTCTCTCTGGCCAGGAGATATGGCCACTGACAGACAGACCAACTCAGAGACGCAGCTAGTGTCATATAGTGAGAGCCTTACTTACTTACACACAAACGGTACCTGGCTGCGTGTGTGTGTAGCATCATCATCAAAGATGGTGGGCTATTTCAGTTAGGCTCTTTGTAAGGATGAAAGAAATCAAACCTCCATTCTAAATGAACCAGGGACTTAAGAAACCGACCAGGACGTCATTTAGATGAAAGTCAGCAAACAGGACTTTGAGTCCTGAGAGTTTTAAAGTGAGACTCATCACAATGTGTATATACGATACGCGTACAGTTGGATCACGGGGAGTACAGTTGGACCACGGGGAGTACAGTTGGACCACGGGGAGTACAGTTGGAACACGTGGAGTACAGATGGACCACGGGGAGTACAGTTGGAACACGGGGAGTACAGTTGGACCACGGGGAGTACAGTTGGACAACGGGGAGTACAGTAAGGCCACGGGGAGTACAGTTGGAACACGGGGAGTACAGTTGGACCACGGGGAGTACAGTTGGACCACGGGGAGTACAGTTGGACCACGGGGAGTACAGTTGGACACGGGGAGTACAGTTGGACAACGGGGAGTACAGTAAGGCCACGGGGAGTACAGTTGGACCACGGGGAGTACCGTTGGAAAACGGGGAGCGCAGTTGGACAACGGGGAGTACAGTTGGAACACGGGGAGTACAGTTGGACCACGGGGAGTACAGTTGGACCACGGGGAGTACCGTTGGAAAACATTTACATTTCATTACATTTAAGTAATTTAGCAGACGCTCTTATCCAGAGCGACTTACAAATTGGTGCGTTCACCTTATGACATCCAGTGGAACAGCCACTTTACAATAGTGCATCTAAATCTTTTAAGGGGGGTGAGAAGGATTACTTTATCCTATCCTAGGTATTCCTTAAAGAGGTGGGGTTTCAGGTGTCTCCGGAAGGTGGTGATTGACTCCGCTGTCCTGGCGTCGTGAGGGAGTTTGTTCCACCATTGGGGGGCCAGAACAGCGAACAGTTTTGACTGGGCTGAGCGGGAACTGTACTTCCTCAGTGGTAGGGAGGCGAGCAGGCCAGAGGTGGATGAACGCAGTGCCCTTGTTTGGGTGTAGGGCCTGATCAGAGCCTGGAGGTACTGAGGTGCCGTTCCCCTCACAGCTCCGTAGGCAAGCACCATGGTCTTGTAGTGGATGCGAGCTTCAACTGGAAGCCAGTGGAGAGAGCGGAGGAGCGGGGTGACGTGAGAGAACTTGGGAAGGTTGAACACCAGACGGGCTGCGGTGTTCTGGATGAGTTGTAGGGGTTTAATGGCACAGGCAGGGAGCCAAGCCAACAGCTCGTTGCAGTAATCCAGACGGGAGATGACAAGTACCTAGATTAGGACCTGCGCCGCTTCCTGTGTGAGGCAGGGTCGTACTCTGCGGATGTTGTAGAGCATGAACCTACAGGAACGGGCCACCGCCTTGATGTTATTTGAGAACGACAGGGTGTTGTCCAGGATCACGCCAAGGTTCTTAGCGCTCTGGGAGGAGGACACAATGGAGTTGTCAACCGTGATGGCGAGATCATGGAACGGGCAGTCCTTCCCCGGGAGGAAGAGCAGCTCCGTCTTGCCGAGGTTCAGCTTGAGATGGTGATCCGTCATCCACACTGATATGTCTGCCAGACAAGCAGAGATGCGATTCGCCACCTGGTCATCAGAAGGGGGAAAGGAGAAGATTAATTGTGTGTCGTCTGCATAGCAATGATAGGAGAGACCATGTGAGGTTATGACAGAGCCAAGTGACTTGGTGTATAGCGAGAATAGGAGAGGGCCTAGAACAGAGCCCTGGGGGACACCAGTGGTGAGAGCACGTGGTGAGGAGACAGATTCTCGCCACGCCACCTGGTAGGAGCGACCTGTCAGGTAGGACGCAATCCAAGCGTGGGCCGCGCCGGAGATGCCCAACTCGGAGAGGGTGGAGAGGAGGATCTGATGGTTCACAGTATCGAAGGCAGCCGATAGGTCTAGAAGGATGAGAGCAGAGGAGAGAGAGTTAGCTTTAGCAGTGCGGAGCGCCTCCGTGATACAGAGAAGAGCAGTTGAATGACTAGTCTTGAAACCTGACTGATTTGGATCAAGAAGGTCATTCTGAGAGAGATAGCGGGAGAGCTGGCCAAGGACGGCACGTTCAAGAGTTTTGGAGAGAAAAGAAAGAAGGGATACTGGTCTGTAGTTGTTGACATCGGAGGGATCGAGTGTAGGTTTTTTCAGAAGGGGTGCAACTCTCGCTCTCTTGAAGACGGAAGGGACGAAGCCAGCGGTCAGGGATGAGTTGATGAGCGAGGTGAGGTAGGGGAGAAGGTCTCCAGAAATGGTCTGGAGAAGAGAGGAGGGGATAGGGTCAAGCGGGCAGGTTGTTGGGCTGCCGGCCGTCACAAGACGCGAGATTTCATCTGGAGAGAGAGGGGAGAAAGAGGTCAGAGCACAGGGTAGGGCAGTGTGAGCAGAACCAGCGGTGTCGTTTGATTTAGCAAACGAGGATCGGATGTCGTCGACCTTCTTTTCAAAATGGTTGACGAAGTCATCTGCAGAGAGGGAGGAGGGGGGAGGGGGAGGAGGATTCAGGAGGGAGGAGAAGGTGGCAAAGAGCTTCCTATGGTTAGAGGCAGATGCTTGGAATTTAGAGTGGTAGAAAGTGGCTTTAGCAGCAGAGACAGAAGAGGAAAATGTAGAGAGGAGGGAGTGAAAGGATGCCAGGTCCGCAGGGAGGCGAGTTTTCCTCCATTTCCGCTCGGCTGCCCGGAGCCCTGTTCTGTGAGCTCGCAATGAGTCGTCGAGCCACGGAGGCGGGAGGGAGGACCGAGCCGGCCTGGAGGATAGGGGACATAGAGAGTCAAAGGATGCAGAAAGGGAGGAGAGGAGGGTTGAGGAGGCAGAATCAGGAGATAGGTTGGAGAAGGTTTGAGCAGAGGGAAGAGATGATAGGATGGAAGAGGAGAGAGTAGCGGGGGAGAGAGAGCGAAGGTTGGGACGGCGCGATACCATCCGAGTAGGGGCAGTGTGGGAAGTGTTGGATGAGAGCGAGAGGGAAAAGGATACAAGGTAGTGGTCGGAGACTTGGAGGGGAGTTGCAATGAGGTTAGTGGAAGAACAGCATCTAGTAAAGATGAGGTCGAGCGTATTGCCTGCCTTGTGAGTAGGGGGAAGGTGAGAGGGTGAGGTCAAAGAGGAGAGGAGTGGAAAGAAGGAGGCAGAGAGGAATGAGTCAAAGGTAGACGTGGGGAGGTTAAAAGTCGCCCAGAACTGTGAGAGGTGAGCCGTCCTCAGGAAAGGAGCTTATCAAGGCATCAAGCTCATTGATGAACTCTCCGAGGGAACCTGGAGGGCGATAAATTATAAGGATGTTAAGCTTGAAAGGGCTGGTAACTGTGACAGCATGGAATTCAAAGGAGGCGATAGACAGATGGGTAAGGGGAGAAAGAGGGAATGACCACTTGGGAGAGATGAGGATCCCGGTGCCACCACCCCGCTGACCAGAAGCTCTCGGGGTGTGCGAGAACACGTGGGCGGACGAAGAGAGAGCAGTAGGAGTAGCAGTGTTATCTGTGGTGATCCATGTTTCCGTCAGTGCCAAGAAGTCGAGGGACTGGAGGGAGGCATAGGCTGAGATGAACTCTGCCTTGTTGGCCGCAGATCGGCAGTTCCAGAGGCTACCGGAGACCTGGAACTCCACGTGGGTCGTGCGCGCTGGGACCACCAGATTAGGGTGGCCGCGGCCACGCGGTGTGGAGCGTTTGTATGGTCTGTGCAGAGAGGAGAGAACAGGGATTGACAGACACATAGTTGACAGGCTACAGAGGAGCACCTGTCCCCGGGATAACCACTGAACGTTAGAATGGTACAGAAGTACCTCGAATTCAGAGCCCATTTCTTTACACAGCTCACTGAAGATGTGATGCCGCAGAGCACTAGTTCGCACATAGTTCACGCATTCCACTACAATTTTTAATACTTCTGCCAGTTTTGGAGGCAAGGTTTTTGTTGCCAACGCATGCCTGTGCAGAATACAATGCGTAACAATGATGTGTGGTGCATCGGCTTTCACTAGCGCACCAAAACCAGTCCTTCTTCCCAGCATGACTGGAGCTCCGTCCGAAAAAACTGTAGAAACCATATCCCACGAAAGATTGTTGTCTTTGAAGAAGTCATCCACAAGTTTCTTCACATCGGCTGCCTTAGTTGTTGTTAGTTTTGTTGTTACAAAATAAAAAATCTTCCTTTATCACGTCGACTTTCACATAGCGCACGAATACAGCAAGCTGGCTTAGATTGGAAACGCCTGTGGTCTCGTCGAGTTGAAGGCTGAATTTTGCCAGGCTTGAAATCAGATCTGCAATTACTTGAGCCAAGATGTCTTTGCTCATGTCCTCTATTCTGTCGCTGATGGTGTCATTTGAAAGAGGAATTTGGGATAACTTAATTAACTTCAGCCTCTTTTCCCAGCATGATATTCGCCATCTTCAACACAGCTGGTTTTATGAGTGTTTCACCAATGGTGTGTGGTTTGCCCTGCTTTGCGATCAGGTAAGCAACTTCGTACGATGCTGTGAGGATCGGTTTGTTGATGGGTACAAAGCCGAGAACAGGCAGAGTAGCCTTTTCATCAAATCTGGCTCTCTTCACCTTGAATTCAGCGAGCGTTGTGTTCTTGTATTTTCCATCTCCATGCAGCTTAAGGAAGTGTTCTCTTAGTTTTGCCGGTGCTAGAATTGCTCAACTTGGCATTGCAAATCATGCAGTTAGGACACTGACTCCCATCACGTTCCGTTATACATGTGAATCCATATTGTACATATTCGTCCGACCACTTTCTTTTTTTGCTCGACATAGTAAGTATGAAGGGATTAAAATATTAAGAAAGAAATCACAAGACGTACCATCACGACAGTCGCAAGTCAACTACTGAGCGCACCAAATTCCCTGCAGCACAGATAGGCCAAGCGATGTAGCGTGATCACCTGCAGCCAATGATGGCCAAGCGGAGCGTGTCATCACGAATCATATGAATCGGATGTGTGTCTTGACCTCCGCCGAACCCCTGAGACTGACTCACCGAACCCCTGGGGTTCGATCGAACCCAGGTTAAGAACCACTGCTCTAGACTACACAATTATCTTTGATACAAAGACGGCTATGTAGCTAGCTATGTAGCTAGCTACGATCAAACAAATCAAACCGTTGTACTATAATGAAATGAAATGAAAATGTGATACTACCTGTGGAGCGAAGCGGAATGCGACCGGGTTGTTGAGTGCGGAAGTTCTATTCGGTAGACGTTGGCTAGCTGTTGGCTAGCTAGCAGTGTCTCCTACGTTAAGGACGACAAATAGCTGGCTAGCTAACCTCGGTAAATTAAGATAATCACTCTAAAACTACACACTCTAAACTACACAATTATCTTGGATACGAAGACAGCAAAGACAACTATGTAGCTAGCTAACACTACACTAATCAAGTCGTTCAGTTGAGTGTAATAGTTTCTACAGTGCTGCTATTCGGTAGACGGTGGACGTTTGCTAGTTGGCTAGCTGCTGGGCAGATAGCAGTGTAGACTACGTTAGGACGACGAAATACGATAATTACGCAATTATCTTTGATACAATGACGGCTATGTAGCTAGCTAAGAAGAAATTGCTAAGATTAGACAAATCAAACCGTTGTACTATAATGAAATGTAATGAAATGTAATGAAAAGTTATACTACCTGCGGACTGAAGTGCGGATGCGACCGCTCGCTCCAACCCGGAAGACATACGGGAGCACAGTTGGACAACGGGGAGTACAGTTGGAACACGGGGAGTACAGTTGGACCACGGGGAGTACAGTTGGACCACGGGGAGTACAGTTGGACCACGGGGAGTACAGTTGGACAACGGGGAGTACAGTTGGAACACGGGGAGTACAGTTGGACCACGGGGAGTACAGTTGGAACACGGGGAGTACAGTTGGTCCACGGGGAGTACAGTTGGAACACGGGGAGTACAGTTGGAAAACGGGGAGCACAGATGGGAACACGGGAGGTACAGTTGGAACACGGGGAGTACAGTTGGACAACGGGGAGAGCAGTTGGAACACGAGGAACACAGTTGGAAAACGGGGAGCACAGTTGGACAATGGGGAGTACAGTTGGACCACGGGGAGTACAGTTGGAACACGGGAACACAGTTGGACCACAGGGAACACAGTTGGAACACGGGGAGTACAGTTGGAACACGGGGAGTACAGTTGGAACACGGGGAGTACAGTTGGAACACGGGGAGTACAGTTGGAAAACGGGGAGCACAGATGGGAACACGGGAAGTACAGTTGGAACACGAGGAGTACAGTTGGACAACGGGGAGAACAGTTGGAACACGAGGAACACAGTTGGAAAACGGGGAGCACAGTTGGACAACGGGGAGTACAGTTGGACCACGGGGAGTACAGTTGGAACACGGGAACACAGTTGGACCACAGGGAACACAGTTGGAACACGGGGAGTACAGTTGGAACACGGGGAACACAGTTGGAAAATGGGGAACACAGTTGGACCACGGGAGTACAGTTGGAACACAGGGAGCAAAGATGGAACACAGGGAGCACAGTTGGAACACGGGGAGTACAGTTGGACCACGGGAGTACAGATGGAACACGGGGAGCACAGTTGGAACACAGGGAGTACAGCTGGAACACAATGGGTGTACAGCTGAAACACAATGGGTACAGCTGCAACACAGTGGGTACAGCTGCAACACAGGGAGTACAGTTGGAACACAGGGACTACAGTTGGATATAACAGCCTAAGTAGAGGGTTAGAGGAGAAGGAAGGGTGATGCTGGGTAATGTTTCATGTTTAGGCTACCAGTTTAGTGCAATGCATGGTCTGCAAGAGGACAGGGGAGATGGTCACAGCCTGACATAAAGAGAGAAAGACAGAGGGATGTCTCTGCTGCTGTAGCTCCAGTTGAGAACTAATGGAGGGGGAGGGTGTAGTACTCTGTCCAGTCAGAGTGTTAAGTGCTGTCCTGTTGTCTGACAGATCAATGACAGCCGGCCCGCCACTGAGATCCTCGCTTCAACGAACAGCCTGGGGTCAGAGGTTACACACACACACAAGAGGCAGTCCCAGGCAGGTCAGTGGGGTTGGAGGGTCTGCCCTAAGGGGGGTGGCAGTGCCATGGCATCACATCGATACCATAGGCAGAGCATTGGAGCACTAATGCTTAATGTTCCGCTGATGGAGCACGGCCCAGGGACCATCTCACTGGGAGAGGGAGAAGGTCTGGAGACACATACACGTGGGGTGTAACGGTTCACCAAATTCACGGTTCAGCACATAATGCGGTTTTGGGGTCACTGTTCGGTTTCGGTACAGTGGGAACATTTGAGGCTATTTACAATGTTCAGAATTCACAATGTTCCTGGTGTTGTCTGTTGTGAAGGCATTCACAACGTTCCTGGTATTGTCTGTTGTGAAAGCATTCACAATGTTCCTGGCATTGTCTGTTGTGACAGCATTCACAATGTTCCTGGCATTGTCTGTTGTGAAAGCATTCACAATGTTCCTGGCATTGTCTGTTGTGAAACCATTCACAGTGTTCCTGGCATTGTTTGTTCACAGGATTGTGATGTTGGGTCTGACCATGTAGAATTTACCAGTTTGAAGTCTTAATTACCAGTTGGATGCGTTCATGTGATTTTAACTCATTGAGAAATGGAGATTGGCTAATAGCCAATAAACTGTGTCAACCATAAATTAAAAGTACAACTATCATGCTTGTAAACAAATTATAGAGTTAATTTACCACCATAATAGATTGCTTTTTATAAATGTTTGAGAAGTGGGTGCTCAGGATGATAGAACATTTTCCCACTAGTAATTACCAGTTGGAGGGCTGTTCACAAGTGGGTTTTTCCCACATGGTAAATTCCCACTTCCCACTTGGTTACGAACGCACCATGACACTGCCTTCTTCAGTGCCAGATGCGCACTTGTGGCGCTTATAAAGGGGCAGTGTCGGTAGCACGGTACATCTCCCACTCCAGGGTAATGTGATGGGCTGTCACTAAGCGCAACACAGGGTGCGATGGCCAATTCATTGAAAACGTTGGCTTTGGCTTGCTTATATAGACCGGGTACTACCTGTTTGCTGAAATATGTGCAAAAGGGAAGCTCGTAACGTGGCTGGTAACCTCATATTCTCAACCACTGAGAATGGGCACATATCCGCGGCTATAAACAGAGCCTATCTATCGCTCTTGTAATTTCTTTTGGAAGTTTATGGACAAACATCGGATTCTGCAGTGAGACTGTGAGAGCTTGTTACACACACACACACACACACACACACACACACACACACACACACACACACACACACACACACACACACACACACACACACACACTACATACAGTATATAGCAGACATGCACCTAATTGATTGGTGTGGCTCAGACATACATTGACGCAAATACAGAGATTTAGGGGTCTGGAAACACACTATTATTCATGGTTCACCCTCCACTCTCTCTCCCCTTACACACACAGCACACTCAAATTTACATAATCACACACAGACTCCCACACAGCTTTTTGTTTCAAAATCATTTGAATGGGAGTTTACCAAATCATTCTGAATTGAGAGAGAGAGAGAGCATTCTGTACAGTGTGTCACACCCTGACCATAGTTTGCTTTGTATGTTTCTATGTTTTGTTTGGTCAGGGTGTGATCTGAGTGG